>NC_069382.1:194079499-194414856 GCF_027475565.1 Acinonyx jubatus | reverse complement strand
AAAAATTAAAAAAAAAAAGAAAGAAAGAAATAACACTATCCTTGGGGTACCTGGATGGCTCAGTCGGTTAAGCATCTAACTTTGGCTCATGTCATGATCTCATGGTTCATGGATTCGAGCCCCGCATCGCTGGAGCCTGCTTCAGGTTCTGTGTCTCCCTCTCTCTGTGCCCCTCCCCTGCTCACACTTTGTCTCTCTCTCTCTCTCTCTCAAAAATAAATAAACATTAAAAAATTAAAAAAAAAAAAGGTGAGCATGAACTTACTACTGCTTAGTATCTTGCCAGCTACCGAGTGAGTGTTAGATTGTGTTGCACAATGGCACCAACGACGTGCACATGTGCATGTGGACATGCGTTCCAATGAGGGCATGTGTGTGTGTGCAAGGGTGACATCAAAGCTGCGGAGACTAAGAGCTTCTGTGGAGCAGTGAGTGGGCCGGCCACGTCTTTCTAAAGTGGCAGGGGTTGGGGCGCCTGGGTGGCTCAGTCGGTTAAGTGTCTGACTCTTGGTTCCTGCTGAGGTCATGATCTTGTGGTTCGTGGGTTCGAGTCCTGTGTCTCTGAGCTGGCAGAGTGGAGCCTGCTTGGGATTCTGTCTCCCTCTCTCCCTGCCCCTCTGCTGCTCACTATCTCTTTCTCTCAAAAATAAATACACAAACATTAAAAAAATAATAATAAAGTGGCAGGGGCTGACAGGGTGCCTCCTTCTTGTCAGTTGCCTGTAGCAGGAGAAGGACCTTTAGCTCGCCCCCTCCCCCAATTTAAATCACCTTGTTTCAACCAGAGGGCTCTTGGGTAGGTAGGAGATCCTTAGCACAACTGGATCACACCATCACGCACACACGCTGGGGTTCATCCATCCCAGGCTCGGAAACAAGCCTTTTTAAAACTGACTAATGCTATAAATCTGGAAATGGAACTTAACCTAATGATATCAGGGTATGAAAACAAATGTAAACAGCTCACCTCTCTCTGTTCCGAGGACCTGGATTGAATAAAAAGAAAATAATAGTGTTGAGTGACTCTTGGTGATGGAGAATTTTACATTAAACTATGTGTTTTGGAGCAATTGCTTAGTAGAATTTGGGCAACATTTTTGTTATAAGGATAGATTTTTTTAAAGCCTCTAAATAATTCTCCAAAGACTAAGCAAAAATCAAAATGTTATGCTCTCTGTGTGATACAAAAGGCAAATAAATATGCAATCTGCTGATGAGACCGTAAATTGCTTTGACTCTAATGAAAGCAATTGAATCATTGCTGTCAAGAACCTTAGGAATGCTCTCACTCTCATCGCAACAATTCCACGGATGACACTTTGCTCCTAAGAAGACACCTGAAATCTGGGCCAAGTTCCGTGCACAAAGATGTCCAGTGAACCATTACTTACAGTGTCAAAACCCTGGAAACAATCTACACGCCCACCGAAGTGAGAACCGTTAAGTAAAGTTTGGTGAATACTCACTTATTATATATGCATTTTATATATATTATATACTTATATATATTGCAATATATATATATATGCATTGCACGTATTTATGTAAACTATGAAATAGGATTATACTGTAAGTATATCTCCACGTTACATGGAAAGTTCAGGCTAGAAACTGGGGTTATGATGTATCTACATGCAGGTGTGTGTGTGTGTGTGTGTGTGAGCTGACCTTGGATTCCAGGTCTTCTGACTCACATTGGCTTCATAGACAAGAAGCCTTTAGCAACAAATAGCTTAGAGAGGCCCCAAATGTCTTGTCTGAGACTAGGCAACAGACACACTCTTTTGCTTCGAAGACCTCGGGGTCCCCTTGGGTTCTGGAAAGAGGACATACTTTCACCATGGGCAGCAAATCAAGGCAAATCTCTAGGCTAAGTGAAAAGGGTAGTGAATCCATTCTAACGAGTGGTTTGAAAGTCTCCCACTGAGTCTTCCCCAGGACTTTGGACCTGGCAGCTCAAAGTGCTCGGAGGCTGTTGTTCCCAGGCCTGTCAAAGTTGCTGAGGGAGCAGAGCTGTAAACACGGCTCAGAAGCCATCCATCTGGGGCAGCAGGTGACTTTTAAAATTGAGATCCAGCCAACTTTTTGCTTGAGGGCTCTGGAGTTACAATCGGATGTAATTAGAAAAGTGGGGTAAAATCTCTAGTTTCTGTACTTTAACTTTTGTTGTTAGGAAATAAGCATATTAACTTACAAAGTGATACCTCCTTATTTCCCTCCCTTCACCTGCCTTTCCTTCTTTCTTTCCTTCCTCCTCCTCCTCCTCCTTTTTTTTTTTTTTTTAACTACTTTAGCTAGGAGGTATGTCTGCATTTCCTAAGGCAGAGAGTCATAGTGTGGGGATTAGATCTGGACTTTCAGGGGCTTGTCCCGTCTTCTGCCTGCTGTGGGGTGGCTTTTGTGGTGGAGAAATGGTCTTGACCCTCAGCCCAGACAATGGGGAAGTGTCTTGGCAAAAGATAAGGAGGAAGAATGTGTTTTTCCACTAGGCCTTGTTGTTCTTTAGATGATATCCACTTCTAGCAGAATGCCAACCAAAGTTGCAAAGAAAATCAAACTATCCCGCATGACCCCCGCTGTCTAAAGCTGACCTCTCTACTTCCTCCTGGCTTGTTAGTGATTGGAAGGCCTATTGTCCTCGCAGGCTGACCAATGAGTTATGGACTCTAGGTCATTTTGGGTGGCAGCCATCTGCTACTTGTGATGCATGAAGTGGACCCACAGGAAGAAAGGGGTGGAGTCGGAGAGTGCCCAGGGGCAGAGTGCCATACCACCTGGGAAAATCCAACAACTCCCAGAACAGGGGGAGCCGGATGGAGTCCTGATTGGAACGAGGGCTGTCCTTCTCTTTCAGCAGTTATGTGCTGTCTTCCTTGCCAGGATTATCTTACGGATGAGAGGCGGTAAGTGTCTTGGTGAGTGACAAGTGAGAAGTGTGACTTTTGATTCTAGCATTCTCATAAAGCCAAATAAGAAAAGACAGACGGACAGACAGAACCAAAGAAAGAAAATAAATTAACCTCTGCGGTCTAGATATAAGAGCATAGGTCAAACACTAAGACAAGGACCATGTTCCTCAGGAAGCCAGTGAGAATGAGGTGAGACCACTGTGATTGCTGGACAGAGACTTCCCATCAGTCATGGCGGACCCATCCCTTGTTAGGGAACTTCCTTGTTGGGGGTTAGGGAAGTGAGTGTGGAGGGGCTCAAAGGCAGCTCTATGTTACCTGACTTTCATGCCATTTATCGAGCCTCTACTGTTCACCTGGTCATTTATGCCCTTGCTTTGACCTGCTTTAGCTTTTTGACAACTTTGCCAAGAAGGGTAACCATCTCTATTTTGTGGCTAAGAAAACAGAAAGAGGGGTGGGGTTGTGTGTGTGGGGGGGACTTGCCCAAGGCCACAAAAGTGGTATGTGGCACAGTCGTATTCAAACCCAGGTCTGTGTGGGTCTGTATCTCATATATATATATATATATATATATATATATATATATATATTTTTTTTTTTTTTTTTTGTACCAGGCCATCCTGTCTTTCCTGTGAAGAACAAATGGTGATGTATAGTACAATTTCCAACATCTTATTTCTATAAAGCTGGAGACTAGAAGCCTTTGATGGAGGCTTTATGTCTTCCATGGAAACTGGGATGCTTTTGTCTTCATGGTACCAGTGCAGTGAACACTGGTCTATTCAGGTAGCATAATAGGACCTTGGTCTCAGATCTGGATCTTAACTTGTTTTGTTTTAGTTTTCTCACCTTCAACGTAGGGATCATAATACATCTTGAGCATAGCTATTATGAAAATGAAGTGATAAGTCTCCGAATCAAATAGTATCTTGCCCGTCACAGACATTAAAGCACAGAAATTCCCTTTTTTGAGTCTCAGGACTTACCTCATGTAAGTCCTTTAAGCTTATCTGTCTGCAAGGAAGAGAAATACGGTGTTACATAAAATACAGTTCATAATGGTCCAGATAAAAATCATTCTGAGCCCTTAAAAACCTTTGACTGCACTTTCATTGCCAAATTAACAGCCCATGGTCCAGTGTGATATTCATCACTGTTCTGTAAAGCAACCGCCAGGTTATTTTTCTCATAATTTTCTAAGCAACAAAAGAAGTTACGAGGCAATATGAAAGGTGGTGACAGAAAGGACACCAATAAACAAGCTTCTTATTTTCGAAGAATTTAAATAACGTTCCCATTTCTCCTGACATGTGGTTTTTCGTGTCGAGTTTCATTAGCACAGTCAGACCTGCTATTATTACCTTGATTGCAAAGCTCTTAGCGTTTTGCTTTGAGGAAGCATCAAGAGTCTTACGTATGAAGTTAGGGTACAGAGGGATCCCAGGAAGCCACGTGTCAGAGAACGGATGCTTCTGGGAGAGGAGACCGAGAAAGGAAAACCATGGAATGAATGATGGGGCAAGAACTCCACACGCAGTGTGCTAACGTGGGCCATTCTTCCTTCAGAAGAACCAGCAAGCCTTTCATGGATGCTGACGATTACGTCAGTTCGCCCCCCTGAGCCTCGTTTTTCTCATCTGTGAAATGGCCACAAAAGCATTCATCTTAGAGGGTTATTGTAAGGATTGCTAGTGACAAGGATGACAATGTGAGGTGCTCACTGGGCACTGAGCTGTTCGGATGTGGCCAAAGTCACATAGAGGGGGGCAATGAAGGACACGGGTTGACAGGCATATTCTGTCTGCCAGGTCTGCCGGCAAGAGACTGGTCCTGAAGCAATGCCAGGAGGTTGGGGCGGCAACACCAGCCCCAGATGGACCCTGTTGATCTAGAGTGATAGCGATGAGCCCAGGAGCACATAGCACTCAGATCTGCATCCTGCTCTCAGACCGCCAAGCAGCAAGCAAGTGGACCGAGGGCCACATCTTGTAACCTGTTTCATCAGCCCCTTGGGGGTGATACATCTACATGCTACCTCGCCCCCCCCTTTTTTAAATTATTTATTTATTTTCAGAGAGAGAGAGTGCGTGGGCGCCAGCGAGCATGAGCAGGGGAGGGGCAGAGAGGGAGAGACAAGCAGGCTCCGTGCTGTTAGCAGAGCCCAACATGAGCCTTAATCTCATGAACTATGAAATCATGACCTGAGCTGAGGTCAAGAGTCTGGCGCTTAACTCCCTGAGCCTCCCAGGTGCCCCCTACCTACCTCTTTTAATGGGGCAAGTGGGAAGCTAAAGAGATACGATCAGAAGTAATAAAGTAGAACAGACACACATAGTATTAATTATTTGGGTTAAATTGAGACTAATTTCTGACTTTGATGTTTAAGAGACTGTCATTTTAGCAATACTGACCTACTGGCCATGTGGTTTTGAAATGTGCAATTGATTTTAGACTTGTGATTTTAAGTTACAAGAGCCAAGCTGTGTTCGACTCCATTTATAAAGAGTTTTAACTGTTGAAGAGCCCTTGAATTTTTCTAGATTTATAGATTTACCTTATTAGATTTATAAAAGTTGTTAAAGAAAGTGTTGCTCGTTAAGGTTTAAAGTTAGATGGATAAAGGTATTTCAAATATTTAAGGAAATTTAACTGAGTTTGTAGATAAGTCTTATTGTCTAAGATTCCTTAACCTATTGAGTGTGTCCTTCAGTTTCGATAAAATTGCTCAGTTTATAAATATAACAATATACTCTATAGATGGAAATTTGAGGCTTTAGGAAAGCTAGGTTTTGGAATTGGTAATATTAAAAATGGATTTTTGAGACAGAGAGAGTGAGAGAGAGAGAGAGAGACAGAGTGTGAGCAGGAGAGGGGCAGAGAGAGAGAGGGAGACACAGAATCGGAAGCAGGCTCCAGGCTCCGAGCTGTCAGCACAGAGGCCAAGGGGGGGCCCGAACTCAAGAACTGTGAGTTCATGATCTGAGCTGAACTTGGACGCTTAACTGCCTGAGCCACCCAGGTGCCTCCCGCCCCAAAATGGTTTTTAAGTGAAGAACCCAGGTAATTTTAGGCGTCTTTTCAGTGCACAACAAAGTCTTTGGGCATAGAAATGTCTATGTTGAGAACATTCCCCAAGTTATTTGTCCCCTTTACCCGTAAAATGAAAGCATCGGGCTTTGGGTGATGGCAGTGGGGGTCTCCTAAATGAGACTTACGAAGACAGAGAGAGATCTACACAGTGACAAAATGGAAGAGCAGGGTGGGGACTTGGTCCCCTCCCCACGCACCACCCTGCCTCTCCGAGGCATCTTTCGGCTCCTGTAAGTTCTGCTGTGTTCTGTTTTGGAGACAACCAACAAAACATGGCCACCAACTGCATGGCATGAATAAGCATCCCCACATCCTTTCCTGTGCACAACAGGTGCTCAGTGTGCACTTGAAGATAATGAATTTTATGTTAAAAATAGCTCTGGAACACCTGGGTCGCTAAGTCAGTGAAGCTCCCACTTCAGCTCAGGTCATGTTCTCACAGTTCATGAGTTCGAGCTCTGCATCGGGCTCTCTGCTGTCAGCGTGGAGCCCGCTTCAGATTCTCTGTCCCCCTCTCTCTGTCTCTCCCCCAACTGTGCTCTCTCTGTCTCTCAAAAATAAGTAAAACATAAAAAATTTATAAAAATAGCCCTTCATGGGCCTCCCTTAGATTTCGCTTAGTTTTAAATAAACCGGATTTGAATCCTCATTCTGCCATCTATGAGCTCCGTTACCCTCAGCAAATGAAGCCCCTTCTCTGAAGCTTGGTTTTCCCACCTGTAAAATGGGTAACCCCCGACAGAAATGGGGTGGGTTGATTAAGGTTCTCATGAAATAATACCTGTGAAAGCTATTTGGAAGAAAATAACACCCTCGATCTGCGGGACACCTTTAACAGCCACTTTCTTTGAAATTAAACTTTCCCTCGGAGATAATGGTAGGTCTCATGCACGTGTAGGAAATGCTACAGAGAGATCCCTTATGCACTTCACCCCATTTCCCCCAATGGCAACATCTTGCGGAATATGATAATAATTTACATCCACACTCTAAAATCAATAGTTCCCACCCAGAAGTCCCTGCTCCCATGCAAATTTGTGTATCCTTGCAACCTGTGCTTCCTTTCTCTTACAGGACTATGTTTTCTCTGTATCGCTACAGATTTTTTTTTTCCCTTTCACTTCCCAACTCATCAGCAGGTATATCTGCGCCCCTGAGACTGCTTGAACTGATGTGGCACCAGCTTTGCCGGCCTCAAAGGGAAAACTGTAGTTAGGCAGACAGGTGTTCGGTTGGTGAAATAGCAGGTACCTTATTTAAAGTACATTTTGGCTGAACCCTGCACCGTGGGGTTGGAGTTTGCTAGATGCAGGGAGACGTCGCGGTTCGTGACCTCTCTGCCCTTCTGTGTCCTCATCAGTAAACCGGGGGTTGGGATATTGCTTTCTGCGCAGTGTGGCTGTGGGACTAAATGACGTAAAGCATCTGAAAGACTCCAGAGTGTAACAGGAGCTCAGCAAATGTCTTCCTGTTCCGATGACTCAGGATGCTTTTACTTGGTGCCCGCGTCATGGTATTAACATTACAATGGATACATCATTGGAAAGTTATTCCCTTACTAATCTCTTTCTTATTGTGTTAGAGAGAGAGTCTCAACGTAGCAGCGGTTATTTTTATACAAATATTGCTTTGCATTTTAGTTCCCTTCCCTTTTAGGAGAGAGAAAATTCCGCGGGTCCGAAACTGCGGTGCAGTTACTTATGGTAATGATGTTTCCCTTTTGAAAAAAATTTTTTAATGTTTATTTTTGACAGAGAGAGGGAGAGACAGAGCATGAGCAGGGGAGGGGCAGTGGGAGAGGGAGAGGGAGACATGGAATCTGAAGCAGGTTCCAGGCTCTGAGCTGTCAGCACAGAGCCCGACGCGGGGCTCAAACCCATGGACCAGGAGATCATGACCTGAGCCAAAGTCCGGACGCTTAACCAACTGAGCCACCCGGGCGCCCCCATCAATGAAGGATTTAAATGGCCTTCTCCTGAACTGGAATGCTTTGATTCAATGATCGTTTTTGTGAACCCAAGACTTAGCTTTAAGACAGAGAATGGCCGAGCCGGTGGAGACACCTGGCTGTTGTAGCAACAGCTGGACCCACGTTCACCATTGGGAGAGGGGGGCCGATGGTGACAGGCTGCAGGTGTCAGCTGCGTTCAGGGGCTGCAGTGGACTGCCACACGTACGTCACAGCCTCCCTTCACAGAGGGCCGTCTACCTCCCAAGCCTACAGGGCAGCTGATGGGAAGGGAGCGGACACTATTTTTCCTTGGCTGAAGCAGCTCAGCTCTCTAATGTCCCTTCTGTTTTCAGAGAAGGGGAAGCTAGCAACAGCCTCACGTGGTTGTTTACAGGCAACGTCTGGGTCCTTAGTAATGGTCGTCTGACTCCCAAAAGGGGTCCCGACTCAAAATGAATTTGGAAGCTCTGCTTCTATGGCACAACTCTTTCTTATTCCTGGTGGCATTCTCAATGTGTGGCACAGGCCCTGCATGGTGTTGACCCCTCAACTGTCCTACACCAACCCTGTCACGTTGACCGAGTGACCTAACTTCTGTGTATCTTAGTGACCTTACGTGCCCAGTGGGTAGGGAAGTGGTTTTTACCCGGCACCTGCCACGAACCAGCCACCGAGCCTTAGAAAATCCATACTCTATAGGGCTGCTGGAGGGATCCGGTGAGATGTTATACGGAATGTAACGATTCTCTGGAGGGGTTTACGGTGAAGAGACCCAGCCAGGTTCCCGTCACTTGCAAAAATGATTAAACAAATCTAACCGTGACTGCGGAAACCCCAGAGACACAAAAAGCAAACTTGTAAGGATTTCAGAGCCACTGAGGTGGCTGGAGTGATGAGGGACTCGTCTGTGGATCAAGGGAGGCGCCATTTTAGGCACTAGGAGCCTGGGCGTGTGTAGGTAAGGCCTAAGGGCCTGCAAAGCTTTAGTGGCAGATATATTCGTAGAACCTGGTTCCCCCTGGGTCCTTAGCCACAGGCTGTGCCTGTGTCTCACCTCTCAGAGCAATTAAAGCTGATGCTGGGGAACAATACATTTTAAAAAGGTTTCCTAATTATTTTCATGTAAAGCCAGGATAAGAAACATTGTGCTAGAATGTATAGCCTGTATTTCAAGAGAAAAATAGGGTTGTGGGTGCCTAATTCTGTTGGGTACAGATGGGACACGATGTTTAGGCGTTTTTCTTTCCTTCCTGTGCTGTGACACATATTATCCTAGGCGCTCGAGAGAAATCTCATACCTCCTCCCCTCCACTCTGTCACATGGGGACGCTCATGTTGCTTGCACAAAGAGGGGAACTCAGAACTATTTAAGAACTTTAGGCGGCTATACAGCCAGAAGTGGCTCAGCTGGGACCCAAACCTCATTCTTTCTGCGTGAAGAAACAGAAGAAAGATCAAATCCTCTTTTTCTCCACACCGAACAACCTCATCGCCTCTGTTATTTCATTCATCCTATTTTCTCTCTCTTTACTTCTCTGCGTTTTGACCCGTTCCTGGACCCATTAGCCTATTTGCTCAGGAGTTTCAGGGATGATACATTTTACGTTCCCGAGTCTGATGATGCCACTTCCTGGGGTTGATAGCATGTTGCCTTCCTGTCTCTCGTGCTTGGAAAATAGATATCAAAACAGAGCAAATGTGGGGACTCCCAGCCTGGCTAGGACCCTCTGGAAACTGCAGAAGGAAATACATGTTTATCAGACACATACTATGTGCCCAGCCCTGTGCTAGAAACTACACACCCCAACCTTTTGGGGGTGCACTACCCCCTGCCCCCAACCTTTTGGGGGTGGAACAGACTTGTATCCAAATAATTATATGGTGTGGCGAGGGCACAATAGGACACGGCTCAAGGTAATAAGAGCGCAGTAGATGTTGGTCACAAATATGTCCTGGGCGGGCACAGTTGAGCGCTTGGCATGAATCATGTGTAATTCTCATGTTGGCCCACCATGTGGGTGGTCGGGGCTACTGTTATTCTCACTTGACCGCCGAGAACCGCTGGGGCTGGGCGAAGGTTAGTGTGTGCCTTAAAGCAGTTTCCCGACCTTTGCACTCTTGACTTTTCAGGGGTTATTATTCTTTGTTGGGGGTGGGGGGCCGTCCTGTACACCGTGGGGTGTTTAGAGGCCTCCCTGGCCTCTACCCACCAGATGCCAGGAGCATCCCCACTGCCCAACTCGTCACAACAAAATAACGTCTCTGGACATTGTTGGTTCCCCTGGGGGCAAAGTCACCTCCGGTTGAGAACCATTGCCCCAAATGTGCCAGTGCAGAAGAAGGAGAGCCTGAATTTCCACCGGGGCAGTTGGGATGGACTCCTGAGAGCTTGTGGCCCTGCCCATGCTGCTCGGCAGGTAGAGAAGCCCACAGAGGGGGGAACTTGCATGGGGGAGGAGGAAGGGAACGGGGAACGGATGGTCTCAGGAGGCTGCAAAGGATGAACAGATGAAGAGACATTCACCAGAAAACTGAGGCGGAAATGGGCATTTTAGGTTCTTGAATGTTCCCCATCAGAACCAGTGACGACTGGGTTTTCCAGAGAAGCTCAAAATGTGCCTGATATTTTGAATTTCTGTATCTATGAAGATTCAACTGACTGAAGCCGCGGGCCCCAACCTGATGATTCAAGCTTGCAGTAAGGAAGCATCGTTCATTCCATGTAGGAACAAGAGAAAAAGGCTAATCTCTGTTCTGTCTTCTAAAACAAGGCAGTTTTGGAAATTCCAAGTCTCTTGGGGGGGAAAAAAGAAGTCCATTCACCGTTGCTAGCATTTCGTGATTGTCGCTGGCTGTCAAAGGTCCCGCACATTTGGGAGGGGGGCTCTGTCGTCAGCTGATAATACCAGAGAGGTGGCTTTTTAATTATTTGTCCTAATGGCAATAATGTTTTTGACAAGTGGGTTATATTCCTTCTGCCTCGGTGGTGAGAAGCTGGGGGCCGTTATTGGTCTGCAGAGAGTCTGAACCCCTTTTTGGATTTTACATAAAAAGTCCTGATTCTGTTCTGGCACTTAACACTTTAACGACTAGTTCAGGTCTCAAGTGAGCCTTTGGGGCAATAACTCATTTTCTTACAAAGAAGATGTGTTTTCTGTTATAGAATCGGACTGCAGGCTTCTAAGACTCTTTTCCCTCAAGGCATCTTTGGCAACTCGAGGCACAGGAGCAGGGAGCCTGTTGGCAGGGGTGGCTGGCTGTCCTTGTCGCCCTCCCCTGCCCCCCAGCCTCCCTGGGCATTTCACCAGCAACAACCTCAAACCTGTCACCTGGGTTCTCTCTGGACGTCGGGAAAGGCGAGCCTCTGAGGGAGGAGTGACCAGCTGCTCTCCGGCTGGGGCGGCAGGGGCTGGTACTTCTTTGGAAGAATGCCAGGTGGCCTGAGGGAAGAGTCACAGTGAGAATGTGATCAGGTTTGTTGCACAGGTGGCTCTCCAGACAGCCCTGCCCTCCGTGTCCCCAGCTTTGGTCCAGAGGTCAGTTGTGGGGTGCCCCGATCCATTTTGGGGAGCCTCGGTTGTCAGAAAACTGTAGTCATTCTCCTAATGAGCCTAGAGCTCCCTCCCTGCTGTGTGCTCGTCCGTCTGGTTCTGTTTCCCAAAGGGTGGGATGGAACCTTCTGCAGGGTGTCATAGGTTTCTCAATACGCCGAGTTCTAGGGAGGCTGGGAGACGTGAGCTCTGGAAACTCCCCAAAGAAACAGGAACATGTCTGAAGGTCAGTGAACGGCTCACTCACTCACTTATAAAGCGTACCAGGCGCTCTTGGCAGAGGCTGGAGATACAGACAGCGGAGACCCAGTCCTTGGCTCAAGTCACGTCCTGCTAGTGTGGCAGAGAGAGAAGCCACGAGAGGTGACCAACAAGGGGTGGTATGCTCTGTGTCCTCCTGGGGCCCACGGGGGACAACAGAGCGGCCGACTCACCCAGAGTCTGAGAAGTCGAGGCTGTTGTTCTCGCCTTCATGGGTATGTGTAATAAAATGATAGTTGTATTTCTGTATATATGGTATAGAAAACTGCACGTACATGCCCAAATATGTACCACACCTTGTAAGTTCCGGGAACGCATTTCCTAGTGTAAGTACCATCTGGGGGATTTCTGTGCTGAGAGGAGGGGAGAAGCGGGAGAGCGTAGAGCAGTGGGTTCACCAAGAACTGATGTGTGCCCGGATACGGAACAGAGGGCTGGGAGTGAGTGGACGGTTAAATGGATGTGTGAAGGCTCATTCAGACCAGCTCATATTCATTTTTCCAAGCCAACCTGTTTGTGGTGCTTTTCTTTTCTTTTCTAAGTCTAGAGCTTTTCAAATTCTGGAACTAATCACTTAAGTGTCTAGCAAAATAAAATTTCTATGTCAAGTGTCTTACCGAGGAGGTGGGAAAGGAGTCTGCAAAGGAAAGAGAATCAGAAATTAAATTTATTGTTCGTTGAGCAGAACTAATGGTTAACGATTCGGGGGGTTTACAAACAGAAGTTAAAAATCCCAACCAAACTTCTGGGTTATATTTTTCAAGTGATAGCTAAGCCTTTACATTGTCCACCTTCCTATGCTTCTAAAATACAGAGTGGGTGACAAACATGTTTTAACGATGTCACGTACCTTGCTTTCCTTTGCGGGTCTGTCTCCTAAAACAGAAGAGGAAGAGCAGTGAGTTTATGGAAATGCCGTCAAGCTTGTTTTATGTATGTTTAAGTGGAAATCATTCCCGTTGGAATCGTCACTCCTCATCAGGGAGTCAAAGCCGCACTGAGATACCACCTCACGCCCGGTCAGAGTGACTCAAATGAACAAATCAGGAGACTATAGATGCTGGAGAGGATGTGGAGAAACAGGAACCCTCTTGAACTGTTTGTGGGAATGCAAACTGGTGCAGCCACTGTGGAAAACAGTGTGGAGGTTCCTCAAAAAATTAAAAGTAGATCTACCATATGACCCAGCGATAGCACTGCTAGGAATTTACCCAAGGGATACAGGAGTGCTGATGCATAGGGGCACTTGTACCCCAATGTTTATAGCAGCACTTTCAACAATAGCCAAATTATGGAAAGAGCCTAAATTTCCATCAGGTGATGAATGGATAAAGAGATTGTGGTTTATATACACAATGGAATACTGCTTGGCAACGAGAAAGAATGAAATCTGGCCTTTTGTAGCAACGTGGATGCAACTGGAGGGTATTATGCTAAGTGAAATAAGTCAGGCAGAGAAAGACAGATACCATATGTTTCCACTCATATGTGGATCTTGAGAAACTTAATAGAAGACCATGCGGGAGGGGGAGGGGGAAAAATAGTTACAAACAGAGAGGGCAGGAGCCAAACCATAAGAGACTCTTAAGGACTGAGAAGAAACTGAGGGTTGATGGAGGGTGGGGGAGAGGGGAAAAGGGGGTGATGGGCAGGGAGGAGGGCACCTGTTGGGATGAGCACTGGGTGTCGTATGGAAACCAATTTGACAATAAATTATATTTAATATAAAAAATTAAAAAAAAACTTCCCTAAATTAAAAATAAAAAAATATATAAGCATCGTAAAAAAAATAAATAAACGAATAATCTCGATGATAATGTCAATTCAGGTCTGTTGAGGTCTTATTAGGTACCAGCACCAGGCTAAATATCTTAGTGATCTCATTCAATCCCTGCCTTTGTTCTAGAAGTGAAAAGACAGGGCCTGGGAAGTTACCCTTCAGTCATCCTGTAAATGGTAAAGAGTTCATTGTATGTGGCATGACTCACAAGATCCCCTCTTAACCACAAATTCTTTTTTTCTTTTTTGAGAGAAAGAGAGAGAGAGAGAGAGAGAGAGGCAGAGAGAGAGAGGGAGAGAGAATCCCAAGCAGGCTACCAGAGCAGAGCATGAGGCAGGGCTGGCACTCACAAACCTTGAGATCATGACCTGAGCAGAAATCAAGAGTTGGATGCTTAACTGACTGAGCCACCCCGGTGCCCCTTAACCACTAATTCTTGATTAGAATTAACATTCATAGGGGCGCTTGGGTGGTTCAGTCGGTTAAGCGTCCGACTTCGGCTCAGGTTGTGATCTCACCGTTCATGGGTTCAAGCCCCACATGGGGCTCTGTGTGGATAGCTCAGAACCTGGAACCTGCTTCGGATTCTGTGTCTCCCCCTCTCTCTCTGCCCTTCCCCTGCTAGAGCGCTCTCTCTCAACAATAAACATTAAAAAAAAAAGAATTAACATTCTTATATATAGTTATTTTATTATTTCAAATGCCTGCCTAACACCTTCATTGGACATTTCTGAGCGGAGGAAAATAGCATCATAGAATCTTCCAGATGGCAGGGTTTCCTCAGGCTCCAAAATCCAACTTTTATTGTAGACAAAAGTAAGGACAGTTGCTCAAGACCACCCCCAACCTAGGAAAGCCTGAATGAAGCCTGGGAATGCTTTTCCAGACTTCCAGGTAGTTTTAGTTCCACAATGCAGTTCAAGTCCAAGAGAATCACTGAGATGCTGCTACCTCGAGCTCAGCGTAGAACCAGGCACTGGGGCTAAGAAGACAGCACAGCCCTTCCCTTGAAGGTGCTTATGCTTGTCTGGCTCACAGACCAAATTCTAGGCTCTGGGGATATAACAAGGAGGGTGAGACCCTGTCCCTGTCACCATAGAGTTTATACTTAAGAGGGTAGATGTGGATTGAAAACACTATTGGGGTGCCTGGTGGCCCAGTTGGTTAAAGGACTCTTTTTTTTTTGAAGTTTATTTATTTTTGGTGGGGGAGGGGGAAAGAAAAAGGGAGAGAGAGAATCCCAAGCAGGCTCCACATTGTCAGCAGGAGGGTGATGTGGGGCTCGATCTCACAAACTGTGAGATCATGACCTGAGCCACGATCGAGAGTTTGATGCTTAGCCTACAGAGCCACCCAGGTGCCCCAAGCGACCAACTCTCGATTTTGGCTGAGGTCGTGATCTCATGGTTCTTGAGATCGAGCCCTGTGTCGGGTTCCAGGCTGACAGCATGGAACCTGCTTGGGATTTTCTCTCTCCTTCTCTCTCTTTCCCTCCCCCTACTCGCGCTCTTTCTCTGTCTCTCAAAATAAATACATAAACTTAAAAAGAAAACAGTATTGAAAATGGGATGAGAATCTCAGAGAGGTCATGGTATTAAAGGGAAACATGGGAGACTTAAGTCTGGCATGTCAAAAAAGCCTCCTTGAGAAAGCAACGTTTACTGATCTGTAAAAATGGGGGTGACATCAGAGATGTTGTTTATATGGCAGTGGGAGGAACTGACCGGAAAGTGTGGCTCCTGTCATAGGTGACTTCAACCTCGGTGGATTACTGTTCTCACTGAGCTTTGTTTCCTTGTGTGTGAGACAGTGAAGCCGGACTGGATGAGTGGTTTTTAACCAGGCTCGGAAGGGCACCCTCAGCTCCTCCTGGGGAGTTAGGAGGGCTGGGGGACTGGTTTCTGGCTCCTCCTCCCATGTCCCACGTCACAGGGGGCTCCATTTTGATCTCCTTCCAGATTTCTTTTGGGGAAAGGTCCAGCTGGCCCAGAAGAACACAACACAACACAACACATGCTTGTCTGGATGATTTCATAGGGCTCCTCCAGGTCTAAAAGAATTACTCAATTGGGCCTAATTATTAGTCTTTGTATCTTATTTTTGCGTTGGGAAAATACTTTTTAAAGAGATAGACTAGATTTCTCTGCACAAATTCAAACACGATGGCAAACAGAAATCATCGATGTTCTTGGCATCATAAAAACAAAATAGGATCCAGAACAGATTTCAACAACAGCAGCAATCTGGTTAATGTTCGATCTTTGGCTATTTCTTTTTTTTTTTTTTTAAATTTTTTTTTTAATGTTTATTTATTTTTGAGACAGAGAGAGACAGAGCATGAATGGGGGAGGGGCAGAGAGAGAGGGAGACACAGAATCGGAAGCAGGCTCCAGGCTCTGAGCTGTCGGCACAGAGCCCAACGCGGGGCTCGAACTCACAGACCGCGAGATCGTGACCCGGGCTGAAGTCGGACACTTAACCGACTGAGCCACCCAGGAGCCCCTGATCTTTGGCTATTTCAATGATGTTTCTCAAAAGCCTGGACCACATGATGCCCTCTTAAGGCGCCAAGTCAAAAAACGTAAGATTGGGGCACCTGGGTGGCTCAGTCGGTTAAGCGGCCGACTTCAGCTAAGGTCATGATCTCACGTCCGTGAGTTCGAGCCCCGCGTCGGGCTCTGTGTCGACAGCTCAGAGCCTGGAGCCTGTTTCGGATTCTGTGTCTCCCTCTCTCTGACCCTCTCCCGTTCATGCTCTGTCTCTCTCTGTCTCAAAAATAAATAAACGTTAAAAAAAATTTTTTTTTTTAAAAACGTAAGATTAACTTCCCCTCGCTTTATGGCGCATTGGCTTTGCTTTTGGAGCTCGCTGGTGGACCATCTCGCTGTTCTTATTGCCTTTGCCTATAAGCTGGTTGTTGGCTTCCTAAGAGGCCTTTCTTCACAGCCATCACTATATCTTTGGGGGATCAATTCAATTTACTGGAAAAAAAATTCACTAAAGAGACAGAGTATCTGGGATTCAGTAGAAACTGTTCATTTATCGTTTCAGAGGTATCTATCCCATTTGCTTCAGTGTCCATGGGCTTCGTAAAGGACATCTATCCTCCTCTTACTCATTGCTTGTTATTGAGCACATAGTATTTGTCCAGCATGGATTCATTTTTGATATATTTATTGATGCAGGTGTTGGGGAATATAATGCCAGAATAAAGGTTGTTACTCCCCTGTAACTTACACTTCAGTGGCAGAAGATAGAAAACAAATAAGCAAAAGTACATGATGACAATGACAGGTGATGACAAAGTGCTTCAAAGAAACGTGACAGAGTGAGGGGGGAAAGCAGGGGCATGGAGACAGCAGGAGCATGAAGGGCTCCCCATGTGTCACACAAAAGAGATAGGGTATGGGGTGAGCTTTTTAAAAACAGATCCCAGAAAGCCTCTCTGGTTAGGTGATGAGGAAACAGAGGCCCGAGGAAAGTAAGGAAGCACATCACATGACTATGCGGGCAAGAGTTTCCCGACATAGGAAACAGCAAGTGCAAAGGCCCTGTGGTGAGATGAACACAAGAGGGAAGTAGAGTGTGAGTGGTGACTGCAGAGGTGGGGGAGTGCCCAGATCACCTGCCATCATGTAGGCTGTGGTAAGAGCTTTGTCTTAAACACAGCACCCCTTTTGTATGCACTGTTCATGTGTCCTGTGTCTTCTTATCATATCACATTTTCTCCGGCATCCCTTAGTCCCCCCCGTCACTTCAAAACTTTTGTATAAGGTATCAATGGTAACAGCGGCGGAGATCTCGACCATATCAAATACGCCTGTTAGTAATCGTCTACACAGTCAAGCTTCACTTGTTTGTTGCTTAGATAACTGGATCCCTGTAAACCAGAGGGTGAGAGTGAATTTCAGGGATTCTACAAGCAAGACACCTGCATCATATCAGCAAAGTGCTACCTCACACGGTGATGCGGCTTTCCTGATAATTCATAAAATCCAACCAGCTTCGTTTGGGGGGGGGGGGAGGGTTATTTAATAAAGTGATAACAACTCAAGCATTTGGGATAAGGGAAGAAGGTGAGATGTGGGAGCTGGGTTTCTGGAGTTTGAATATTGATCCTGCTGCTTACTCTGGGCAGCATCGCGGCAGGTGCTCGATAAATATTTATGCAATGGACCGAGGAGCAGCGGCTGCGCCTCCTCATCTGGAAAAGCGAGAGATGGCTCCTCCCACTTCCCTGGGATTCGTGTGTGGAATGAATGGGGTAATGCGCTTCAAGCACGTGGCTTTTAATGCAAACCCAGTTACAAGCATTATTGTGCGATGGAAAATTAGAGGGGAAAGAGCAGTTGGGTCTCCTTATGAAGTACACAGATCTTCTCCAATGCTAGGAAATATTCTCCAATGCCAGGAAAAGCTCCCTCTCTCCCGAGAAGACTCGGTTGTTCTCTCCAAGGTCCTTCCCTTCTTGAAATTCAATACAGTGGGTTTCGCTGGGAGGAGGCTGCCGTGCTCGCCATCTGGTGGCCATATGGGTAACTAGCAGCATCTGCCCGGAGAGTGTCCTCATTTGCTCTTAGGTCTGCAACGAGATAGATTTCACTTCCGCTGCAAAACTTACTGTTGCTTGGGAGGTGACGTGGTGAGGGGAGCGCAGCACGGCTGCGGAATCTGATGGACCGGCTTTGACTGCTACCTCCGTCATCTATTAGGGAGCAATCGTGGAGAAACGGTCAACGTTGCAGGGTTCTGTGAAATCAGAGTGAAGCATCCTGGGGAAGAATCACAAGACCTGCCTGGGGTGCCTTGGAGCAGTTGTACCAGCTCACAGGGCTCGTTGCTACTTTTTCGGGAATTTTGCAATGCAGTTGTTACCGCCATTATTACAAAATGAATTATTTAAGGTACGCTTCAGTTGTATCAGAGGCTGCCAAACTGTCTTCCAAGTGGCCGTGCCATTTTGCCTGTTCACCAGCAATATTTGAGAGCTCGTTTGGTTCCACGTCCCCGTCAGCATTTGGTGTTGTCCGTGTTCTGGGTTCGGGCCACGCTTACCGTAGAGTGCATAGTGGGCATCCTTGCTGTTTGCATTTGTATTTCCCCCGACGAGGTCTGATGTGCAACATCTTTCCATACGCTTCTTGGCTGTCTGTGTATCTTCTTTGGTGATGTGATGTTGAGGTCTGTGGCCCATTTTTTTTTTTTTAATCGGACTGTTGGTTTTCTTCTTGTTGAGTTTTCCGAGCTCTTTGTGTATTTTGGACAACAGCCCCTTACCAGGTGGGTCTTTTGCAGATATCTTCTCTCAGTCTGTGACTCCTCTCCTTCTTCTCTGGATACTGTCTTTCCTAGAGCAGAAGTTTGTAATTTTCAAGATGTCCGGCTCATCAGTGATTTCTTTCATGCGTCACGCCTTTGGTGTTGTACCTAGAAAGGCATCACTATACAGGTTTCCTCCTGTGTTATCTTCTAGGAGAGGTTTATGGTTTTGATTTTTCTGTTTACTTATTTTTGAGAGGGAGAGAGAGAGTGAGCACAGGAGTGGGGGAGGTGCAGAGAGCAAGAGGGAGATGGATGATCCAAAACAGGCTCCAGGCTGACAGCAGGGAGCCTGAAACGGGGCTCGAACTCATGGACCTTGAGATCCTGGCCTAAGCTGAAGTTGGACGCTCAACCGACTGAGCCACCCAGGCACCCCTATAGTTTTGATTTTTAATTTAGGTCTCTGATCCTTTTTTGAGTTAATTTTTGTAAAGGGTTTAAGGTCTGTGTCTAGATGATGGTGATGATGGTGATTTTGCCCGAGGATGTCCAGGTGTTCCAGCACTATTTGTTGGAAAGACAATCTTTGCTTCATCAGATTGTCAGAGATGAGCTGCCTTGTCAGAGATGAGCTGACGATATGTGGGCCAGTTTCTGGGCTCTCCATTCTGTTCCATTGATCCATTTGTCTATTCTTTCACTAATGCTGCACTGTCCTGATTCCTGGAGCCTTATAGTACGTCCAGAAGTAGGATAGTGTCAGCCCTCCAAGAATTTTTCTCATACATTTTTTTTTTTTTTTATCAGAGATCTGGTTGTTAGACATTTACCACTGCTCGTGGCACTGCTATTAATTAGCTGAGTGACTTAATACAAATTGTTTGGCCTCTCTGGGCTTTGGTATCGTTATCTGTGACTTAAACGTGGCGGGGTGGGGGGGGGACAAAGATATGTAGGATCCAAGAATGTGTTTCTTTAAATTTTCTTTTTAATGTTTATTTTTTATTTTTGAGAGAGAGAGAGAGAGAGAGACAGAGCGTAAGCAGGGGAGGGGCAGAGAGAAGGAGACACAGAATCCAAAGCAGGCTCCAGGCTCTGAGCTGTCAGCACAGAGCCTGATGCGGGGATCAAACCCACGAACTGTGAGATCATGACTTGAGCTGAAGTCGGACTCCCAACCGACTGAGCCACCCAGGTGTCCCCCAAGAATGTATTTTTTTTTTAATTTTTTTTAATGTTTATTTATTTTTGAGACCGAGAGACACAGAACATGAACGGGGGAGAGTCAGAGAGAGAGGGAGACACAGAATCTGAAACAGGCTCCAGGCTCTGAGCTGTCAGCACAGAGCCTGATGTGGGGCTCGAACTCCCGGACCACAAGATCGTGACCTGAGCCGAGGTCAGATGCTTAACCGACTGAGCCACCCAGGGCCCCCCCCCCAAGAATGTGTTTCTTGACGGAAGGGACAATGACACAACAGTGTGGCAACATACGGTATCTTTGAAATCATTCAGGTTGGGATCTAATCCCTCCTTTGCCACTTACTGAGTGACCTTGGGCAAATTATTCAAATGCTGTGGGCCTCGGGTTCCGTGTCTGTAGAACGCAGCTCATGAAGCAGAGTTCCTTGGATGTGGTCAGAATTACCCCTTAATAATAAAAGTAACCATTCTTTTATTATTAGATAAAATAATGCTTGTTTTTCACTTAGCTGCCATTCGACTTGTGTCAAATAGATACCATTTATCCCCTTTCTCTATGAAATATGATCATGAAGATCAACGCTTCGGAAATAGACCAGGAGTGTAACATTCTGTCATTAGAGAAATAGGCTCTGGGCAAAACTGGATGAAACCTGGCCTCAGTCACAGTACTTATTATGTCTAGGAGTCTTATGATACATGAGCGTGAACCATTAGGATTGCAAGTCCTGGTGATTAGTTATGGAAGAGCCTGAAGAAGCAACTTGTGATCCAAGTGGCTAATGCATATTTGACAAGGCCTGTTGGAGACACCTCTCCAAGTTCGTTGAAAACGTTCAGAAATTAGTTCTAATAGCAAATTGCTGACACCATTCTCTGGGCTGGGCAGGGAAACATTAAGGTTGGCAAAACTGCCAATACGAGAAGGATGTAACTTCTTTAACAACTGCTCAAATGAGACCAGAAAGGACGATTTTTAAGAGCATGTACATCAACAGGCCCTTGAACGTGGGTTTTGACAACTGCATGTTGGGGTTGGTGGTAGATGTGGGATAGAAGCATCTTGCCAAAACAGGCCTGGAGAGAGGTCTTCTCTGCTGACCTGGGGGTCTCAGGGAACGGAGGGAGGGACGTCAGACAGGGCATGTGGGAGGTCAAGTCTTCAGGGGATGAGACGGGCAGCGGGGGTGGGTGAGTTTATGTGTATTAACAGCACCCATAGATTCACAAAATGCTAGAGACCATTGTGTTCTGCTAATTCTACCGATGGGATATTGAGGCCCAGGGAGGGACTATCATTTGCTGAGATTTAGAAACAGAGAGAGGGGCACCTGGGGGGCTCAGTCGGTTGGGCGTCCGACTTCGGCTCAGGTCATGATCTCGAGGTTCGTGGGTTCGAGCCCCGCGTCGGGTCTGTGCTGACAGCTCAGAGCCTGGAGCCTCTTTCGGATTCTGTGTCTCCCTCTCTCTCTGTCCCTCCCCTCCCCCCCCCACTCATGCTTTGTCTCTCTCAAAAATAAATAAACATTAAAAAAAAAATTTAGAAGCAGAGAGAGAGATGGGGCCAGAAGCAAGCAAGCCAGGACTCTTGACTCGCCTCTCCATAAGCCCCCACCTGGGGGGAGCGTTGCAGGCTCCTTTCCGTGCTGAGGGTCACAGGCTCCTTTCCGTGCTGACAGCTCTGTGGTCCAGTGACACCTGGCAATGCTGATTTAATGCCCTATAAAAATGGGCTAAAGTTTAGACTTAACTTAATAAATATTGACTATACATCCACTATGTGCCCAGCACGGTGCTATGTGTGTGATTTAATAAACTTTGATCTCTGTGATTGAGGAGACTAGCCTGTTTTTGTATTCATCTACGATATTTATTTTGTAGGCTAAACACGAGCCTGGATGCAACATGAAGTGGTTTTAGCTTAGGGTCAGGAAGACACCCAGGGAGAAAGGTGGAGTCGGAGGGAGCCCAGAACCTTGCAAATCTGTTCGGTGCAGTAGCCCTTTGTGGAGGGTCCACCGCGGGTCAATGCCTGTGCTCTAGATTTTTCCCTGGTTCTCACCTTTCAAACAGACAGATGTCTTATGATGTAGCTGGCATTTCCTCTGTTTTATAGAAATGGGGAAGAACGTGGAGAGGTTAAGTTCCTTGGAGTTTTCTTATTTGGAAAACGATTAGGATGTGAATCCAGGGCTCTGTGTCCCCAGGACCCACATTTAGGCAACCACGTTTCAGCTACTTCTGAGCATCAAAAATCATGTTTAATTTGCCCTGAGGTCTCTGTCTCCCTCCTCACTCCAGTGTCCCTTGCTCCCTGGAGACACGATTCTTCCCCCCGGGGCAGAATTAAGTATGCATTCTGTTGAGTTCCCGGAAGACTTAGTGTTGGCTGCGCCAGACTGTTGGGCTCCTCATGGTCTGAGGTCTTATGCTCTTCAGTGCCCTGGAACAAGTAATTTTAAACAAAGTGACCTTCTACTGTGGCAGTTTACACACAGTGTTGTGATGCCCTTGTTTTCAATTCCTTTATTTGTGGCTACCTTATATTTCTCTCTCAGAAAACTGTATTTGTTAAAACAAACACTTATCAGCTGCCCTTCCTTTCCTCCGAACCTTATTATTTTCTGTGTGTGATGGGGAGATAAAACACTTTCCTGTAGTCTCATTACTGAGGGATTTTTATAAGATTTATAACATTTGTAACAAATTTATAATATCAACTGTGAACTGAGCATCGAATCAATCAATGCTTCCGTTGCTTTTGATCCATGGGTTGTGTCTGAAATAAATTTAAATCTAAAACGATAGGAGAATAATCTTAAATTTATTTCTGATCCTCTCTCTGGCCTACGGCTTGTTATTTTTGTTAAAAATACGATCTACAGGACGCCAAATTCCATCATTTTGGCCATGGTTTGTGTTGCCGTGTTCTGCCACTAGGGGGCAGTATCGCCCATCAATTCGTGTCCAGCACTAAACCTTGCCTAGTTTGGATGAGTGGGATAAAACCGAACAGTAGGGGGTGTTTGCAGAATGGGGTTTGGATACTAGCAAATACAGCAAAATCCTGAAAACATTGCCATAGTTGACAAAACCCTGGGTTCTGGTCTGGACTCTGACCTCTCTGACCTTGACCAAGCCACCTCTCTTGCTAGACTTCCTTGTCTAAAATTAGGGTGTTGAGGATTGCTTGAGTGGCTCAGTCGGTTGAGGGTCCAACTTGTGACCTGTGAGTTCCAGCCCCGCGTCGGGCTCTGTGCTGACAGCTGGGAGCCTGGAGCCTGCTTCGGATTCCGTGTCTCCCTCTCTCTCTCCCCCTCCCCTGCTCACACTCTGTCTCTCTCTCAAATAAATAAACATTAAAAATTTTTTTTTGAAAAATAAAAAAAAATGAGGGAGTTGAACCAGATTAACTCTAAACTCATCTCTGATTCTAATTTCGTTGGCCTCTAAATTCCTCTAAAAGCAAACGAGAAAAAAGGTCTTCTGATGGCATTATGTGGAATTCCATTTTGCTTCTTTGCGACCAAGCTCGTGTTTATGGATATACAAGTGCAGTCACCTGTGAATAATTCTCTTTCTTTTCTTGGATAGCTTATTGTATTTCGTTTCAAATTCATTCTTGCATATGGTATGCTTGACACCTCAAAGAAAATTGGTTTACAGTCTGTGCTTGGCTCACATCTGAGGCAAAGAGAAATTCACTTTAATGTCCTTTATTCTCAGCATTAAGAAGCTAAACCACACTGTATTCGAACATTATAGCCATCCTACTCAGAAAAGAAGATGTTTTCTCCTGGATTCGTGGTGAGTGCTAATGCTTCATCAGAAACAAGCTATCCTACTATATACTATAAAAGACTTGCCCCCAAATAAACTTTTACCCATTTTTAGGAATGAAAAAAAAAATCCAAGCTTCAGGGAAGATAAGGTCTTGAAATCTGACAGTTTCCAGATAATGTCAGAATACGATTGCAAGAAAAATGACATGAGATGTACATTAACATAAATCTATAACTGCTCAACTTGATGAAAAATATCACCATAAAATTCTGTCATTGCTGAACCACCCGATATGTTTTTTCTGTGACATTTTGTGAGAATGAATAAATTATCTGAGAGTGTGTTTGCATCAAAGATACAGAATTTTGTAACAAACACATAAATCATTCAAGCATTCTCCAGCAAGGTGTCTGATCCTAAAACTGGGGGGCATTCACATTAATTTCATCCCTCTGGGCGTGTTTGGGTATGGTTCCGTAGAGCTCGGTGTGGTAGTGGAGAGCCATCCATTAGGGACGTGAAGGAAAAGAGGATGTGAAGGGAATAACTCTACCTGGAGAAGTTTTCCACGGAATCTCCCCCCTTGTCCCTATACGCCTCAAGTCTGGGAGCTCTGCTTTCCCTGACATCCTGTATGCAGTCTACGTGGGGGTTTCCTTTCCAAAATTTGTCCTATTTTTGCAGCCATGGTCCCCGTAAGTCAGCCTACTTTTCCTATAAAATTGACAGCACTGACATAACTCTGAAAGTGATGTCCTTATTGTGTTTTCTTAGAAATTAGTTTGCTTTTCTATTGTGGGCAATTAATATCACATAAAGAAGCATGATCCCCTTTTTTGCTTAGACTCCCAGAAAGCTGAGAGGCAAGCCGGTGGTTTAATTTTAATAGAATGCTGTGATGTGTATCTGAGGATACTGAATTTTATCTTTTTTTTCAATTTTTGAGAGAGAGAGAGAGAGAGAGACAGAGAGAGAGAGTGCTTGAGGGGGGAGGCGCAGAGAGAGAGAGAAGGGGACAGAGGATCTGAAGCCGGCTCTGTGCTGACGACAGAGAGCCTGATGTGGGGCTCGAACCCACGAACCGGGAGATCATGACCTGAGCCAAAGATGGACGCTCAACCAATTGGGCCACCCAGGTGCCTCCTGGATTTTATCTTTATCTTCGCGTTATAGACTACCTAGATTTTTCCCTAGGATTTTATTTTTATTAAATTCTTTTTTACTATGTAAGTTTTTGTTAACTACCCCCCGATATCTTTGTGAGCTCAGGCCAAGTATAGATAAATATATGCATGGGTGGTTGCAATAGTGTGATTAAAAAAAAAAAAAAAAACGTTTGTTTGAGGGGCGCCTGGGTGGCTCAGTCGGTTAAGCGTCCAACTTCAGCTCAGGTCATGATCTCACGGTTCATGGGTTCGAGCCCCGCATCGGGCTCTGTGCTGACAGCTCAGAGCCTGGAGCCTGCTTCCGATTCTGTGTCTCCCTCTCTCTCTGCCCCTCCCTGCTCACGCTCTGTCTCTCTCTGTCTCTCAAAAATAAATAAATGTTAAAAAAGAAAAAATAAAAACGTTTGTTTGAGAGAGAGAAAGAGAGTGCATGCACAAGCTCTGGGGAGGAGCAGAGAGAGAGGGAGAGAGAGCGAATCCCAAGCAGGCTCAAAACCGTCGGGTGGAGTCCAATGCGGGACACCATGTCACAAACTATGAGGTCACGACCTGAGCCAAAATCAACCTGAGCCAAAATCAAGAGTCAGACCCTTAACCAACTGAGCCACCATGCACCCCGCAGTATTATGATATTATTATTTAGAAATATGTATTTGGTCCTTGTCCCCAGGATTCTGGCACAGAGCGCATAAATCCCTTGGAATTTCCTAAGTTCTGAGAACTCTAGTAACGTTTCTTTCCTTATGTTAAGGAGGTGACTCTTGGACTGCCCCCGAAGATGTTTCCAGAGGGTAGCCCACCATGTGACTTGAGGGCTGGAACTTTCAGTACCTCCCACACCCACCACAGGAAGCGGGGAGGAGATTGAGTCTGAGTTCACTCACCAATGCCTAGTGATTGGTCAATCATGCCAATGTCATGAAGCCCCCATAAAAAACCGAAAAGGATGGGGTTCGGAGAACTTTTGGGTCGGAGATAAACCCATGGCAGCACCACATGCCCTCCCACATGTCGTATCCTGTGCAAGTCTTTTATCTGGCTGTCACTGACTCATGTCCCTTTATTACAGACTGTAATCTACTGAGTAAAATGTTGCTCTGAGTTCCATGAGCCTCTCTAGCAAATTAATGCAACTTAAGAAGGGGGGGTCATCGGAACCTCCAGTCTATTGCTGGTCTGTGAGGAACACAGGTGACAACCTGGGCTTGTGACTGGCATCTGAAGTCGGGGTGGTCTCGCAGGCCCAAGCCCCTAACTTGTGGAATCTGATGCTGCCTCTGGGTGGTGGTGCCTCTTGGGTTGAGGCTGAGACCCCACGGGTGCCTGAGAACTGCTTGGTGGCATGGGGACAAATGCTCCCCGCAACCCACTTGTCGCAATGGAGATTCAAAGCGTGTTCATAGGCAAACAGACCTGTTGATGTTTGGAATAATGGCCAAAGAAAGTTCTGCCATCACAGAAGTGAAGTTGGATGTCTCTAGTGAACTGTAACCAAGAAAGGAATTTTGAGGTCCATTTCTTTGCTCTCTCCCCAGGACTCATTTCTCAGTAACGCCTATGAAGGGTCTAGTGCGATGTGGAACGTTTGTATGGCAAATGATTACGGTCTGATCCGGGAGCCCTGTGTGTTCTGACCCCTTTCTCTGTCAAGAGGTGTGAAAATACTTGGTCCACACAATTCGCCTACTGTCTCTAGGGACTGAAATACATCAGTTCAAGGAGAAGAGCTCTGAATCAAGTGCTGTGCACGTTGAAGGTCCTGACGTTTTTAAGGACTAAGGGGGCACTGATGTGGAAGCTCCTATGTTGTGGGAGTGTAGGACCAAAAGGGGTCTGTCAGGTTGTGCAGGATGGAGAGGAGACAAGGACTAGGGAACAGCTATTGTTTCCCGCCTCCGTTAATGCTACTGAATTGGATGGTCATGAAACTTCTGCCCACTTCACATTTTAAAGAGGAGGGTAGTAAGACCCAGAAAGGTTAGATGACTTACTTACGGCCACACAGCAAGGGAGTGGCAGAGCCTGTGTTTTTGCTACTTCAGTTGCTCCTTTCCCCACGCTTCCTGTTGTGGGTATTTTCTCTGTGCCCATCCACCCTCTTCCTTCTCTATCCTGCCCACTTCACCTCCATCCTTGGGGACCAACCAGCATTGATCACATGTCGGCTGCCCTGCCCTCTCTTTCTGGTTGGGTTCAGCCGTTGGGAAGTCCCCACAAGAATTCAGGGAGAGGGAGGTTGGGCATGTGTTCCTTTAAATTCCCTCCCACGAGGCTCAGTTGGGCCGGTGGTGTCCCTCAGCTGATGGTCACTGCTCCTCTCAAGGTGGCTTTCTTCTTCTGTTTTTCTGTAACTGTCCTCTCATCCCTCTGGGCCTAGGGATGGTGACAATGCCCCTGCGATTAGCCCCAGTTCCCACATCATCCCTATACCCCACGCACCTCAGTAAATAGTTCCTTTGTAAATAAACTTACTTCAATTATCCTCATTTGGGTGTGCCATCTGTTTCCTGTTGGGACCCTAACTGTTACACCTTCCCATGAAAGAAACTGTGATGTTAATAATATGTTAGAGAATATAGCATTAGACACACAAAAGATGAGTTTGGTACCTCTCAAGTACTGGGAAGTGTAAATCATGGAATTGTCTTCGTTCCCAGTTGGACATTGTGAGAGAAGATAGAGGCATAGGGAAGATGATGAGAGAAGCTATAATGTGTATGATCCAATTAAATTTCTTTGGCTGTCCTCCATGTGTGCTTCCGGCACTGCTGAAATTGATTATTTCCTTTCAGCTTCCTACCTGTATCTTCATCTCCAAATTGAGTTGCTTTGCCTAAAGCTTTAAAATCTGTGTTCATATGAATTAATCAACGTTTTAAAATTAGATTTCTAGCTTGTGATTTTACTGGGGATATGCTTGGAGAAATAACTTAGTTATATATTTAATGCAACCCATATGTTTCAAGGCAATTCCTTCCTGAGACCGCACAACCACGGAATATGAATTTTCACAATCAATTTCTTCATCAATCAGGTATGGCGGTAAAAAGGCGTCAGGTGGGTGAGGGTCTTTCTGAAATTAGTTATTTCATGAAGGATGGTCCGACAGATCACGTTGTTGAAGCTAACCTGTGACCACCAGCAAAACGCAAGAGGAACTTGGGAGCAAAGAAATATGCTTGTGTTTCACACTTCGTGACTTGACCTTACCTTTAACGTGTTGGCTTCTGGAATCCTTGGAAATTTGTTTGTTCACCTGTAGAAGGCAACATGGCACCATTATCTCTTCAGTTGTAGCTAAGATAACATCTAATGTGTTGCCAGATGTGTAGATTCCCATAGGGTCAAGGCATAAGTTCCTGGATTCACCATTCTTAGAGATCACCATATGTATAGGGTAATACATGTAAATACGTGTAAATATGTGTGCCGCTGTGCCCGTGACCAGTGTAGTGGCCTCAGGTGGTATCTGGCCTAAAAATACTTGGGTTTGAGATCCAATCCTGTCTCTTGTTGCCGTGAAGCTGTGGAAAGGCATTAGCCATATTATGAAAGGGATCAAGCAAGCAGATGTGAGCGTGGCTTTGTGTGGATGTCCGTACTGGGATTTCACCTTCATCATATGCTGGCTGTGAGGACGTGGCAAGTCACTTGACCTTCTGAGCCTCAGTTTCCTCATCTGTGAAATTAAGGTAACAAAAGTACTGATACCTGACGAGGATGGGACGATTACGTGAGACACCCCATGCAATGTGCCCGGAACAGAAGATGGCACCAATAAAAGCTTAATAATTGTTAGCTTTTCAAAGATATTTAAATAGTTGTTAGCTTTCATTATTAAAAATTTTAAAGGCTCTACAACTGCTAGACATGAGGGTGAGGAAGGGAAAAATGAAAGTATAATTATGCCCAATGTTTTGAAAGCCTTGAAGCCCAGGTCAGTAGTGGGGTCTATGATGGTTAATAATATGTGGCAACTTGACAGGGCCACAGGGTGCCCAAATAACTGGTTAAACAGTATTTCCGGGTGTGTCTGTGAAGGTGTTTCCGGATAGGATTACCATTTGAGTCAGCAGACTACGGCAGATCGCCCTGCCCAATGTGGGTGCACATCAGTTAATCAGTTGGGGCCTGGATAGAATAAAAAGGCAGAAAGAAGGAGAATTTTGTCTTTGTACCTGAGTGTTGAGCTGAGATATTGGTCTTCTGCCCTAGACTGATATTTACATCATTGGCTCTCTTGGTTCTCAGGCCTTGAACTCAGACTAGAACTTACACCACTGGCTTTTCTGGAGCTCTAGCTTTCAGAAGGCAGATAATGGGACTGAGCCTCCATAATCACTACTTTATGTCTAGTCTTTGTCTATTTATCTATCTATCTATCTATCTATCTATCTCTCTCTATCTCTACCTATCTATCATCTATTATCTATCTATCTATCTATCATCTATCTATATCTATCTCTACCTTTCTATCATCTAGTTATCATCTATCTATCTATCTATCTATCAATCATCATCATCATCTGTCTACTCTGTCCTATGTTTCTAGAGGAACCTGACTAATACAGGGTCTTAGTATTACTTTCTTTTGGCATCAAGTTGAGGTAGCCAAGGTGGATGGGCTGGGGGAAGCCTCATTGAATCCCCTGTTACTTCTTACCCTCTGGTATTCAATGTCTACTTTTCCTCCGTGCAACGCTGAACCACAGTATATGCCTGGAAAGTGTGTGGTCCTTCTGCTGGCCAGTGTAGTAAGAGCTGAGTGTCATTTGGATTTTGCTATTGATATGGCCTCCTTCACTCCATCATCCATAAGCTTCCTACTCCTTCAGAGTCACCCTGTGGCGGCTCAGGTGCTGAGTGGGTTTTTCAGCGTTGCACCCTCAGCTTTCAATCTCCCCTGCGTGCCTGCCTTACAGAGGGGGTCTCTCAATACTTTTGCCCACTTGCCATTGCTAGCCAGGTCATGGGTATGGGAGAGGTTCTCTGTTGCCTCTGTCTTAGGTGGCCCTGCGTGCTTCTGGTCTTAGGGATGGGGCTTCCTTAGTATTCCTGCACTTTCTCCCTTTGGTGGCCAAATTAATTTTGTGTCTTTGGACACTTCAATCCATTTTGCATGAGACGGTTTCTTTTGCCTTGCATCTCCCCCAGCAGTGAGTGCCCTCTGATGGAATTAGTATAGGATTCCAGGGCCAGGAATATTTTCTGCCCCTCCCTAGGGGCTCCTCCCATTTTCCTATCAGATAAATATTTATTAGTGCCTACTATAAACCTGCATCGATGCTAGATTATGAGGGAAAAAGAGGAATAAAGGTTCTAAAGGACTCATCCATGCACATAGGTCTGAGTTCACAACATATTATAACGTATTATATCACAGGTTTAATTATAACATGGATTTCCCAACTTCAGCACCATTGAGAGTTGGCGCTGGATAATTCCTTGCTGTGGGTAATTCCTATGTAATGTAGGATGCTTAGCAGATCCCTGTTCTCTACCATTAGATGTCAGTAGCATTCCTCCAGTCTGGACAACCTACCTGTCCCTGGACACTGCCTGGTGTTCCCTAGGGGGCAAAATGGTCCCTGATGAGAACCACTGATGACCATGCAATGTGTCAAATACTGCTGTGCGTTGCTTCCTCCAGAAGGCTTCTCAAAAGCCTCTAGCTGGGCTAAGTGTTGTGGATTCTTTGAACCACACTCACCTCGGTCTTAGCATTTGACATTATGTTGGGAATGTTGGAACTGCCAGTTTGGGCCACTGCCTCCCCCATTAGATGGTGAGCACTGGTTCATACATCCCCATTGTTGAACACAGTGCTTGGTACACAGCAAATGCTCAACAAATGGAAGCATGAGCAGCGGCTTAGTGGTTTAAGACAGTTGTAGCTAGGAACTGGCCTCTGTCAGGATTATTGAAGATCCCTTTCACAGATAGTTTAATCTTAACATAAATGTGCAGAACTAGTAAGAATTAATTCTTGAGAATGAGGCTATAATGAAAAATGTAATCTTCTCATAAAAACGTGATTACTCAAGCATTGATTATAGAAGTAAAATTCCCTCCTTATCTGAACTGAGGCCAAGTCCTGACTTAATTTATAAGACAACCCCCCCCCCCCCCCGCCCCGGTCAAGTGTGCTGATCTCCCGTATCCTTTTCCTCACATGCTTTTGCTTGACTCGATATGTGGAGATTATAGTTCCACTTGCGAAGTGATGTAGCTAAAGGAAGAAATCTGTATTGTAACAGAAAGCTACCAAGATATTATGAAGGAAGTACGCGGTAATAAGAATGGAGCCTCAAATTCTGGCATAGTGGGTTTAAAAACTCCCACGAGAATTATCTTACAAATTTTTTCTTCTCATCAAGGCATACTTACATATAAAGGGGAATGTATCAGTGATTTTTTGGGGGGAAAGGGAAGCTCAGCTTTTTATGTGAACATTCTCCATTCTTTCATAACCGACCAGAATCTGTGTCGTCAGCCCTTGGTCCAGTTGCTCTAAAATTCTTACTGTTCTCTGAATGTGCTTTGTGCCTGAAACGTCTTCCTCCCTGTCAAACTGCCCCTTTGCGGCTGCCCCAGTGGCAGATCTTGCTGATAGCAGCAAATATTCACCTGCGAACTTTGAAGACCAGGCTGAAAAAGGGGTTCCATGTGCACAGAAGTCCAGCCTGGGTCTCTTTGTTTATGAAACGGCTACGCCTATTTCAAGATTCCCTTCAAAAGATTGAGGATCCATTTGTGCATTCATTTTCCTCCATGTAACCAATATCTCTTGGGATCCTCTTACAAAATGGTACTGTGTCAGATGCTGGGGCCAAAATGTTTCCTGTACCTCAAGGGGCTGGTATCTAGTGACTGACAGCTTCATGCTAGACACTGTGCTCTGTATGGACTATCGTAATAGTGATGAGATTTTATAGCTAAGATAATAAATGCTCCGAGAGGGTAAGAGGCGCAAAGAGCTCATAAAAGTTGGAGCTGATAGAATGGGGCTTAGAATGCTCACCTTGCAAGGGCATTTTAAGGATTAAGTGTCATTCATTCATTCTTGTCTCTGTTTGGGAACACCTTCCTTGACTACCCTTACCCTGCTTTAAACGTTTTGTTTTTTTTTTTTTCAAAGCACTATTACTTAACATATTGCCTATTATTTGTTTATTTGTTTATTACCAGTCTCCTCCCACCAGTATGTAAGTTTCATGAGCGCAGGGCTTTGGTTATTTACCAATGCATACCAGAGGTTATCACTGTGTCTGGTCCGTGGCAGACACACAACACATATTTCTTGAATGAATTTGTTGAATGAATGATTAAAATTCAGCTTTGTGCCTGTGTAAGGCAGAAGTGTTCAATATTTCATCCCTCCTCTTGCTCTCCCAAAGTCTACTGGATGTGCTCTGGGTAAATGGCATGGCGTGGTAATATTTGTACTTTCCTTTGCTTATCAATATTAACAGAAGCCCTCAAGTTAAATAGATAGACAGTGTGAACAAATAATGCACAAGGAAGAATGCGCCATAAATATTTAAAAGCATGCTCGCATTCACTAATAAACGTGGCACAAATGAAAAAAGAACAGAACACTGAAGTCCCTTTAAAATATGATTAGTAAAGTAATAGCCAGTTTTGGTGGGAGTCCTGTGAGGTGCACATTCTCATATCGGGCTTTTGGGAGGGTCAGTTGAAACCATTTTTCAGGAAAGAAATTTCATCACGTGTACCAAAGCCTTTAAAATGTTTTCACTCAATGGTTAAGTACAATAATTAAAAATCCCGGCGCCTGGGTGGCGCAGTCGGTTGAGCGTCCGACTTCAGCCAGGTCACGATCTCACGGTCCGTGAGTTCGAGCCCCGCGTCGGGCTCTGGGCTGATGGCTCAGAGCCTGGAGCCTGTTTCCGATTCTGTGTCTCCCTCTCTCTCTGCCCCTCCCCCGTTCATGCTCTGTCTCTCTCTGTCCCAAAAATAAATAAACGTTGAAAAAAAAAATTAAAAAAAAAAATCCCATAATGGGGTATGATATATCTCAAAAGATTATGCTGTTAATACTTGATTATCACATGGGAAATTATTTTATAACCAGAACTTGATAGGAAAAGGAAAAAAGGCAGATATTCTACGCAGGGACTCTCTTGCATGGAATATATCTGCCCAGAGAATACGCACATGAAATGTAGCACAGTGCCATGACTGATTGCCCTGCAACTCCATGGGTGATTCATTCGTATTTTATGCATTTCTGCATTAAGGAAAGAAGCATTAGCAAAAGCATTATTAAAATGAAATTCTAGGGGCGCCTGGGTGGCTCAGTCGGTTGAGCGACTGACTTCAGCTCAGGTCACGATCTCACGGTTTGTGAGTTCGAGCTCCACGTCTGGCTCTGGGCTGACAGCTTGGAGCCTGGAGCCTGCTTTGGATTCTGTGTCTCCTTCTCTCTCTGCCCCTCCCCCACTCATGTTCTGTCTCTCTCTGTCTCAGAAATAAACATTAAAAAAATTTTAATAAAAAAATAATAAAAATGAAATTCTATATATGTGTGTAGAGCATTTGTATTTACAGGATTTTTTTTCATGGATTTCTTGTTTGTGGTTTCCAAACAGACTTTTGAAGTAAAGCACAGTAGGGATTTTTATTCCTGTTTAATGCACGAGGTCACAAAGGGGCTCAGAGACGTTTGACATACTTCTTACCGCTCACTTACCAGCAGGCAACATCAGGCCTGCAATCTGGGCAAAATGACATATTATTATTAACAAGATCTGATTTCAAACTCTGCTTCTGGAAAAGGGGACCAGCATCAGGGGACGAGCGATGCCTGTGAAAATTCCTCACCCTGATGCCTCACAGAAAACCTTCCCAGGTGCAAGTTCTCCTCCCTTCTTGGTGCTCATTCCCCAGGACCATGATCTCAGCAGGGGTCTGAGCCGGTTCCCCTGCACCTCACTGAGCCCGCTTTGCTCATCACCTTGCAAGATGCCTTGGGAATGAGTGATGGGGACGCCCCTGGCTGCCAGGAATTGCCCTGCCCACGTTTGGTTCACACAGTCAAGCCTTTACTCACTTCTTCCAGCCCCATCCGTGTGTGCCAGTGTTGGCCCTCCGTGGGGACGGAGGGCTGGGCGTCCAAGGAAAAGGGAGTGTCCATCATATCCTTGAAATAGCGCGTATCTGTGAAAAGAGAAAAATTCAAAGTCATACCCTACGTAGACTCAGCACATCGCAATTTACAAAATACGTGCGCATCGACAAATGTGTTGAATGCCTACGACCTAGGCATGAGGAAAGAAGTTCTTCCCCTGGGTAGATTAGGAGACCGAAGCCTGAGGAGGAGGAGGGTGTGGTCCAAAGTCCAGAGTCTGGACTTGAACACCCTTCACTGTCTCAGCCCCTGGAAACTCCTGCTCTCCCTTCGAGCTCTGTGTTGTGTCATGACCTTCGCAAATCTTCCCGGATCCCACCCACCAACACCCCACCCCTCGTTTCTCCTTTCTATATTATACACCTCACCCTTTCATATTTATCTGTTGGTCTTTCTGCATCTGCCTCTAGGCTGTGACCTTCCTGAGAGTGTGGATCATGCTTTGTCTTTGTGTCACGTGATCCTTCCTAACACGGTAACTGCACCCTGCAGATACGCACTCGGTAATCGCTTGTTGAGTGGATGAAAAAGAAGGGGTTTCATCGCTATTTCCAAGGTGGTTCTTTCCAGAGGAGCTTCTGTAGACTCTTTTCCGTGGGCCGGGCCCTCAGAAATCACAAGTGCTTCCTCTTTTCCCTTACAGCCCTGCGCTATATCCACGATTCAGAGAGCTTGCGAAGGCCGCCCGCCCGGGGTGCCCCAGTTAGAAAGGCGCAAGGGTGGATGGGAAATTATGTCTTCCTTACTCTTAAAAAGCCGAGCTCTGCTGCTAGGTCCTGGTGCTACGTCTACGCTGGCTACCTGCAAAACGAGTCAACCAAGTTCAAAATCCTTCCCTTTCTCGCTGCTGCTCATTACGCAAGCTCTGTGTTAACACTTCCCATGCCACCCACGGCCCTGCCTGTCCACCCTCTCTCTGCTGTGTTCATCCATTGTTCCCAGGACTCAAAAAGAGCATCTTGATAATAACAACCGATAGCTATAGAGCTCTGACTCTGTGCCCCTGGTGAGAACTCGAAAGAACCCTTGGAGGGTAAGTTCTGTTACCATGAACACTACTTTCAGGTAGAGAGAATGGTTTCTATAGGCTCGCTCGACGTCCCACAGTTAGGAAGCCACGGAGGCAGGATTTTCATAGAGTTGTTTCATTCAGAATCGGCTCTAATTACTGTGCCGCGTCGCATCATGGACGTGCATTCTTGGACTTTAGGCCCCAGATGTTACCTGCATATTCAGATTCCTTTATAGGCCTGGCTGGTAAAATTTTTATCGTTCGCCATGCCTCTTCCATACGAAGTTCTGGGTCTTCATAGTCGCCATCTCTGAGGTCTTTTGCTCCCTCCAGGCCCACTGCAGCAGAGTTTCTTTCCTACGCAGGAGGGAACATTTGAGTAAGTCAAGGGAAGGTACGGTCGTGACAAAGGTTGCAGGCTGCAGTGCTAGCGAGGGGAGTGCTACAGATTCTCTGAGCTGGGGGTGAAACATTTCAGAGGCTGGGGTCTGGGGCAGTTAAAGTCTCGTGGTAGGCAGAATCCTGAAGATGTCCTCACATATTCCCATCCTTGGTTATTCAATCAAAGAATCTGGGGGCTGCTGTGAAGGGACACTGAGGGTGCAATTAAGCTGTCTAACCAGCTGTCTTTAAAATAGGAAGCTTATCCTGAAGCACCTGAGTGGCCTGATGGTAATCACACGAGCCCCTCCAAGCAGAAAAGGGATCTACTTGCAGGTGATATGATCTTGTATGTAGAAAATTCCAAGGAACCCACTAAAAAATTATTAGAGCCAATAAGCAATTCAGCAAGGTGTCAGGATACACGATCAACACACAAGTTTCAGTTGTATTTCTACACAGTAGTAATGAGCTCCGAGTTTGAACACTGGGGATGGCAGGATGGGGGGTACCCCTTGGCAAGAGATGTAATCGTCCTCAAAGAAATTCTGGAATCTGCACCTGTGTGTTGGGACCTGAATTCAGCACTGTGCCGTGTCTCAGCCCGGACACTAATCTCCGTGGTCTTTCATACAGTAAGATCCCTCGTTCCACTCAGACTCCAAATGGCTATGACTATGAATAATAGGTCCCGTTACGAGAGATTTTCATGCACAGCCCCCAGCGCAGCCCTCAAAAGTGAGAGCCTATATCTTTCTTTTACATATATAGAAACTGGGAATGGTGGCTTCTGAAAGCCACACACAGGTCCTTGGTGCCATCGCTGGGCAGTGCTAGGTCTTTGAGCACATCCACACCAGAACCCGACACCAGGTATTCAAATCGTTCTGAGCCCGAGATGAAGGGTGAAGAATCTGGGGCATTCCTTGTGTCGCCACACCCATGATTCTGCCTTTGAACCAGTTAGTGCCATGGCGAACCGAGGGAGCCTGGGCTCAGATACTGAGTTTGTTAAGTTTCTTTGTTACCCTGGAGACAGCCTTTCTTCCGAGCCAATCTCTGCCACACTATGTGACTTGGCCAGCACACTAACTTTCTCTGGACTCCCAATTACTTTGTAGTCAAAGATTAAAGACTTAAAGTTCCTGCTTTAAACTATATCTGGCTTTCTTTTCTTTTCCTTTCCTTTCTTTTCTTTTCTTCTTTCTTTCTTTCTTTTTTTCTTTCTTTCTTTCATCTTCCTTTCTTTTTTTCTTTTTTTGCACATAGTAGATTCTTCATATAGGCTTATTAACTAAGCAGGTACATAAAATAACAGATTTTACCTAGATTTAGGGTGTAATTATTTCTTGAGTATGATTTAAAATTTTTCATTGATACTGTAATTTCTCCAGTGACTGAGACATCTTTGTTAGAGGCCACTTCAAATTTATGTTTGAATGAGATGATTCTCTACACACCCACGAATACAAGTACCCATAGTTATAGACTGACTTTGGCAACTAGAAGTTAAATGAGACAAAGCAGGTAAAATTTTGAGCAAAATGCTGGGTGGTCAGCACTCAGTAAATAGTAGCTATAGGGGTGCCTGGGTGGCTCAGTCGACTTCGGCTCAGGTTGTGATCTCACTGCTCGTGGGTTTGAGCCCCGCGTCAGGCTCTGTGCTGACAGCTCGGAGTCTAGAGCCTGCTTCGGATTCTATGTCTCCCTCCCTCTCTCTCTCTGTCTCTCTCTGCCCCTCCCCTTCTCGTGCTCTGTCTCTCTCTCAAAAATAAACACTAAAAATTAAGAAAAATAGATAGTAGTTATAAATATTTCTGTGACTGCCATATAATAATGGCAATTGAAGAAATTCAGAGATAAAGCAAGGCCACCAGTTCTCCTCTTAAAGCCTCTCTGACATTTGTTGAGGGCTGTATATGTGCTAGGCACTTTATGTACTTTGTTTTGTTATATAAGTACAACAATCCAGGGGGTGGTTTTATTATAGTGGATGGACATGAAATTAGAAGCTTGCATTTTATTTATTTATACATATTTTTAAGATTTTTTAAATGTTTACTTATTTTTGAGAGAGAGAGAGAGAGAGCAAACAGGGAAGGAGTGGAGAGAGAAGGAGACACAGAATCCGAAGCAGGCTCCAGGCTCTGAGCTGTCAGCACAGGGCCTGACGCGGGGCTTGAACTCACAACCTCAAGATCATGACCTGAGCCGAAGTCGATGGCCAACAGACTGAGCCACTCAGGCGCCCCTAGAGGCTTGCGTTTTGAATTCCATCTCTTATTATTCCAGTTCTCTGGTTGCTTACCAGCCCCAAGCCAAGTGTATGACTTCTGCCGTCATTGCTCTATCAAAGCAGTTTGGTAAAAGTAAAGACAATGTCCACGATGGGCCTGATTTTCGGCCAAGCAACAGTGCCGTGGGGACTCACTAGGCCCTTGTCTGGAAGGCTTTTGGGGCTCTACTTTGAAACTGCTTATTTGATGCGAGGGAGCAGAATGCAATTTAGTAAGTCTGTGTTCTCCCTAGGACGGAGTAAAGAAGGAGGTGAGCTCCCTGAAGACACAGTGTGCTGCCCTTGATTCCCACCCGCACGCTCCTAGAAGGAGAGTGAGGCTTGAGTCCTGCAAGAACTGAGGACTCGGGCAAGTTATGAAGTTATAACATTCAAGGAGCTCAGGTTCAAGAGACCAGGGACCAGCACAGTGACCTGGGAGCAGGAACAGGATAGAAGTGGAGAGCTTGGTGACCCAAAGGAAAGAGGTGAAGTCCCTGAGCTTAGTTCTAGTGGGGCCGTTTGCACGGTTGTATTGATACTGTGCCCCTAGCAACCAGGCATTACAGCTATGAAACCCCGCCTCCTTGGTCTGGTCTCTGGAGGCAAGCAGGGCTTAGACTGGGAATTCTTGGATGGGGAAATCAGGGAGGACTGGTCTGCCCAGGGACAGCATGGACCCAGGATGGAGCCACCCACTTCCAGATCTAAACTGTGGGCTCACTTTATGACCGGGGGAGGTTTACTTAACCCCCCTGACTCGCATGCTCAATCTGTAAATTGGAGATTTACGAGTAGGCTAAACCTACTTTATTTGATTGTAGTCAGAGATTAATTGGGTAAAAAGTATATAAAGATTCTACTTTGACACCTGCCTATGACAGGAGCTCAGGACATGGTAGATCCCTTTCCTCTAGATGATGTAATGGGTTTCAGTAGAGCGGAGCACCCAGGGCAAAGCAAAGCTGACAGGAGGGGAACCCAAGGGCATGTCACAAGTGACCTGGCTAAGTAGGGGGGGTGGGGGGTGGGGAGGTGGCTGAGATGTTCTCCCCGGGAAGTGAATACAGAGGTGAGTTCTGAACTGAAGCAACCTCTTTAAGGATTTGACCGCTGGACATTTGTTGCAAGGGCATCATTTATATACTGTTATGGCAACCACCAAGACCTCTTTGGGAAATCTTGGATCTTCCTGCTGGAAGAATCTGAGACAGGGCCTGTCTTTAATCTAGTTGCCTTGCTAGACTTTGAGGGGCAGGGCACAGAGGGACACCAGGAGGGACAGTAGCCATCCATGACAGACCCGGAGAATCTTGCTCCCAGAACCAAATGCAAATATTTTGGTTTATCTCTTTCCGGAATGAGAAAGAGGCAGAATTTTATTTTTTATTTTATTTTATTTTATTTTATTTTATCTTATCTTATCTTATTTTATTTTATTATTTATTTTAATTTAATTTTATTTATTTTTAAATGTTTATTTTGAGAGAGAGAGAGCATGTGTGCAAGCAGGAGAGGGGCAGAGAGAGAGAGGGAGAGAGAGAATCCCAAGTAGGCTCCATGCTTAGTGGGGAGCCTGACTCGGGGCTTGGTCCCCCCTGGCCATGGGATCATGACCTGAGTCTAAATCAAGAGTTAGATGCTTAACTGAGTGAGCCATCCAGGCGCCTTAGAATTTTATTTTAAATATAATGAGATACATCTATTTATCCATTAATCTGTCTACTATCTATCTACTGCTAATCGCAAGGGATCTTTACTAAAAACTCCTGTTTTCCGTCCATAAACCTCCTACTTTATAAAATATTTTGTGATTGATTGATTGATATTGTGTGTGTGTGTGTGTGTGTGTGTGTGTGTGTGTCCTGGGGTGACCATCCATAGTTTCAATTTGATTCTTAAAAAAGTGTTTCAAACAATAAAGAACCAAAGATTTTACAGGCAGATTCTCTCTCTCTTTCTGTCTCTCGTCTATCTCTACCTAGTCCATATAGCCTATCTACAGATATGACATATCTATCTCTAGATATGTTAGTTAGAACTATTTAAATTGTATACAATTTGGGGTGCCTGGGTGGCTCGGTCAGTTGAGTGTCCCACTTTGGCACAGGTCATGATCTCACGGTTTGTGAATTCAAGCCCTGCATTGGGCTCTGTGAGGACAGCTCAGAGCCTGGAGCCTGCTTCGGATTCTGTGTCTCCCTCTCTCTCTGCCCCTCCCCCACTCACTCTCTGTCTCTCTCTGTTTCTCAAAAATAAACATTAAAAAAAATTAAAAAAATAAATTATATACAATTTAACAATAAAATTATTTATAACATTAGATAGCTGAGTTCATGTTATAAATTTTAAATTTTATGCCATTATGAAACTGCTTTGTAAATATTCTTAATGGCTTCATAATATGAATATGTCATAATATATTCAATGTTTTTTTTTCCTATTGAATATTTAGAACGATTCCAGGGTTTCCATTAAAATTATTTTTTATGTTTATTTATTTCTGAGAGAGAGAGAGAGAGAGCAGGAGAAGGGCAGAGAGAGAGGGAGACACAGAATCTGAAGCAGGCTCCAGGCTCCGAGCTGTCAGCACAGAGCCCGACGTGGGGCTTGAACCCAGGAACTGCGAGACCACGACCTGAGCTCAAGTCGGAAGCTCAACCGACCGAGCCACCCAGGCGCCCCATGTTGTTGTTTTTAAATTCGCCAAGTCCCTTGGTTGACAAAAAGCCACTCGCTTTGTAAATTTCAAAGACCAACAAGTAGGTAGGGGAGGTGGCTACTTACACAGGGAGGAGGCTCCTCAGTATTCAGGTACTGGCCTGCCAACAAAAGTAGACCCAACATTACTGCAAAACACAGAAAAGAGCGGCCCTTGTGTTTCTCCAGAAATCTTGGGCTCGTTCCCATTAATTCCTTTTGATGGCGCTTGCCTAAAACGCAATGTGAATGACATACTTCTCATTCCATCTGCTGTTCTTGCAAAGCAGGGGCGATGAGAAAGGAGGCTAGACAATCAAATCCAAACTGGGAAGTCTCGCTCCTTCTACCGCAGGTCAGCATTAGGTTAGAAGGACTCCCCCCCCCCCCCACCCCTGCCCCCCATCAGATACGCCAGGTCACATCTCTGCAGCATCTGGGCCAATGAAGACGCTTACTCCCCCCTCTACACCCTCTGGCACGCACACTGCCTTTGCTGTAACCTGCCATCCATCCATCTCCTTGAACAGACCGGAGATATTTTGAGGGCAGGGGACAGGTCTACTCCCTCGTCTGTCCCCAGCTCCAGGCACAGAGCCCAACACTGAACAGATGAGTTCTTGACAGACATTTGCTGAATGAGGATTGTTCATGTGAGATTTCTCAACGCTCACGCCCCTCGCTGGGGTTGTTGTATGCAAGGCCTGCCTGAAGGTCACGTAGTGCACAATCCATACCTCTGCTTTAAACTCTGCGCTCAGGTGATACAGAGCCACGAAGAGCAGCTCACACGATCTGCGGGATTATTTTGCTTCCTCTAGACTTAATTTTCCTAAATTGCATTATAGCGTCCCGCTGTTGGTCTGCACCGAGGAACACGGTAAGCAGAAAATGTTCTTATCACATCCTCTTTATTAGCCCACATGTGAGAAGTTTCTAGTGGGTCCCAGGAGCTGCGTGCTTCTCGGCAACTGGTTCGCTGTGATTTAATGGAAAACACCAATTCCATAAGAGGTCATACGTCCCTTCCTCCTGTTAAGAATCTCAGGGCAAATGTCTGGCCTGGGTCCAAGGCACGTCGAGGACCGCGGTCTGATGTGTGTTTCTGCATCTTGGCCTGGCCTTTGTCGTGCTCTTAGCCTTTTGCCCTTTCACCCTGAATTCTCTTTCCATACCAAAATAATGCAATTAATAGCTGGGAATTTGTGTCAGCATGCCCAGGCCTTGTGTAGAGCGCAATGTGTAAATTAAGGAAAGTTTGGCTCGGTGAAAACACAGCTCTCTGGAATTTGCTCAGGACCGGTGCATCGGGGAGGTGGTAACCAGCCAGAGCTAATCTCCTTGAGATAATGAGGAAGGAGGTGCAGGGATCTGACTGCACCTGCTGCCAGCCCCAGCCCAGCCTGGTGGTATGGCTCACAGCTACCACTGTCCTAAGGCACGGATGATGCCTTCCTCTCCCAGCACAATCATACCCACACTGAGAGCACTGGTGAAGAAACGCACAGCATTTCCAGCCCCACAGAGCCATCTGTACTCTCTCATGAATTGAGTTAAATAAATAAGGTCACCCAAAGAAGCCAGTTGGCCTGGAAGGAGCAAGTGAGCACCAAAATTTGGGGGATCTCCGCCGGCCCATGTGATCTAGTCTGATTCTACTGTCTGATTCAGAGCTCGATGTCACTTCCTTATAGGAAATTGGCCTCATTGAACACGGCCATTATAGCGACATCCCCACAGAGAGCCGTAGGATCGGTCTCTCCTTTCGCGAGCCTGCAGCCCCAGACTCTCCTGGATCCCCCAAATATGTTTCATGCCACTTCTGAGTCTTTGCTGGTGTCGATTCCACCTGGGGTCCCCACCTCCTCTGCCCCCGCCTTCCATAATGCTCAGTGCCCTTTGAGATCCTCCTGGGGCTCGCCTCTCGGGCCACGCGGGGCTACTTTAATATCACTGAATTGTCAGAGCACTTATTTCCTGTGTTCCTTGCCGTGACACTTGGCAGCATTTGATTACTTCTTTGTTGTGATGTCCTCGGCCCTTCTTAGGGAAGGAATCGTTTTTATCTGCTGCAGTACCTACCTACCTGTGTTGCTAACGACGCAGTTTTGGAAATGCAATTATTAAAAAAAAGCATAGTCTTAAAACTGTAAATCAGTTCACGTCACTCATGGCCCACGAGACGCGGTCCAGATTCCCTGCCGTGGCCTCCATGCCCCAGCGTAGCCCGGTTCTTGCCCCCTCTCTAACTGTATCTCTTTCCAGTTTCTCCCTCACCTCTGAAATGGGCCACATCACCTTCTTTCCAAGTTTCTCCAGTATGCCAAGCTTCTTTTAACCTCAGAGAGCAGCATGCACTGTGCCTCAGTCCAGAACATTCTTTCCTCGGCTCTGCCTGTGTCTGGGTCCTTTCCATCCATCAGATCAGATCTTAAATGTCATCTTCCTGGGGGGACATGCCCTGACCACCAATCTGAGGTAAAAGTTAAGGAGCATCTCTCCAGCCCGGGTCCTCACTACCTCAAACCCCTTCCTTGCATGGCTGTGAGGATGCTTCCTCTTCCTGTGGGCCCTCGGGTGGGACACACTTCCCACTGTCCCTTGCACTGGGTGGCTGTGGCATGGTGCTGTGGCCGCTGGAACAGGTGGGGGCCTGCGCTTCACTCCAGGATGACGCACTCGACCCTCTCCTTCTCTTGACCCTCCTGATGTCTTGTTCTTGCCCCGGGGCCTGGCTAGAGACAGAAGACCCCAAGGCCTTCAGGGATAATGGAAGCCACTGGTTAAAGGGTTAAAGGAGAGCGAATCCTGAATGAGCGTTTGGGGAAAAGGCTTCCTTCAATCCACATTGGATTGTGATGTGAACAGGACATAAACCTTCATTTTATTACACTACTAACATTTGTATTGATGCATTATAGATGTTAGCCCCTCCTGATTCAGACACTCTTTTTTGGTTTCTGCATAGCATGTAGGAACAAAGCAAGCCAATAGATATGTTAGATAGTTACAGACGGTGGGTGCCTGCCTCCCCCAAGGCAGCGCGGAGATTTCAGGCCCTTGATCACTCCTGGAACCCAGGATATGGCAAGGGCACGGCGACTGCATAGTCGGCTGTGAAACATAGCGTGTGGTAAGGTGGACACCTTCCAGAACGGAGAACCCGTGGTAAACTGCAAATAGAACCTGACCTCCTCCCTGGCTGAGTGAGCTTGAGTTGGACACTCCCTCCTGCTGGCCCTGGACCCCCAACCCAGAGGCACCCCAAACCCTTCCAGGTCTTTGAGTCTTCCTGGAGCTGAAGGAGAGGCTGGTTCCTCAGAGAGAGCCATTTTCTTAGAAGATGAAGGAAGTTTGCCCAGCAGCTTTCCCCATCATCATCCCGGAAGAGCTATACTCAAGTGTCCGTGGAGGGCCGTTCATCACCCACTGACACGAAACAGCTCCGGAGAACGACTGACTTCTGCGTTCCTCTCAAGGAAACAGCATCTTTTTACAAAAGACAATGCTCCCTTCAAGTTATTTTTAGAAGGGATGTGAAGGTGTAAGGCTCAGGGGCCCTCCCGACTCACGGAGGCAGTTACGCCAGCCTTGGGCTATCAGCGTGGACACCTCTTCTCGTGACTACAGAGGTATGATACAGGTGTATGGCTGGTGGCCATCAGGTTAAGGTCCCCTGACCACTTGCCTCTTGGGTGCTTTAAAGAAAAAAAAAAAAAAAAAGGAAAGAAAGCAAAACCTGAGCCTCAGTGCACACCAGTTACTTTCTGCCCCAGTGTCTATGATGGCATCTACACACACCGAGGTCTGTGACCCGCTGTTAGAAGCTCCGACTGCCTTCTGATAGGAGATGGGCCACGTGGGTCAGATACACTTAGAGAGAAGCTTGGACCATTTGCACGCGTAAACGCTTCCTTGAACGGAAGCCGCTGGGGGCCCCAGGCTTGTACAATTTAGTGCCTCTACTGGGAAGGGGGGCTGGCTGTGTCCCCAAGGGCGGGCTCTATGGGAGGGTCGCATTCGAAGGAAACCACCTGAAACAATTCCCAGCAGGTCCCATAAAGAGAATCTGCTTGTCTGGTGGGAGAAGAGAAGTAAAAGTAGGAAGCTTTCAGTGCTTAAGAACTTTCTGTTTCTCTGGGAAGTGAAGTCAGCAGGCTTTTCAGATGGTGGCAGCCCCAAACCAGGCGAGTTCCCTCAAGCAGAGTCAGCTTCTGTTTTCATTTCAGTCACAAGATTTCAGAGGGTGGGGGGGGCGGAGCAGGGAGAGTGATGATGAGGGTCAGCGTTGGCTCTGACCCTGGGGGCTGCCAGCTGGGCTTGCTCATAAGTACGTGGGGCAAAGGGACAGGCCAGTGGGTCCCAACGACCCATCGCTAGGAACTCCTCAACAACCCGCCTGTGTCTCCCCACGTCCGCTTTTCCCTGTCCGTCCTGGGAGCCCCGGTGGTCAGGTGGGTACGTGGACACCTAGAGCAAGTTCTTGCCACACACCCTGACCTTCCCCGCGGTTACGCGTGCCTGTGAGTCCAAGTTTTGGTAAACGGAGAAGCTGGAAAATAAACTCACAATTTCCAGGAAACTTTCCGAACAGAAACTGTTGTCAGCTCTTTTTATTTTTTTCTTTTTCTTCCCTTCCTCTCTCCTGCTGCCTGGAGCATAGCTGTCACTATTTTAGGCATTGGGATTGAGGCCAATACAAGGGAGGGAGCAGCACCTCTGAGGCTAAACAGCCTTGGACTGCTTACCTCTGCACTTGACTTATGTAAGAATTAGACAATCATGTCACATTTAAGCCCCCGTGATTTCTTCCTAATGTGTCTTTCTGCCTTTACTGTTTTATCTCCTTGTGGAGGTCAGCTTTGGAATTCACCAAAAATGTAGCAGAGCTTCTGATCAAAGGCATGAACACATAATTCATGGAAGAAATTCTGGGTTCAAACCCTGGCCGTGCCTGTTTCTGGCCACATGACCTTGGGCAAGCCTGCAAGCCTCGGTTAACTGATATCAGCTTGTAGAATGAGAATTGTAGTGTCTGCCCCAAAGAGCTGTTGAGAAGCTTAACAAAATAACCCCCTTGGCCACAGGCTCCCCCAATGAACCGCTGTGTTCCGCGTTTCAAGTTCAACTTCATGACCAAATCGTTTCTGCCCAATCGAGAGATCGTGAGTACTCTGCTTTCAGATCCATGTTAGGAACTTGATCACTACTGAGTTCTCATTTTTAAACAAAACAGTGCCTTTTTTCAACATTCCACTCCATCGACACGGCTCTGTCGATTCTTGCCAACAGCCCTTCAAGCGGGCGCCTCGTCCAGCTGTGAGGCTCAGGGATTCGGTGACCATGGCCGGCTGACATCCTCATTTTAAAGATGAGAACACTGCGTGGCACAGCACGAACAAGTACATTGTGATGAGTCGGAGTTCTACTCTGCTGATTTGTTCCTGGGGGATATAGCTTCTCTTGCACTCGGTTTACCTAATTTATCCTGTGAGTATTGTCAGCACCTGAAGGCTAGGTCTCATGGATGTCAGAGAACCAGTATTCAAATTCTGGGCTCCAGACTTCTGGCTCAGGGTTCTTTCCTCTACCTGTGCTGCCTTCCTCAGTGTTTATCTTTTAGGAACCACAAGGTTTCTGGGGACAGAGGGCATCCATCAACCTTCATCTCAATATAGTGGGGAATAGGACACACTTTCCCCTGGCTAGTTCCAAACTTGAGAACATCTTCAGTTCAGCATTGATCCACAGCTGTAGGGAGAGGCAGGGGTGAGCTTCCTTGCCTTTTTCTCACTGTCTCTGAGGAAAGGATTAGGATGTCCAATGAGCTTTGGCTACATGACTTAGGCTTGGGAAGAAGAGAAGGAGGAGGGAGGAAAGGAAGGACATAGGAAGGGGAAGAGAAAAAGAGACAGAAACAGAGACGGATATAGATTATATGCACCTATGTACATATAACATATGTCATATCTGTCTCCCACATATCTACCAGCTCAGTCACATAGCTCTTCTGGACATTTTAGAATGACAGTCGCCTGATCTGAAGAGTATTCTCGGTCACAAATGGCCCAAACTCACAGAAATAGCTATATGGAAGCATTTATTGAGAATTTGGAGAATAGACTTATTGTTCTCCATAGATGGCCCTTGGAAGTTCACTTCCTTTCTCTAATTCTTGATTTCCCCATCTGTAGAGCACAGTATTAGTATCTGAGATAAGCTGAGTCCCCAGGACCTTTCATTTTCATTTTCTTTAAAAAAAAACAAAACTGTGCTCAAACCTGGTTATTGTAATGGTTACAGTATTGGTTGGATGGATGGATGGTGATAGGCAAGGCAGCTGTCGCCCATCCCATTTCTCAGGTGATCTCCAGAAATTCAAATAAAATATTCCGAGACAGCTGTTGTCCAGAGAATCGAAAGCAGCTTCTTGGTGGGGTCAGTCGTAATCATTTCCTTTTCCTTTCCTTTTTCTTTTCTTTTCTTTTCTTTTCTTTCTTTCTTTCTTTCTTTCTTTCTTTCTTTCTTTCTTTCGCTTCAATCAGTGATTCTCAAAAGACCATCCTAGCACTACATGAGTTGAAGTTATTTTGTGAAGGGTAGGGACTCCTCAGTCTCACTACAGACCTGCAAAAACGTACACCTGGGAGTGGGCTTGAGAATATGCATTTTTGACTACTGTGATTCTGACACACGATACATTTTAAAGACAACTGTGATCCCTTGGGTTTAGCAATCGTGGATGACTTGAAATCCTGGCTTGTGCTTAGAGAACTAGGGGAACACCTTTTCCCAGCAGTTCAACTGTCAACTTTTCACATTGGTTCTGTCCACCCATTTTCCCAGCCCCTTGGGGGACAACCAGCCTCTGCTAAATTAATACCAATATTGCAATGTCTAGATGCGGCCAGCAGGGGGCAGTGGATACTCACATATACCATACCTGCCTTTCCTCCGCCTGCTTCTAAAATCCTTATTAATTTTTCTTTTAAAAGTGGGAAAAACCAACTTCCAAGACTGCTTTCCTTAGGAAACAAACAAAAAAAGCCCACAAAACCAAAACAAGTGCTCCTGGACAAAATGAAATCTCTCGTCCATTTAATGGACACAGCCAATCCATGTCTTTACCAGGGTTTTAATGTGTACGGTGCCTTAAGAGAGAAGAACCACTTTTCAAATAGGGCTATCTTTAATTTCATTCTTTAATCAGTGGAAGGAGAGAAACTCCTGACTTTATTTTATGGAAAACCATGGCCTTCTTCTCTATATGTCAGCTTGACAGAAGGTATTGGTGTTAACAGATTGTCCAAGTTGGGTTATGCGTCTGTCTTTTCCAGGTCTGGTGTATTTTTTTTTAAATAGAGTATTTTTAGCGTACAACAATATATGCTACTGGAGAAAAATAATAAGATACGGATAAGCAAAAAAGAAGGGAATAAAAATTACTCTAATGTCCCCATACCAAGACAACTACCGTAAACATTTGAGTATAGCTAAATCTCTCTCACACACACATGCACACACAATATAGTCTATGTAGATATGGGCACACTGTTTTCTCGTCTTCTCCATCATACAACAGCATGCTATAAACATAACATGTCAGTAAATATGCTTCAATGGCATCTTTTTAATGGCTATGTGGTATTCTCTCCTATGGATGTCCCTCGTGTGGATCTCATGGCAAAAAAATGCAAACAACTTAAAAATATCTAGAAATGTTATAAATATCCCTGTGATGAGCGACTGTTCTGTGAATCATGTAAATCCTTGATTATGTCAGTGGTGTTATATTTTAATAGATACTTGGCTGTGGTTCATAAGCATGCATAGGCTGGGGTGGTATGATTTGCTGCTAATATTTTTGGCAGGATACAGATTCCAGTGTGCATGGGCAGGCCTGGGCAGCTTTATCTCAATCAGCTCTCTTGGGGTTTTGATTTGTTTTTGTCCCCCCCCCCATGATTATGTGTCTAGAATGTTGTTAATGAAATGCAATACCCATCTGTAAGTTTTTCTCTACCTTGATGAATGTGGAGAGGGGGGTGACGAGAGAGGGGTATGGATCACATGGTTTATAACTCACCAGCCACTGCCTCAGTTTGGCAACTTCGTTTCCAGGCAATCTCCCGGAAGTATCCAGAAGTATCTGGAGTACCCCCAGGACTCTAAGCGGACGGTGGGAAGGGATGAGAGGTAGCAAGCAGGTGGAGGGAGGTGTATTTGAGATCAAAGACGCCAGGAGATTTTGGAAGCATCTACCTCAAGAGAACACAATCTTTCTTAGCAAATGACTAGGAAGCTTAATGAAAGCATTTTCTGTAAGAGGGATTAGAGCTGGGTGCTTGTTTCTTATTTATATTCATACTTGTACTTTTGATTTTGCTTTTCTCTACTTCTCCTCACTGCTATTTGGGACGTGCTGAGTGCTGGTTACATGTTCCAACATGCACCATTATGAATCTTTGAGTTCATTTGAGGATTACATCACTCCCTATGATTCTATCCCTTCTTTGCACACTTCTGGTCTATTTCTCACCTTTTTTTTTTTTTTTCTGTCTCACTGCAGTCATTTCTAGCCACTAGCTCTCTAGGGAAGTTCTACCGGACTCCCCCTGAAATAATAATGCTCTGAAATGAAGAGTACATACTTTTACTCAAATTTTAATGGGATTCTATTCAGTGCCTGATACCTAGAACTAGGCTCTGAAAACAGACGCAAAAGAAGCCATAAAATGTGGTTTCTGATCGCTCCATCCGCTCAACACATAATTTGGGGGGAACCCATTACACAGAGTTTCGTTGAATGAGCCCTACTGAGTGGCCACAACACTGACATTTAGGCCGACTTTTACCCATTTTACAGATGAAGGGACTCGGACCCAGAGGGATCTGTGCTTCATCCCAGGCTACATAGCTAATAAGTGGAGGAGAGACAGGGTTTTCCCCTCCATGTGCCAGCTTCCCAAAGCCTGTGGAAGTCACAGACCGGGCTGCACCCGGGAGCGACCAGGGGGAGAAACCCTAAGTGGCTGATGCCATTTCGAACAGGCCAATAGTTTTATTGAAGGAAAAGCAGAAAAGGGAAAGAAGAGTAACAGACCCATGATGGCATTCCCACCGCTTAGGTGACTGAAGGCCCCTGACTCACCGGTGGCACTGTTGATTCGAGGCCATGACCTAGGGCAGAAAAGAGAGCCAAGGTAAGTGTCAGCCGCATTCGATTACATACCTTCCCCAGCGGGATGGGCTGCTGTTACAGGCGTTTTCCCCAGATCAACCTATAAAATGATTTCTTTTTTCTTCTTCTTTTCTAAATGTTTATTTATTTTTGAGAGAGAGAGAGGGAGAGAGAGCAGGGAGGGGCAGAGAGAGAGGGAGACGCAGAATCTGAAGCAGGCTCCAGGCTCCGAGCTGTCAGCACAGAGCCCGATGCAGGGCTCGAACTCACAGACCGTGAGATCATGACCTGAGCTGAAGTCAGACGTTTAACCAACTGAGCCACCCAGGAGGAGCCCCCGGAACGATTTCTTGTTGTTCGCATTGTTCTAGATCTAAAATCACATCTCATTATAGAGAATACGGAAAACAGAAAAACGTAGAAGAAAATAACAATCAATCAACACCCCAGGTAATATTTTGGCAAATCCCCTCTACATGTGTGTATGTGCTTCTGAGGATGTGTGAGTACATTGAAACACATAAGTAGCAAAACTGGCAGAACCACCTATGGGCTATTGATGTTAAAGATACATTCTAGATCTTCAGCGGTTATTCAAACGCATGATATTTATTGCCTGTGTGATTTTTCGAGGGGACATTCAGGTTCTCGCTAGTTTCCATTATGGTGAATAATGTTGCAGGGCGCATTTTAATCTAATCACCAGATATTTCCGTGGAGAGACTCCGCCAGGCACAGCGAAGGGGTCAGGCGACACGGATCTTCCAAGCCCCTCGCTGTGGATCGTGCAATTTCCTTCCACGTGGGTTGGGTCCGTGTAGACGCTAATCCACAGAGCGGGAAGTGACCATCTCACCGCATCCCAACACTACTAAATCCCATCCTTTAAAACAATGTTGCCTGTTTGTTGATCCCTTACGGTGCCTGTTTCACTTCCCTGATGACCAGTGAGACTGAATTCTTCTTTTTCAAGTGGTTTTAGGCCCCTTGGATTTTTTTCCTGTCGTGAGTTATCTGCATAGGTCTCTCTCCATTTTCTAATGAGGGCTTTGCCTGGCCACCACGTTCCCCTTTGGACAGGGTGCTTTCGGAAGCACATCTTGCCTGGATTTCGGGCAATGATCTGAAAAAGCTCTGGGGCCACAGAAGGCTCTGGAGGATGCCGCTTGTGTGAGCCGACTTGTTTGTGCCCTTAACGATCTCGGGGCCTTGCACAGCACCTATCCTCCGAGGCCCTCAAAGTGCGTCACCGGAGCAATTAATTGAGCATCGCAACACAGGCTGGGTGTAAATATTTATGAGGCCTGGCTGGTGGCTGGGACACTGGGCACAGAAGAGTTAAACTGGGAGATGTTAGTAACTAGGAGACCACCTTCCAGGAGTCTAGCTCCCTGCTTACCCTTTGTCCTCTGTTTACCATTTTAACACCGCGAGGGACCCTGTGGGGTGGCTCTCATTGTCCCAAATTTACAGACGAGGAGATGGGAGATTCAGAGGGCTCAGTCCCACAGAGAGCGAGGGATCTGACACCAGCCTGTCCGATCCCCACATCCTCACTGCCTCCCCGGCCCTCACCCACAGGCGGTGGCCAATCCTGGAGGCATTTACAGCTGCGTCTCAGAGTCCTTGTGGTTGGCTCTTGGCATCCTTTCCAGCTGCCTGAGATTTTGCAGAAATTAACAGTAAATCAGCCAGTAAGGAGCAGATCTGGGGCCTGAGAGCTCTCTCTCTCTCTCTCTCTCTCTCTCTCTCCACTTTCAACACATGGCCTCTTCCCTGACATCTTGGTCTTTGATTAAGGCCTCGGAAGGCTCCCCAGACCTGCAGTTCATGACGTGTGACATGTAAATGACACGTTTTTGTGACTGTGTACAGGGAGCTTGATGTGGGTGTGGCAAGCCAGGCCACTGCTGGGAGACAGCACACCCAGGGCAGGCAGGGTGCAAGCCCCAGCCCAGGGGTGACGAAGGGGAGCTACACTCTCCTCGGGGTTCTAGAAAGAACTTGAGCTTGGAAGTTAGCATTTTGTCCTCCCTCTGACCTTGGCTTCCCCCGGTTTTTAGAATTAAAGACCGTTAATGCTGCAAAGCCCATCGGAGACCATGCTGTCCAATTTGTTCCAAGTTTTAGACCCTTGGGAGGCAGAAGTGGGGTCTTCTGACCCCCATAAAGAGCGGAAGGGAACACTGCCTGCTGGGCACTGAGCGAGGCTCCACTCTGGCGGGTGGGCTCTCCCCACTCTGCACCCTTATTATTTCCAAGCCCATAGCAGCAATGTAGACCGCCCAGCTCTCAGCCCCTGGGAGCTTCCTCCCGATTGTCCAGGTTGTCTGAAAGTGGCTTATCTGATCCGCTCTGCCTCTCGGCGGGGTCCCAGAGCGATGGAGCTCATTCATATGTCATAGTCCCCCGGGGATTCTGCACCCCAGAGCTCTCTGTGCGTCAGTGCAAGCCAAATGAATTAGCAAAGGAAGCATCAGCAGGGTGGGGAGCCGCGTTGTTATTCCAGCTGAGCCCCCAAAGGGGAGAGGGAGAAGAGGAAGGCTGGGACCTGGGAAGGAGGGGGCCCCGGAGGCTTCCTGGACTCCTCAGCCGAGAAGCTCCCTGAAAGGCTCCTGGGCTCAACACTCTTTGCAGCCTGACAGCCCAGGGTGACAGTGAAAGAGCGACTTCATGGAGGTCCGATGTGTCCTCTTTATGCTCAAGTGAGGCCCACGTGTTGGTTAGCAAGCTGCCTCTCGCCAGGTGCTTACAAGGACGCTCCCTGCTTCCTTCTGTCAACAGCATCCGTAACACGGCCACATGCGGACGGGCCGCGGCTGGATGGCGGGATAGCTTGGTCCCCACCCCTTCCTCCTTCCACCTCTGGGCCTGAGGGCCACAGGCCTTCCTCTGCACCTCGGGCCTGTGCAGGCAGGTGTCCACGTTGTGGTGGGGGGTTCTCCATATATGAGATGCACAAAGCTGACCTCCAGCGTTTGTGGTTTTCTATATTTAAGGCGCGTTGCAAATAAAGATTTTTGATTTCTGAATTATGTTTCAATTTTAACCCTTCTTAATAAGGTAATGTGCTTCATAATTTTTAATCTTTGAAGGGCACTAAATTATACTCATCCTCCCTCCCCCCACCCTAAGTTGCTGCCAATCAGAACGGGATCTGATTGGGTAGGCGGGGTGCACTTACGCCTTACTCATCCATGGGAACAAAGTTTGGATGGTGTGTTTTTCTGGTCCCATAGAGATGGGATTTGGTCCTGTCTCCAGGGTCAAGCTCCTGGCATGGAGTTTAATTCCTGATCCACCCCTCGGGTGTGATGTGTATGGTCCCCTCTGGGTCTCCCCAGGCACCCAGTGCTGGAGCAGAATTGCGCATCAGATCCCCTGGGGAGGGGGTCAGGGTGATTTCACCTGCCAGTCCACTCCCTGTCCCAAACCTCCAAGATTAACCGGCTCGGTGACATTTCTCACCTTAAGCACTGCCTCTGACATTCAGAGACGGCAGTAGGCTAAAATTCTAATTTTTGGAAGACCGTTGATACGGGTTGCTAACCCGATTTTTAAGATAATCTAGAGAGAAATGAAAGTGACTCGAAAGTCCTAAAGTCATTGCCTTCTTCCCTCTGTGTGGCTGTTTGAGCTGTGCTGGTTGACTGTTGCGCCTTACATAAATCATTTCACCAAATGTCTTGGCAACTCTTGTTGGACAAGAATCTGTATCCTGACGTTAGGGCTAATTACGGAATGTTAGTGCAAACGGGACCATGAACTGGCCCTTTCATTTTGTCGCTGGGTTGACCCAAGCCCAGGTTAAGCCCCCGGAGGAGCTGGTGGTTGCACGTTTATAGCACAGCCCGTCTGCAGGCAGGGCTCGCCCTCCTTCCTCTCCAGCACTGGAGGGAGGTGCAGATTGGCGTCAGGGAGCTTTAGGAGCTGAGGTCTGGAAAGCGGTGTGCTCAGAGAGTGGGGCCCGCAGGGGCGGACTAGAAGGCCTGTGTGGTCCTGGAGGCATGTGGGGCTTGGTAGGCTGCCGGATAACGCTCCAAGCTGCATCGCAGGGAGGCCGTGCGGGGGCACATGGGATCTACTGGCAAGGGAAGGACTCGGGCATAACAGTCTCAGCAGGAGGCAAGGCCAACCTTGACAGTGGGTGTTCCCCTAGCTTCCCACGTGGCCACCAGAGCCCTCCTCTGCTCCGCTGGCACCCATTCAAGGTGGAATCAAGTCCACGCTCATATCTAACTAGTGAATGAATGGGCTCCTTCTCTGTTAAAGGAATCTTTGATCATCTGCACGAATCCTCCTCTTACCGACTTTACTTTTACACACACACACAAGTCACATTTGGGGGTACGCAGCTCCCTGAGGGATCCCGGGGAAAACTCTGGAAGTGTGAACGTTCTCACCTCCCGGGACCCTTCGTTCTGGGGGAGCCCTGCCCCTCTCTACCTGCTCAGGGGCTCCCGCTTACCCCCCACCCCCCCAGGACCGGTGAACCTCCCTGCCTCTGAACACCCTGGCATTTCTCTGCTCTCCCAAGAGGAGAGTCGAAAGGCAGTGTGGAGTTAGGCATTTCTTACTTAAATCTCATTGTTAAGCCTTCCTGTGTTTTTTCCTTTCCTCAACTAGGTTTTAAGTGGTCTGGGGACAGAAAGCATGTGTTGTGAGCTGTGATCACTCTCATAGGAGCCATCCACGTCCCTGACAAATACCGAGAAATGAAAACAACAACATCGGGGTTACGTCACAGAGGAGTGGAGAGGCAGCGTGGGGTGACCTGGGTGTCCAGCTTAGCTCGGGCGGACGACTCCTGAGTCCCCAGCCTCCACCCTCTCCCCTGGCCTCCCCAACTTACTCTCTTCTCTCTGCTTCCCTCCTGCTTGCCTTCCGGTAGACGTTCCTTCTGTCACCTACTTAAGTATCCAGCCTGTGCCAGGCATGGGGCATCGTACAAGCCAATGGCCTCCTGTGGGTCCCTCCTGCCCTTCTTCCTCCCGTCCCTTCAGCAGTGTTCACTGAGCATCTACTAAGGGGAGCTCCTCGAGGGCGAGCCCAGGAGGGGGATGCAGCACCACACCACGGTCCACGCACCCTCTGTGAAAGCACTCGGGCCCTCTGTAACGCTCTCAGCCAGCCACATCTTGCAGAAAGATACTCCCCTTTCTGCAAAGCGAGGCGGGCCAGAAGGAGCAATATTCTTATGGGTCTGTTGGTGCCATGGACACCCAGGGCAGCTGGGGGCAGGCAGGGGAGACCGGAGAGGTCAAGAGTAACAACAGCAGGGGCCTTTGCCCCATCTGTCTCCTGGGCAGAGGGCTGCCTGGTGGGAGGCCCGCAGGGGGTTTCCCAGTGTGGGATCAAGGAAGATGACTGCTGGCCCTCCTGACCCCCGAGGAATTACAGCCACCTGCACCTCGTCCCTGGGGAACGAACTATTCCAACTTTGTTGGTGGCCAAAGGGAACAAATGGATAGTGACTGAGGTGAGCGTGGGGAGGGTCTGAGCGTGGGGCATGGGAGCCACAGTATCCACCGCAGTGCCGTGGTCAAGAATGGGGAAAGAGACTCGCCTCGGAGTGTGAAGGCAAAGCTGGGGACCTCGTGGGCCAGCCCTTAGCCTCCCGGACGCTTGGTGCCCCCCAGACTCTGTCACGGCACGTGGCACAGTGTCTCAGAGTCTGTAATAGAAGCGATTATGTTCTCCCCCCCACCACAGATTGAACATCTGAATGGCAGGGGCTGCGTCTTCCTCTCTGTCTTTCCCTGTCCCCAGTGCACTGACGTCTCCCACCTTCCTCCTACCCCTGTGCCCCTACCTTGCGTCTTCTTCCCTCCTTCCTGTTCCCCAGAGGCGGTGGGTAGGGGTGGGGTGAGTGCTGGGTGCAGAGGCTGCCTCTTCAGCTCCGAGGCTTTGCACCTGTCAGTAACGATGCTAAAAGGGAGGCCAAACGTGAGTGGGCACCGGAGTCACCGGGAGGAATGTTTAAACACAGATGCCTGGGCTCCTGCAGCTGAGTGTCTGATTCAGTGGGCCAGGGCCTGAGACTCTGCATTTCTACGAAGCTCCCAGGTGGTGTGGCTAAGAGGCTGTGTCAAGGATGTGGACGTTCTTCTCGGGAGCGTAATGCTCACGCCCCTTCTTGACAGCAGAGAGTTTGGCGCGAGCAGATTGGAGACTCATGGGAACAGAAACCGCAATCCACACGTACATGCCCACAAAGCAGAAAGTCGTGATCGCCGAGAACTCAGAAATGGCACTCGATTTGAGGTTAGACCCTGAATCGCAATCCAGCTGGTCCCAGTTACAAGGTCTATGACTGACCGAAACGGTAACCTCTCTCAGACTCTCTTTTCTCGTCTATAAAATGGGAATAATAATAGCTACTTCAGAGCATTATTGTGAGGAGTAGATGCCAAAATTCCTTCCGCGGAGGCTGGTACATGTCCGGCATTTAACTATGGATTTGAGTTTGGACCCGATTGGAAAACACGCGTCAGTAGGTTTCTGTTTTCTACACATGTGGGGACACAATGCGGAACAGAAGTGGAGATTGGAGGTTCAGCCTGATGAATTCCATGGCGTGTTCTAGGACACATTCATATCAGCAGTGTAGACAGGCCGTGGGTGGTGGATATGGATGCTATCCTGTGTTTTTCTTGGATCGATTTTGGCTCGGTCAGGACCACACGGTTTATGGGTTCACGTGGGGCTCTGCGCTCCCAGAGTGGAGCCTGCTTGGGATTCTCTCACTCTGCCCCTTCCCTTGCTTGTGCGGAATCTCTCTCTCGAAACCAATAAAAAACATTTACAAAAAGGGAGACTAGTAAGACTGTGAATATGGGGATCCAGGCAGACGCTACCTGTTAAACACTTAAAATAGTGCCTCACCCACGGTGAGCACTCACTCAGTGAGCGTTTGCCCTTGTAATTTATTGAGAACCTGCTATGTTCCAGGCAGGCTACACAGGAACTACTTTAATAGAGGGGTCAGTGGGGGACCAGGCAACCTGCTCATTCAGTTTCAGATTCCATTTCTGAAATCTATGAGGCGCTGAGATGGAAATGGGCTTGTGAGCAGGAGGTCGCTGGGTGAGTGAGCAGGTCAGGTGACCTTGAAACCCAGTGCCCTCAGGCCGCTTCTGTGCCCCAGCGGCCTGCCCCCAGCACCTTCCTTCCCGCCGCATGCAAATGCTGGTAATGGTAATTTGTCCGAAGAATGAATTAATCAGTGCGATAGTTATTAAAGTAAGATAGTAGACCCAAATATGTAGTTTTCAGACATTTTGGTTTTATATATCTCAAATACTAATTTATACGCATATAATACTTTCATTATAAAATATGCAGTGGTACAGAGATTTGTATGCATATGGGATTTTTTTTTTTTAAATTTGGGTTTATAAATGGTTTGGAACAGGTTGCAGAAACATTGTCTGTTGCTCTTTTTAATATATCTTGAGCATGCTATGACACATCCTGAAATAATTTGCTGCGGAAAAAAGCCCTGCTCTCTCTCTCTCTCTCTCTTTTTTTCAAATGTAGCTGTAAATATTACTTTGATGCACGTAATTGCTGCAACCATCTCCATTTGAAGGAAGGTTTCTAACCCTTCCATCTCCCATCTCCTGCTATTGTCAAGAAATAAGAAAAACTGACTTCAAATGCATTATTCAAATGTATTTAATGTAAACATTGAAGAAGTCTGAGAACAGCCACAAATTTTGCTTTGCATCATGTGGTTTTGACAATGTTTCAAATATGCTGTTTTACAGGCATCCATTTACTCTTTTTAGGGAGAACAGTTCCTCAAGTCAATCTGACGATGCTAAGAAGGTCCCCGTGCCGGGCACATAGTAGGACCGGATGAGTGTTGGGCGGTTGACCCAACACTCGGTTGCACCCGAGTACAAGTGCATTGGGGTGCAAGGAGTGTGGTATACCTTGCTGAGACCCTCGTGTGACTCTGGGCAGAGACTGCTCCGTCAGGGCTTGGGCGAGGGAGCTCTGGGGGGGACCCTCTGGGAATCAGGGTATTGTCCAGGGTCTGGCTCCTGGTCAATGGCGGAGGTGGATTGGGCATCAGGATGGGAATCTTGCCATTTCAACAAGCGAGCCCCTACGCTGAGCCTTCAGACGTGGCGATGAGCCCCTTGGAGGTGGGGCTTTGTCTCTCTTCTCTGCATATTCCCTAGCCTGTGCAAGTCCCAATGCCACAACTGCTCAGTAAATATTTGCTCAGCTGAAGGGCAAAGAGAAGCGTCCATGTGGGCACATGGCTTCCTCGATCCTCCTTGTGGTGGTCTCTTGGCCCGATTCATCAAAGGTTCATCATTAGATTGTTCGCCAGCCGAGAACGGAAACTTCCCTCTTGGTGGCTATCTCTCAGGCTGTGTAGAGACCTGGTGGGTGGTGCCAACAGCCCTGGTCTGAAATGCTGCGGATGCCTTGGGGCTTCTCAACCTTTACCTGCATCTCACACCGGCTGGCAATTCAACCCACATGAATTTCTTTTCCTTCAGGACCTCGGTCTCCATGTGACCGCTGACCTCTAAGATACCACTGGCAGCAATAACATTCTATCACATTAACATTGTGTGTGTGTGTGTGTGTGTGTGTGTGTGTGTGTGTTGGTCAGCTTGTTGCCACAGAATCAAACTTTTCACTCCTCCATTAATAAACAAGTAAACATTCTGACCTATTTTTTGGCAGACCGAAGTCCTGGAATTTCAAATGACTGGAAGCTTCTTTTGTTGTCCTTCTCTTGCCCCTGGGATGAAAGCAAATAGATGGCAGTCAGGAAATAGCAAGAGGTGAGGGGAAAAAATTAATTAAGTGCATTCATTCATGGAAACAGCCACCCAGTCAGATTTAAGTAATGAACATCTCACACGCGATTCCAAATCTCTCTTTGCATTTCCATTGGGGTTTTTAAAAAATCTGCGTTTAAAGTAATGTAATTACTTAAAAATGTATATGTATTTTTAGTGTAAGAGCTTTATTTCACAAGGAGTGGGAGTGGGGGGGGGCGCGGAAGAAGTGTCCCAGTCAGGATGAAAACGTGGGCTTCTCCCCCACGTCAGCAGGCTCAGTGTGGCCCCCTCCTCAAGCTGTGTGAGTCTCGTGACATTGCTCTGTGAAAGGAAGAGAATCACACCTTCGTCACGTGGTCGAGGGGAGGCAAGGACAAACAAGGACAGCGCCGGGGGGCCCAGGAACGTTCTAGATGCCTCCTTCGCGAGTTGAATTTGACCCGCAGCTAGCAGACAGAACAGCATCCAGTGAAGGCAGGCGGATTACTTAGCAAGAGCAATTCAGATTCGAGTAATATTTATTGAAATTCTGTATGATTTAGATACTTTGCCGTGGAGTCTTCTGTGAAAAAAATTATTTTAAATTGAGTTGATTTGGTCAAATTCAGGAAGGCATTCGCTGTCATAAACCATCGCTGGGATGCATCCTTTCTTTCTTTAATTAGCCGCGCTTAATATCCTTGCATTTCTTTTGCAGGTATTTTGTGAGCTTTAGCAGGTGTTTCCTGGTGAGTTTCCTCTGTTAATGCTCCTCTTGTGAGCTCCGCTGACCCCCTCGTCCTGGTTCCCCCCACGTGGGGCACACTTCCTTCTTCTCGTCCTTGGACTTTCTCTACTCCTAGCCCCCTTTCTCTTCCAGATGCTGGTTATTGCCTGCCTTCTCCTCCTGCTTCTGAGCTCAGTGTAGGCGCCCGCCCCCCAGGGGAACCTTCCCTGACCTCTGAGACAGGCTCCTTCACCGACTGGTCCCAGTTGTAATTTTCCCTTTGTCTTGTAGCTGTGTTCGTGTCCCATAAGCCAGCTCATGCACTGTGCCCCCCCCCCCCCCGCCCCAGGGTAGAGATGCACGGGGTGGGGAGTGGGGGGAGGGGGGAAGGGGGGCTGTGGTCAGCACCTGACCCTCGGAGGCCCCTTGGGGGACGTGTGTGTGTGGGAGTGAAGGACTCTGGGAAATGCTTCCCGGTGCCTGGAGACCTTCCATCTAGGATTTTGTGTGCAGCCTACCGGCTGCGAAGTGATAAATAAAAAATTTAATGAGTTGTTTGCATGTAGTTCGTCACGGGGTACATCCCCACAAAGCAAGGTGATGGTGTTAGTTCCGTATTTCACATTTTACTTTTTTTTCATTATTTCGTGATCGCAAAAATGAATTATTGTGTTATTTGATCTATTTCATCGCTTTCTATTTCTCTGGGGGAAGCTTGATTCATGTCTGCATCGGTACTCTGACTTCTAAGCTCTAGACACAGGCATCTATTTTCCGGACCTTCCTGTGAGGTTATCCTCCAGCAGACTTTCCCCTGTGAGCAGCCTCTTTGCTCACATAGTTTGCAAACCAGCAGCCTGGGCACCAAACTTGAGTCTTCTCTTTCTTGCCCCCATCACGCCACCTCCATGCTTTGGTTCCAGATCCCGAGTCGATCCCCTGATGCTTGCTAGGCTGCCTCTTCTTCCTCACCCCGAGGGGCTCTATTCTGTCTTTGGTTCTTTATATGTATTTTTCACGCTTATTTATTTTTGAGAGAGAGAGAGAGAGAGAACAAGGAGGAGGGGCAGAGAGAGAGGGAGACACAGAATCCGAAGCAGGCTCCAGGCTCTGAGATGTCAGCATAGAGCCTGAGGCAGGACTCAAACCCACAGAGTGAGAGGTCATGACCTGGGCCGAAGTTGGATACTTAACCCACTGAGCCGCCCAGGCACCCCATGTCTGTCTGTTTCCCTTTCTTTTTTCTTTCTTTCTTTCTTTCTTTCTTTCTTTCTTTCTTCTTCTTTCTTTCTCTTTCTTTTTCTTTCTTTCTCTTTCTTTCTTTCTTTCTTTCTTTCTCTTTCTTTCTTCTTTTTCTTTCTTCTTTCTTTCTCTTTCTTTTTTCTTTCTTTCTTTCTTTCTTTTTCTTTCTTCTTTCTTTCTTCCGTTTTCTTTCTTTTCTTTCTTCTTTCTTTCTTTCTTTCTTCCCTATTATTTCTTTCTTTCTCTTCTTTCTTTTCTTTCTTCCTTTCTTTCTTCTTTCTTTCTTTCTTCTTTCTTTCTTTCTTTCTTTCTTTCTTTCTTTCTTCCCTTCCTCCCTTCTTCCCTCTGTCTCCTTTCTTTCTTTTTTTCCTCTTTCTTTCTTTCTTCCCTTCCTCCCTTCTTCCCTCTGTCTCCTTTCTTTCTTTCTTTCTTTCTTTTTTTCTCTTTTTCTTTCTTCCCTGTTATTTCTTTCTTTCTTTTCTTTCTTTCTTTCTTTCTTTCTTTCTTTCTTTCTTTCTTTCTTTCTTCCCCCCTTCTTCCCTCTGTCTCCTTTCTTTCTTTCTTTTTTTCTCTTTCTTTCTTTCTTCCCTGTTATTTCTTTCTTTCTCTTCTTTCCTTCTTTCTTTCTTCTTTCTTTCTTTCTTTCTTCTTTCTTTCTCTTTCTTTTTTCTCTCTCTTTCTTTCTTTTTCTTTCTTTCTCTTTCTTTCTTTTTCTTTCTTCTTTCTTTCTCTTTCTTTTTTTCTTTCTTTCTTTCTTTCTCTTTCTTTCTTTCTTTTTCTTTCTCTTCTTTCTTTTCTTTCTTCCTTTCTTTCTTCTTTCTTTCTTTCTTTCTTTCTTTCTTTCTTTCTTTCTTTCTTCCCTTCCTCCCTTCTTCCCTCTGTCTCCTTTCTTTCTTTTTTTCTCTTTCTTTCTTTCTTCCCTGTTATTTCTTTCTTTCTCTTCTTTCTTTTCTTTCTTTCTTTCTTTCTTCCCTTCCTCCCTTCTTCCCTCTGTCTCCTTTCTTTCTTTCTTTTTTCTTTTTCTTTCTTTCTTTCCTCTCCTTTCTTTCTTCTCTCTTCTTTCTTTCTTTCTTTCTTTCTTTCTTCTCTGTTCTTTCTTTCTTCTTTCTTTCTTTCTTTCTTCTCTGTTCTTTCTTTCTTTCTCTTTCTTTCTTCTCTCTTCTTTCTTTCTTTCTTTCTTTCTTTCTTTTTCCTCTGTTCTTTCTTTCTTCTTTCTTTCTTTCTTTCTTTCTTTCTTTCTTTCTTTCTCTTTCTTCTCTCCTTATCTCTGGTCTGGCCCCTAGTATCAACCCCTTAACTGCCTTCTTGGCCTCTCAGGCTCCAATCCCCCTACTGTAAAGCAGCGGGGGGTGAGCTTTCTCATGAGCAGATTATTATCAACTCACCTCCCTGCTTGAAAATCTTCACCACTTCTCCACAGAATCCACACTCATCCCAACGAGAGCCAAGATCCCTGCCCCAAAGCCTTCCCTCCCTCCCTCCCGCCCTATCCCCCTGTCAGGGCCCCACACTGCCCTCTCTCCAGCTGTACTTTTGCAAGCCCCCACATCACTGATTAGATTGTTTTGGGTGGGGGAGCCTCCTCTCTATCTGGCAAAAATAATTTCCATTCTTCAGGGTCTATTTCGAATGCTAGTTTCCCCTGAGTTCTGTGCCGCTTCCTTTTTAGTACTTTTGGCATGTCTCTGTTTTACCATTCGTTCATTTGTTCACGAATCCGTTGATTCATTCGCTCCTCAAACAGGTATCAGATCTATTCTGTACCAGGCTGTATACTAGGCAGTGGGATGCAGTTGTTAAAGAAGATGGATGGAGTCTGCCTCATGAATCTTGCCGTTGTTGGGGAGACAGGCCAGAAACAAGTAAACAAGCAACCTTATTTTATCGTGGGGCCTTGTATCTGCCTGTTCATGCATTCGTGTTCCCCTGGCGTAGGGGCTTGACGGTGGAGGCATATTCTGGGAATCTTTTCTCTCCTAGCACACTGGGTAACTGGCCTCAGGAATCAGTGTGTAAGATACCAAGAGATGCATCGGTAAAGAATAGACAAACGACCCGCCCATCTGGGCTCATGTACAGCAGTGAGCTGTGCGCTTAGTGTGCAGAATCCTGTGGGTCCCTCTGCCGCCAGGGAAATTCTGACCTGTCCCTGCACTGAGAAGGAGGCCCTTGGTTTCATTGTATCATGTCAGAGCATTTCTGTGCTCCTGCAGCCCATGTGACATTTGCCTACATGGCTTCCACTAGTCCAATATTAAGAGCATGGGAAAGATTCTGGGAATTTCCTCCACCTTTTGCGAGAGGCACCTTAAGAATCCAACATCCTGAAAGCTACCATTACTTTTCCAGATAATTTGCTTTCATCTTTTTAAGTTTAAGAAGAGAGTTGAAGGGCTCCTGGGTGGCTCAGTCGGTTGAGCGTCTAACTCTTGCTTTTAGCTCAGGTCGTGATCCCAGGGTCTTTGGCTCGAGCCCTTCATCAGACTCTGTGCTGAGTGTGGAGCCTGCTTAAGATTCTCTCTCTCTCTCTCTCTCTCTCTCTTTCCTTTTCTCTCTCTTTCTTTGCTCCTCTCCCCCCCTCTCTCTCTCTGAAATAAAAAAAGAGAGTTGAACTTAAAGTCTTTTTCTATTTTCTATTTACAGCAACCCTTGGCAGTGAATGGCAGGCATCCTTCTCAGCTCCAAGTACAGATGAGGCAACAGGGACCCCGAGAGAGCAGAAAGGGTCTGGTTAGAGTGACCAAGTCGGTTGGTGGCCAAGCCAGCGCTAGAGGTCAGGTCTCTCCGATCCCCTGCCAGGTCCATGCCAAATGCACAGCAGGGGAGGCCAGAACCAGCAACTGCCAGAAGCCTGGGGCCAGGCGCCTCTGAAGACAACCGAGGAATGGAGACAGAATGAGTGGGGGCAGGTGTTCCACTGCCCACAGTGCATTAAGGGCAATGTTAACAAAGTTGGCAAATAAAGAGCCGTTCACCTGGATAAGAAGTAGTTAAAGCCTATTTGTTTTTCAACTGCAAGCAAAGAGCAGAGGTTAGAAAATGGAGAGGTTCTCTCCCTGTTCCCTGCTCCCTCCCTAGTTGAATTTTGTTCCCGAACCTCCGGGAAAACTAAAATGCCCAGCCCCACAGGTTTCCTCCCTACCCGGTTTCTCTGGTTTAAATCATTCTGTAGGGTTCCAGTTTTTAGAGACACGTGTTTTTAAGTGCACACCGTTGAGAGAATCATAAAGCCTCAGTCTGCCATAGAAATGTTATTAAGAATGTTAATCACCGTAGGTCAAGATTACTTGCTTTGCATTCAGTTGAGATCTGACCTTGCAAGGTTCAGCATTCCCAAGTTGGCCATTGCATCTGTGAGCCTGGGGAGGATAGTTCTGTTCACGACCATAGTGGAAGTAGGTACGCATCATTTTACAAGGCCTCAAACATTTGGGACCAGCTGTCCTTCCTGTGGACCACTCAGCCTGTCCCACCCACGTCGTGACATGCGTCACATCAGCATTTTTAAACTGCTGCTCTTGCTTGTCATTGATCCTAGTCAAGTGCCCGCCAGGGAAGCACAGTTAATTCACTGCACAGGCACATCCTGCCCAAGTGAGAAGTGCCGCCGGCTCGTGGGGAAACTGAGGCACAGCCAGCCAGTGGACGAGCCAATTAATTGTTCTCCCAAGCGTCTCACATCCTGCCAAGAAAAAAAGAGTAAGAGCACATCACCCCACAGGACCCAGCCTCTCTTCTTGAATATTCTTCTAGCACTTGAGGCTCAACGCTTTCCAGCTGTCTCTGAGTTCCTTCTCCTCTTCTGTACCTCCCTCCTGCACGATCAGTTAACAAAACGCATCTGGTCCCCCTTCACGTGTTTTCGTGCTCCCTCCTTTTTAAATATACCCTCAGAACCTGCCTTCTCCAGATTCCCATTGCTTTCTGGGTAGACCTAACCCACTTGATGGTTTAGAACTGGTAGACCAGTTCTCTGGTGGAATCCGTATCTACCTGCTACAGTGGGTTGAAGGGTGTCTACCAAGAGGTATGTATATCTGGCACATGTGGATTTGACTTAGGTTGGAAAAAAGTTCTTTGAAAATGTAATCATGCTAAGGATCTTGAGAGATGAGAGCCTCCGGGATTAGGGTGGGCCCTAAATCCAACGATGGGCCTTTTTGAGAAGAGAGGAGAAGAGAATATGTTAGGATGCTGTGTGAAGACCCATGTCTTCACATGGCAGAGTAAGGCAGAGTTGGGCGTGATGTGGCCACAAGTTAGGGAACTCCTGAAGCCACCCGGAGGTGGAAGAGGCGAGGAAGGATCTCCTCTAGAGTCTTCAGAGGGAGCACAGGCCTGCTGACGCCTTGGTTTTAGACTTCTGGGCTCTAGAACTGTGGGAGAATACATCCATGTTGTTTTAAGCCACGCGTTCATGGTAATTTGTGATGGCATCCCCGGGAAACTAACACAAGCACATCTAACCTGTCCCAAGGAACGGGAAATAAATTGGAGCCAAATCCAAATCAAGGCAAAACAATCGGTGCTGTGATAAAAACAAATGAACAAACACAACAATGACAAAACATATGTTCTAGAAGGAAAAAGATGGATAAAACTGGTTAAATCTTGCAGTGAGGAGGTAGCTTCCCCAAAGTGGTGAGTGAGGATGAATGGGTATTTGCCATACTGATGATACAGTGAGCTAGGAGGTGGCGAGGGAGGTGGGGGCAACTTATTTTGAGAGCTAAACACCGGCGTCGAGTTTTCCTGGTCATTCCCCTCAAATTTCTCATCTTTTCCTTCCTGTACTCCTAGCTGTACCCAATATAGCAAGTATATTCTGACTGGCACAGAAAGAACAATTCCATTTATTCTGCGGTGAAACTACAGTTCTTCTTTAAATGTTTATTTATTTTTGAGAGACAGCAAGAGAGAGAGAGAGAGAGAGAGAGAGAGAGAGAGAGAACAAGCAGGGGAGGGGCAGAGAGAGAGACACACACAGAATCCGAAGCAGGCTCCAGGCTCTGAGCTGTCAGCACAGGGCCTGACATGGGGCTCAAACCCACAAACCATGAGATCACGACCTGGGCTGAAGTTGGACACTTAACTGACTGAGCCACCCGGGTGCCCCAGTGATACTACACTTCTGTTCATGAACTGTCAGATCAAGTTCAGTTTTTGCAGAAGGCTCTCATTCTATGCACCCACGGTGAACTTGCAGGCTTCTAAGAAATCACACAAATTGCTCTTAAGCCATAATTGTCCTTCAACGACTTGTGTAGCTGGATTGTTGACTCCAAGATCACGAATGGTAATAATGAATACCCTAGAATTATAAGGATAATAATTACAGCTCAAAACTTATGTAAGATTTACTGGCTATCATTTGTCATTTCACACATCCTCACAACATCCTGTGAGAATGTTCTTACTCTGTTGGCTTTCTTCAACTCGTGTTCAACTCATGCTGTATCTCCTCAGGAATTGATGCATGTCAGGTTCCTGAGGAGATAGACTAAAACGTAATCATGTAGGCATTGAGCTCCTGGAATCAGTCCCCAGTGAAGGAAAGAAACAGAATAACATTGGCAGAAGGAGATGGTAGGCTGTGCTCTGAGGCTGGCCTCGTGGACCTTCACCACTGTCCTGAGCTGTGGTGGGAGGTCGGGGCTTTTGTGCCCCTGGATGGATGGTCAGTGGATGCGGGTTGTCTCGGGTAAGGCAAATTCAACCAAAGAAATTCCCAAAGAAGGTTGAGGGGGGACCTAGGAATAGACTCACAAAGTCTAGTACAAAATTACACTTCTGTACGCTTCTGACTTTTTAGTAAGTCTGAGGCCTCAGACTCAAAATGGGCCTTGGCTATATTTCTCAGTAGGAGAGAGGAGAAATTTACAGGAAGGATAGGGACAAAGCAGAATGATTCTGAGGCCAGTTGTCCCCAGGGAAGGAGACTATCAGGTCAGAGAGGCGCTAATCTCCACAGAAGTAATGTGGGGTGGACACAGAGTCAAGAGCACACACTTGTACTTGATCGGGCTTTGAATCTGGTTCTGCTAACCAACTAAGTCATAATTTATCTCATCATCCCCATTCTACGCAAAAGGAAGGGCAGAGGCATAGTACCTCCCTCACGTATGGACTGCATGTGAGTGGTCATTTTCCTCATCTAGGACCTGATTCTTACTCAGAATGACTAAAGAATACCAGTAGCCTCAGGAAGGACAGTTGGCAATTAAAATATTTCACCCGCGACAAAATATTTCACCAAAGACAAAAAAAAAAAAAAAAAATCAAAAGTTGCTTGATTAGAGAGATGCAAATCTATGGTCCTGGAATTAAATGTTACCTCATTTGTTTGACCACGGGTTGTTTCTTTTTTTGATTTTCTGATTTTTTTTTTTTTTTTGAGAACAACCAGCCTGTGATTATTCGTAATAGCTGAGGATACCAACATAGAGTGGGGTGTTCAGGAGATTGAGAAGCATCAGCTAGAAAAACCAGAGAAACTACTGTTGATGGGGACTTTACACAGAGTAAAATTAAGCTATTCAATCATTTTGGTCTTTTTCCCAGCCATTTGTTTTGGGTGCTTGGGTGCACCGGGTGGTCATCCGTTAGGATTGGATCCAATCTAAATGCAGCGACTGCTTCCTTGGCTGCGAGTTAATTGCCCAATATTTTCCCAGGTAAATAGAATATTGGATTCCCACATGTCGTTTTGTTAGCAGGAAATTCAACTCCATCACCTAATCCAATACCTCGTAGGCATTAGAGATTATGTCATGGGACTTAACTCTAGAATTTTCTTCCTGTGTCTGGGGAATGGCTTTGAATGCTTCAGTGAGGTTCTGCAGAGTATATAGTGTAAGAACACGTCATGTCTGTCTGTGTGATATGATCTCCTTGGCCAAGTCAATTTCTGCCACTCTGCCTCCAGCTATAAGATGTTTGTTCCTCATGAGAATTTTGAAAATATTGACCAACCATAACCTACTGCTTTCCCTACATCAACATCAAGTTGACTGTAGAGCCTTGGAGTAGTTCTGTATAAACAGCACTGTCGTTTTGTTCTCAGCCTCTGAGAGATGAACGCCATACAATGGCGTGGGTCTTCAACAACAGAAGTCAATCTAGAAAGGGTAGCTGTTTTATAGAGTCTCCTAGGATTCTAGTTTGAGTCCAGCCCAACCAACACGACCTCATATTCCTCTGCACAGTCCTTTAAGAGCCATGACCTTCACCGTGCTATGCATCACCCTTACTTTGTACCAGCACCACCGTGAACTTTAATTTGTGTGTCCGTGAGATTTCCTTCTCTTGTATACAATCCGTGAGGCTGTCTACTCCCTGAGAAAGTCCGTAGGATTTTTTTTTCTTCCTTATAAATCCACAGGATCGTTATCTCTCCTAAAGAATTTATCAATTCTTCTAAAAAAATGTGCCATACTTTTTTTTTTTTTATCTATTAGTTATCTATGACTGTATATCAATACGATCACAAACTTAGCAGGTCAATCAACACATGCTTATTATCTCACAGTTTTAGTGGATCAGAAATAGGTATGGCCTTGCTGGGTTCTTCGTTTTAGGGTCTTTTTTTGAGGCCTCAGTCAAGGGGTCGGCCAGGGCTGGAAAGCTCAAAGGCTCAATCGATAGCTGGCGGGAGTCAATTTCTTGCGGCCTGTTGGGCCGAGGGCCTCAGTTCCTTGGTGTCTGTTGGCTGGAGGCTGACCTCAGTTCCTTGCCATGTGGGCCTCCCTAACATGCCACTTGCTTCGTCAAAGCATGCCAACCAAGAGGACAAGAGGAAGTCGCAATGTGCGGTAACATAGCCACAGAAATGACCACCCATTTCCTACTGTTTCCAAACAGCCACGGACCTTGCTCCCACTCCAGGGGTGGGACTTATACAGCGAGGGAGGTGAGTACCAGGAGACAGACAACTGGGGGGGGGGCATTGTAGTGTCTGTCTGCCACACGTAACGCCCGTTCAAGGTGGAAGCGTGAGTGAGATGACACTTTAGGAACATCGAGAAGAGTTTTCGCAAACCTACAGACCAGATCAGCCCGAATCTTTCTGCAGCCTGTTTTATCACTTTCTGTGACCTCTGCAAATGTCAGGCCAATTTCTGGAAGTTTTTCAGCGAATTACAGGAAGCTCCAGCCGAGACCAGAACGAACTGGTTCTCCAACTCTTTTGCGCACGAGAGGCCATTGCCTCACGTTCTGAGTCCCTTAAAGTAGTCCCCACATCAGTTGTCACAAACAACTTTTCCAAGTGACTGATGCCCATTTTGTTTCTTCCGCTGGGGCCCTAAGCTGTGTGGGTGAGGTGTGCAAACTTGCTTCACATGACAGATTCCTGCGCACGGTTCCTTCTAAACCTGGGAAATGTCTCCCTGAGCGTCTGGAAGTCCCATTTCTTGGGGACTTGATGTGCCAAAGACTAGATGCTGGATATCATTTATGTGCTTCACTGCTGAACCCAGTGTACAGCTTTTTTGCCACACATGTTTTTTTTTTTTTTTTTTTCCTTTAAAGTTTGAATTCGAATATATTTACGTAGGACCTATACTCTCGGGCTCATGAAGCCCACCATTCATCCGGATATCTTACACTTTTCTATATACTGACTGGCCCCTGAAGATTTGAGCTGGTGACCCTTTCCAGAGGAATTTGAGAGGACAGTCCGTTCAATAATGAGTAGACTATAAAGAAATGTTTTAATTGCTATCCCTCATCTAGTCACACCTTAATAATGCTTAATTTGATGTGTCACCTTGGCTAGACTATGATGCTCAGTGGTCTGGTCAAACACCAGCCTAGATGCTGTTAAGAAGGTATTTCTTAGATGCGACAAACATTTAAATCAGTGGACTCTGAGTAAGGCAGACGACTCCTCATAATGTGGGTGGGCCTCACCCCATCAGTTGAGGCCTCAAAACCCGAGATGGAGGTTTCCGGAAGAAGAAGGAATTCTGCCTCACGACTTCAACGTGGAAACCCTGCCTGAGTGTCCAGCCTCTGTCCTGCAGAATTTGGATTCGCCGATTGCAATACAACTCTTCTATGAGTCTCCAGGCTGCTGGCCTGCCCTGTAGATTTTGGACTTGCCACCTCCCACAATCGTGTGGGCCAAGTTCTCAGAATACATCTCTCTCTGTGGGCAGGCGTGCATGTATTCTTTTGGTTCTATTCCCTGGATGACCCTATTATACTTCTCAAGCACAGAGTCGGGAACTGCCTCGAAACAGAGAGGGAAGGAAAGAAACGTAATTAACAGGTAGTAAGCGCCTGCCATGTGCCAGGTATCATACTGGGTGATCTAATTTAATCCTCACAACAGACCTCCAAATCAGATGAGGGCAACTCATGTTGTTCTCATCTTACAGATGACAAAATGAAGGCTCGGGGCTCCAGTCAACCAGGCTCCAGAGTTGGACAGATCTCGGTGTAAAACCTGTTCCTTCACAGAACGGACTCTTCATGTAATGGACTCCACTGTCTGCCACAGCGAGTGTCTGATGAATGGGGGAAAGAGGAAGGATCCTCGTAGGATGCAGCAAGGCTCCCAGCTGGTTTCTGGGGAGGAGACCCAGGGGGCAGGGCCCTGGGAGAAGATCCCATCAGGATGGCGTGGCCCCTGCTGTGGGAAGTTGTCTCTCCCTTGGTGCCCGAGTCATACTGGACTTTGAGCTGCCAACGAAGACACAACAGGAGCCCTTGTCTATGGGACGTGGCCTGATCACCCATCCGAATTGGCGCAGTGAACCCACGCCTAGAGACCCCATAGGAAGCGACCTTTGTTGGAAGGCACACACTGCTGACGAGGCCTGACTTCAGCCCTGCTCAGAGCCAGGAATACAGCAAGGTACTCCCTGAGTCTCTGCACACCAGGAGATTGCAATCCAAGGACTCTGGGGGCTGTTCCTGCCTTGCCTGACACCACATGTATAGCAGAAAGAGAGGGGAGTGGCCTGCATATAGGACAGACTCATGTTCTGAAGCAGCTTCAGTTTTTTCTTTTTTTAATGCTTATTTTTGAGAGAGAGACAGAGCACGAGTCGGGGAGGGGCAGAGAGAGAGGGAGACACAGAATCCGAAGAAGGCTCCAGGCCCTGAGCTGTCAGCACAGAGCGGGACGCGGGGCTCGAACTCACGAACCCTGAGATCGTGAGCTGAGGTGAAGTCGGAATCGTAACCAAATGAGCCACCCGGGCGCCCCTTCCTATCTTTGTTTACTCCTAATCTGAAAGGCTATGCAGTTCTAAGACCATCCACCTGGCTCTGACCTGCTTTTCCTTTTTGTTCACAGCTTTGACTGCTGCATGTTGAATTTACACCTCGCCAGGAGGTAGCCCCTTTCTGAACCTTCTTCAGGCTCCTGGGATCCACTCGGGAGGCACTCCGCACTCTGGTTCCCCTGACTCAGAGAGAGGCTCTGGGTTCTCTGTTGACGTGGATCCAGGATTGCCCCGTTCATGGTCATCACTGGCGTGAACATCTCCCACTAAAACTCTGACTTCCTGTCATCCCCTCACACAGAATGGCAGCAGAGGAAATATTTGTGCACGAGAAGATCCCTAGATGGAGGAAGGACTCTCTTGAGAGAATTACTAATTCTCGTTTAGTAAGGCAGAAAAAGGAAGCAGAATATTCCGGAAGAGACCGGCTCTGCCTATGGGTTGCAGATGCAGTGTGGAGTGTGGCGTCTGCATTTAGCATCTTCCTTTTCCAGAGTTTTAGCCTCAATGGTTCCACTGAGCGTGAGGGTCAGTGGAAAGGTAGATATCCTCTCCTCAAACCTGTTAAGCTTACAGATGAGGAAACGTGGCCCCAGAGAAGTGGTATGACTGCCCGAGTTAACCAGACGCTGGCGGAGAAGGTTCCAGCACAGCTCCTGGCTCCCCCAGTGGTACCGAAGGTCTTTTTCATTTGGCCTTGGCTTCCCCAGTGCTTGTCTTCTAATTAGACCTCTTTGTGTGCCTTGTAAACAATTTCTCCTCATTTTCTTTTTAATCTTCTTGAGGCGAGAAAGACAAAGAAAGATAATCTAATTTAGCTCATAAGAAAGTAATCCAGAATCCTTTATGTCCACTTTTCAAGAAACCCCACAAAACCTTTTTCCCATGCCTTTTTGTTTGTTTGTTTAAATTTTGGTTCAGAAAAGGAAACAAACGAACCAAGAAAAATAGGAGTCTTACAAATCATCTTTTCAAATGCTTTCTCTCTCTCTCTCTCTCTCTCTTTTTTTTTGTCTTGACTGTCAGGGGACTGAGCTTCTAACAGACCATCAGGGTATGTAATGAGCAAATACAATAACAACAGTGAATTATCCTTTTTGTACAGCCAACTATGTGTTCATAATGGAATTTAATTTATAGATGGGCATGCCTGAAAGATTCTGGATGTGGATAGAAAACGACATGTGAAAAGCAATATGTGTATTTTTAAAAAAATGTCTCAAAACAAATGCTTGGTTTGTGCCTGCTCAGTACACACCCAATGAAAAGTCAAGAGTAAAAGGGGACATAACTGACCTTCTGGGTCTGCAGGGGTGCCAGGGAGGGGTCTCCTGCTAACAGGGCAGCGGGGTTTCTACAGAATGAGACCCCTCAGGACAATGTCCTCTTCCTCCATCTCCTGGCCTAACCAACATGTCCTGACTCCAGAAGGTCTGAAGAAAGGAAGGGAAATCAAGACAGGGGAGTGAAGAAAGAAGGGAAAGGAGAAGATTCTAGAAGATGCCAGCTTTTGGGCTCATCTCCACCCTCCCTTCTGTGAGAACCTGTAGCGCCCTTCGCAGCAATGATTTTACTCTGTCACACCTCTGCAGGGTCCTGAACACAGTGATGCCAAGTATGTTTCCAAGGATTTCTCTGACTGCCGGGTGGAGAGCAGGGGTGATGAGGGAGCAACAGGCAAGCTGAGGGCAAGCTAACACCCACCCTCCCCCGAGATGGGAGGTGTGTGACATCCCTCAGGCTCTCCTGGCTATCCAAGAACAAAGGAAAGGGAAAAACAAATGGTTAGCTGGTAGAAATCACAGTCGTGCAGGACATGAGTCTCTATCAGTTTGCACCTGTCTTAGTGAGGATTTACAAGAAAAAAAAAAAAGGCCATCTCAAGAAACCTCTGGACTCAATTCCCCGGAGCCCTCACACTACCCTCCCCTCCATAGGATAGAAAATCTTATATAACCAGTAATTCCTCACAACCCTAGTGCAGCTCTTTCTGCCCACGGGTCCTGTCCCCTGTGCCTTAATAAAACCACCTTTTTTGCACCAAAGGTATTTCAAGAATTATTTCCCGGCCGTTGGCTCCGAACTGCAACACTTCAACCCACATCAGAGGGTAGATTACGCAGAAGCAAGGAGACTTCTGGGGAAGCTATTGCCAGTAACCCGGACAGCAACTGATACTGGCTGAGATCTGGGGCCACGGGGACTACAGGGCAGTGGGGCACCAGGGAGGTGTCATTACCCTCGGAGCAACGGCCGAGACTCTGCGGCATCCTCCCCTATCACCTTTCACCACCCCATCCACAGGGTTACTCTCTCCTTAATGCTGGTTCCCCTGGAAACCATTCAAAAAGGAAGCTTTCCCAGCATTTCGTGTTTTTCCCTATTCCATTTTTGCGTTGCTGTTCTAACTACTTGGCTTCGTCTTTGATGGCCTGGTGGAGATACTCTGTCCCTCCACTCTGGAGCACGGAGCAAGTTGTGCGTAGGATTCCAGGGGAAGCAGGGTGGGGGGCACTCTCAGCGATAACCCCCACGCTGGTTGGAAAATGAGAGGGAGAGGCTAGTGGCTCTCCCTCAGTCTCCGCCTGGCGGTGTGCTTGCTTTCTCCAGACCTTAATTTCTCCAGCTATAAAGATGTCAAGAATGAAGGAGTCCTTCGATATCAGGCCCACGTGGGGAGGGCGGAGGTGAGGGGGGCTACCGGGGACCCTCGGTGGTGTGCGAGGGCACATTCACGCTGCACACTGGAGCTGACGGTTAACCGTGGCAGGAATCCGAGAGCCAGTTGTTAAATGACTTGTGAAAAATTAAATTATATAAAGCCGCAATGGAATAAAGCATGGTAAAAACACAGGTAACACTCGGGCCACATCCCTTCCTAATTTGGCTACCTTTGCTGTCGCCTATGAGTTGATGGTCTTTACGTCTATTGTATCCGTGTGGGGGAAACAGGTACATTCTTCCCACCTCTGCGTCTGGCGACATCACGTCGGTTTTGACTTTGGCCTCCGTGGGAGCATTTGCACCACTGAACCTGGCACGCGCTGCAAGTCGGGGTTTGTTCACTGCTTTGCTGACAGACGCACTAAAGTAAAGCAGATTTAATGCAAAAGCGGGTCATGTCTGTAGCTGCAACATTGTAAACAGCACCGAAACGGAGGAGTTGCTTTCCCGGTATTCAAAAACGGTTTTGCCATCCAGCCAAGAAGTCGCTCACAGCACTGACAAAACAAACGAAGTTCTGGCAGACTTCGTGGTTTCCCTTCGGTTTTCCTCATGCATGTAAAGGAAAATTTCAGTCAATACGGACGTTAGAACCGTACTCATTTGTCAACTGCAACCAGAAGTTGCTTAGGGATGTAAGAGTTAAACCAACATCAGTGAAATCATTCTGTAAGAATCAATAGGCTGCATGGAAATTTACAATAAGGAGTACTGTGTATTTCATTAGTGTTTAAAAATTTTTTTGATGTTTTTATTTTTGAGAGGCAGAGAGTAAGCAGGGGAGGGGCAGAGAGAGAGAGAGAGAGACACACACACAGAATCCGAAGCAGGCTCCAGGCTCTGAGCTGTCAGCACAGAGCGCGACGTGGGGCTCGAACCCATGAACCCTGAGATCGCGACCTGAGCCGAAGTCGGACCCGCAACCGACTGAGCCGCCCAGGTGCCCCTTCCATTAGTATTCACCCATTGTATACCATACATCCTGTGTGCCAGTAAAATGTGCAGCAAACTGTGTGCCTTTATATGCACTCCCCTCCCATCCCAGGCTCGGGAGCTGTTTGTTAAACGTTTACTGAAGTTTACCAGACGATAACTGTTTACGGTGTCCTACGACAGAATGAGCTCAGCCTCGGTGCCAGGAATAGCTAGTGTCTCGCACACCTGTGATTAGACCCCGGATTTCCAGCCAGGGGCAATGATTAGACTGCTCTAAGCCACATGCTTCTTATCTCTAAAGTGGCAACAATAATAATGTCTCTGTAGATGTGATGTGAGGCTGGGTGCCCAGTAAAAAGTTCATTCTTTTCTCCTCTCAAGTATAGGAGCACAGAAAGAACAAAACTCCCCTAGAAAGGTGCTGCCTTCCTCCCCTCCCTGTCCCCTCCTGGCCCCTCCCCAATATGCTAATGACTTCACTGCTGGTTTTCCTGTTCTCCATCACCTCTGGCCTCTGTGGTTTATAGCTGGAGGAGCTGTGAGCCCAGGGCGGTTCCAAGTTCAAATATCCTTTTCTCTCTCCCCTCCGGGAAAAAGAACCTTTGTCAACAAAACTGATGCCAGGGAAAGAGAAGAACAGACCCCCAACCCCCTCCTGAACTACAACGTGATGAGTAATGACACAATGTGATGCTGAGGTGTGGGCTTCTCATCAATATCACTGCAAACTGCCGGAAGACAGAGGGTGATCCTCGTTCGAAATTACTTTCCTACTCCTTTTCTGTGCCAGGCACTTAGTAGGTACCCAAACTCTCCAGTAAGTTAAACTAATTAGATAATAGTTAACGTTTGCTCAGAGCGTCAAAGATAAAGCCTTAAGTGATTTATGAGCCAAGACGACCGTCTGAAACGTAAGGCTTGATTTCCCGGTAACCTCTGTCTTCCCCTTACCGTATAGCCAGGAAAAAGAACGGGAGAGAAAAAAGGACTTTCTTACTCCTCGGGCCAGTTCCCTTTGTGGTCTGAACGCTTCACATCTCTTCCACTCTGTGTGCAACCCAGGAGAGAAAGAACAGGTTCTGTTTTTGGTTTTGTTTGTTTTTGTTTGTATTCCTGGGCCGTGAGGACACTGTGAGCAGGGAGAAAGTGTGAGGGGAGTACGGTCCTCGGGTTAGAATCACTGGCCTTTTAGTTGTGAAGGAAAGAGCAAATGAGCAGACACAAAAGAATCAAGATTCTGAAGACGTTTTCTTAAATACTTACATGCGGATTTACCATATGACCTTGCGATTCCACACTTAGGGATCTATCCCAGAGAAGTGAAGACAGAGCCACAGAAATACTTGCCCAGGAGTGATTCTACAAGTGTTACCCCTAAGAGTCCATGAACGGAAAACAAGCTTGGTGTCCACTGACTGGTGGATGGATAGACGGCATGGGGTATATTCATGCAATGGGATTTATTCATTGCAACAAAATGCAAATTTATTCATGCAATGGGATATATTTAGCAATCAAAAGGAAGGAGCTATTACAGATGTCACAACTTGGGCAAACTTTAAAAAACATGGCCGTGTGCAAGAAGCAGGCACAGGAGACCCCATAGTATATGATCTATCGATCTATCGACAAGCCCAGAAGAAACAACTCTAGATAGAGAAGATTAGTGGTTGCCTGGGGCAGAGGGTGGGAGCTGGGCCCTGGGAAGAGCAGTAAAAGAGGATGAGAGGTGTAACTGAGGTGACGGAAATGTTCTATAACTGATGCATGGTGATAGTTAGCAACTTGCTAAATTTACGATAAAAGAGAATTGAATTCTATATTTGAAACGAGTGAATTACACAACACGTAATGTATGGCTAGAAAAGTTTATTTAAGAGAGGGTTCAGGAGGGGCGCCCGGGTGGCTCTGTCGGTTGAGCGTCCGACTCTTAATTTCAGCTCAGGTCTTGATCTCACGTTTCGTGGGTTCGAGCCCCGCACTGGCAGTGCAGAGCCTGCTTCGGATTCTCTCTCTCTCTCTCTCTGCCTCTCCCATGCGCTCTTTCTCTCAAAATAAATAAATAAACTTAAAAAGAAGAGGGTTCAGGAGAAAATCACCTATCGGCAGTGTCCCTCAGCTTTGATCAGTCATCAGTGAAGGTCCCAGGCTGCATCCTCACCCACAGAAAAGTGACAGTGAGTCTCTGTGCTCTGTGCAGGCACTCACCTGGGCTGAGCCTCTGGGAGGAAGGGATTAGTCCTCCTGGGGCTGTCCCTGCAGGTGGCCGGGCACCCATGGACTAAGCCCTGCAATTCATTCTAACAACACCCAGCTCTCCTTGAAGGTAATTGCCGGAGTCTTTTCTCGCTAAATTAGAATCAAGCACGCTAATCACCTGTTAGGAAAATTCAACTCACTCTGGTTTTGGAAACTGTGTTTTTAACTGGCCAGACTCCTGAGCTGCTGCCCGCAAACGGGGGATAGACATTAGTAGGAGACAGATGGAGTCTTCGAGACTGTGTTTGGGTAATAACAATATGGTCAATACCTGGTTGGAAATAAAATTAAATGTTATGAGCTGCCATCCTTCTCAGAGCACCTTGGCCGCTCTGCATGTGACAATGACCTCACTAATTGGTTAGAATTAGCTTTACTTCTGTAGGAAACAGAGGCCAGAACGCCTGCGTGTGTGTGTGTGTGTGTGTGTGTGTGTGTGTGTGTGTGTAGGGGGAGCTTGGGGTGTGGAATGTGACCAGAACAGAAAAGAAAGAAGAGGAAATAAAAATGAAAGGACAGAGGATGAATAGGTTGGAATAGATTTCTACGCGGCACCTGGGTGGCTCAGTTGGTTAAGCGTCCGACTTCGGCTCAGGTCGTGATCTCGTGGTCCGTGGGTTTGAGCCCTGCCTGGGGCTCTGTGCTGACAGCTCAGAGCCTGAAGCCTACTTCGGATTCTGTGTCTCCCTCTCTCGCTCTGCCCCTCCCCCACTCATGCGCGCGCGCGCGCGCGCGCGTGCGCGCGCGCTCTCTCTCTCTCTCAAAAATAAATAAACATTAAAAAAATTTTTTAGAAAAAGGTATACATTTCTATGACCCTCAAAAAACAAACATGGAAACACAAACAGATAAAAACGTGTTTAACGCAGCCATGTGTGGTGTGTGCTTCACATCGTCTCAGGGAATCCTCTCAGACTACTGGTGTATTTAGGCCCATTTTGCAGATAAGGAAACTGAGGCCAAGGGGGCCGAAATGCCCTGCCCCGTAAGTGGGAACTGACAATCAAGCTTAATCCTGCTTGGGTCAAAGCCCAGGATTCTTTCTACGACACCCTGTCCTCATAGTCACAGAAGAAGGAGCCTAAACCACTAGCCCCAATTTTCTTGTTACGGGAGAAGGTGAGAGATCTGTAGCCTGGATACTCCTTCCCCGTGGTCTTCACGCCCAAGTGGGAGATTCCATGTATTGGGGTACAGGAAGAGAACTGGGCATGCTCCCATCGTAGCTCACACGACCTCATGTGAAAAGAGAGCCTTGAAGACCAGAAACACAGAGCCGGGTGGCCCAGCCCTGCAGCCAGGCAATAGCCAGAGGTACCTCTGTTCCCGAGAGGCACCCCTTTATTAGGAGTCTGTGCCTTTTTGGGGGTAGGGGGCGATCGCTTGCTCCTTTTCAGTGAGTTTCTGGTACCCAGCTTGTCTATGTTAACACCGCTCATCAAGTCTCCTCACTCAGGCGCTGACTTAACTGTCAAAGAATTGTCAATGGTTATATGTGGAGCTACTGGGCTGGGCCCTCTCTGTCTTTGATGTTTGTCCCCTTTCATTTTCCCATAAAGGCACCATCTGCTCTACCCCTGGCATATAGCAAATCAAACCTACGGAATTTCTCCTGGTCCCCACCCCACCCCCCCCAACTTTGTCAGCGAGTAACTCATCTGCTTTTCAAAACCGAGATCCTCATCGGCCTCCCTGAGTGTGTCTTGTCTGCCTGGCCTGTTAGATGGCCCGTCGCCTGGCTCTCTTGGTGCTCTGCTCTGACTTCTCTTACAGTGTTCACCATATTGCACCGTAACCCCCGGCTGGCTTGCCTGTCTGTCCCTTGACACAGGGTAGAAACATCGCACAGAGGTCAGAACGGGAGCGACACATCTCCAGACGGGGAGACGCTGAGGACAGGGGCCTGTCTGGTTCAGCTGCTCATTCCTAGCCCCAAGCACAGTCCCTGGGAGAGAGATAATTGATATTTATGAACCGTTTGTGGAATAAGGAATGGATGGATAAGTCCATAACTAAAAAGGAGAAAGCTGAGGGCCGTTGGGGCCTTTCCAGTTTAGGGTCCGTGGAGCTGAGGGCATAATCTTTGCGAAGGCAAATTGCTATCAGAAATGTGCCTGAAGCGAGCCACGCCAGGTTGGGACCCACAAGTGTCAGCCACTGGAATCTCTAGCCCTTGGATTCATTCTGTCCTCAGATTCCATAAGCCAACGTCAGATCCATGGTTATTATTCTGTCCTCTCCGGGAAGATATTAAGAACAAAGCGTCAAGAGAAAGGTGATGCATGTCTTAAAAAGCAAAGGACAGCTCACTTTCCAGGTGGGGCCTGGGGCCCGTGGCTTCTCCATGAGCTCCTTTTGTGTGCAGCCCCCAGATTTCCCAACGGCGGCCCATGGTCCCGTGACTAGACTCGGGGGCTCCACAGGCAAAGGGATGAACAATTGTAAGGGTAATTGAACACTTCACAGGTTTTCACAGCGGATCAGCACTGAGCCATTTATCCCAGGTGTTTCTGTGAGTGAGATGCTGAGAAAATGCACACCGTTAAATGGTTCTCAAATCACTCTTTCGTCTGGCAAAACAGGACTTGGTGTTTGCTGTCTAGATCATAAAAGCAAGTGGTTTGGGAACAATAGCTACTTAGAGGCTAGACAAAAAAAAAAAAGTTTTTGGCTTGGAAATTTGAGTCCTTGCACATTAGGCATTGAAAGATTTCAAAGAGTAGAAAATACTTAAATGCCTGTGGGCTCTACCCCTTTGTGTAGAAAATGCCGTATAGACTGTTAAGGGGGTAGAGTCGGCCTGGAACCCAGGATGCTAATAGGTATTATTTCCTCTTTACAGCTGGGGAAGTTGAAGCTCATGGTCACGCAGCTTAAGAGGAGCGATGCTGGAAAGCAAACCTGATTTCAAGCCCCGCGTCTTCTCCAGGCATGTATGCTATTTTGTTCGTTCTAGGGTTCCTCTCGTCCTCCTCGGGGAGCTCACAATTCACTGGATGTGACTGGTCACAACAGCTCATGGCTAAGTGTAACAGGCAGGAGGGCGAAGGCTCCACGAAGAGGGTCTTTGTATCACCCTTGGTCAAAATGCTGTGGGGCAGAAAAGGACCTTCACACGAGAGCAAAGATGTCTCCACCACACCGCTGGCTTTTTATTGAGGAAGAGCATGACTTTGGTATCAAACCCACTCGTCGTGGTTTGATGGAGGGAGCCTCAGGACATAAAAAATCCCTACCATGAAATTCATCTATTTTAAGTGCGCAATTCAATGGTGTTTATTCTGTAAATTTCACCTTAGCAGCACTATTAAAACGTGATCTAAAAGATACATACTATATAAAGATATATAGATTATTGAACAGATATATAGCATAGGCAATTCTCATTCCAGAGAATCCAGACTGGATCCTCCTGAACTCAACTCACTGGTTGGTTTAATGAGTTGACTTAACAAGGGATAACGAGTCCCTCTATGGGTTCTGTGGGTTCATAGAGGGTTCTATGAACCCTCTATGGGTTCATTAAGTCCTGGGTTGGAGAAGGTTAATGACCATTGGCTCCAAGATCCAGAAGGTGCAAAATCAGAGGAGACCCCTCTTACAGGAAATCCCTTTAATAAAGTTTTGCTCTTTTTTCCTACCAACACATTTGTCGAAGATCTATCTCATCAGCACCTCTGGGCCATGTAATACAGTGATGAGAGCAAGCGTACTGGGGTCCGACTGCCTGGGGTCCAATTTCAGCCCCTAAACTTGTACTTGTGTGGACTTAGGAAAGGTCAGTGCACGTTTCTGAGCCCTGGGTTCCTTGTCTGTACATCAGTTGTGGCACCAGCCCCTATGTCACCAGACACTTGAAAGGACCAAAGAAGACAGTGCCTCATGTATTGTAAGCACTCAATGGATTTTGGATATCATTTCTAAGTGTCAGGCACAAAGTGATACAATACGTACAGACTTTGTGCAATGCCCTCTAGTGACTCTGAGTTTAGTGGAGGAAATGGGCGAAAGAACAGGCAATTCGAGCTCAGGATGGAGAGGCCCAGACTTCCAGGGCAACAATGTAGACAGTGAAGAAGGGGAGGAAATAGGTTAAATATCACACTGAGCAAGACGTGTGTTTTATCTGAAACACGGAGAGGTGCGTGTCCTAGCATTTTGGATTGCTTGCTTTCCTCCTTATCTGTAGGTGGAAACGTAAATAGCTCGCCTAGTTTAGGCTTGTATCATCCAAACGATTCAGAGCATTAGAGTTGGAGGGACATCAGTCGGTGCTGGGACAGGGAAACACTAACGTGCAGTGCTGGACCCTCATCTCAAGACACGTTAAATAATAGACATCGCACGAGGAGAAGCAACCTAGCATCGAGTGGTTTGGTTTTCACCCAGTGGGTAGTAGACACAGCATGATTTCTGTAGGACTTCTCAGTAACTTCAATGTGCTAGTAAGTGCGAGAGAGGGTTTGTCCCGCTTCCCATATTATCTGGCTAAGGAACCGCCCGTTTTTTTCTTCTGAGGAATCCCGGTGACTGGTGCTCAGAGGAGTGCACTTTGGGAAGCGGTGACTCCGTCCAAACTCCTTTGCGGGCTGAGGAAACTGCCCTGCAGAGGAGGAGTGACCGGCCCCACATGTCCAACCGGGCTGGTGGCAAGCCCGGGCTGGCCTCCAACCTTCCTCGGTGCAACGTCGCTGATTACAGGGTGAGGAAGCAGCAATGTCTTTCTTGGCGGTTTCCAAGAAGGATGAATTGCAGTAGTTTCACTGGGCAGGAGAATAATAACCATCATAATATCTTGAATGTGAACGAGGTTGCATCCCCGAAGCCCCAGGCACCAAGCTCCGAGATGCTTTTGACATGAAGATCTCCTGCGTACGGAGCCGTAAAACCACCCAAGACTTTTAACAGACCAGTCAACCGAGCCCTGGGGATGTGTGACAGGATTTGAGGCTTTGCTGTTACAGGGAAACATTAACCAACATACTTGGAAGCCCGGCTGTCCTCCACCCTGGAGGGGTGCTCCGTGTTTAATGGGGGAGAGTGGAGGCAAACACACCAGGCTGACATCACCGTGAGCTTATTTGAACAATTTGTGTTTGCTTTTCTCGCTGCTTCGATGCTGAGCTTGGCTCTTCTGGGCTCATATTCTCTTCCCAATTGATCGTTCCCTTTATTATTTTTTTTAAATATATTTTTTAATGTGTTTATTTATTTTTGAGAAAGAGACAGTGTGTGAGCAGGGGAGGGGCAGAGAGAGAGGGAGACACAGAATCCGAAGCGGGCTCCAGGCTCCGAGCCGTCAGCACAGAGCCCGACGCGGTGCTCGAACTCACGGATGGAGGGATCGTGACTTGTGCCAAAGCTGGATGCTTAACTGACTGAACCACCCAGGTGCCCCAGACATGGTTTGTTCCCTTTAGAGCCAGTGAGATTGTTTATGAACTTTGGAAATGAAGAATGCCAAGCATTGACTGTACTGAGGGTGTGTGTGTCTGTGGGTATGTGTCTGCGTGATAGAGAGAGGGTCAGAGACAGAGAGACAGGCAGAGATGTGTGTGTGTGTGTGTGTGACACAAAGAGAGAGACAGACAGACAGACGGACAGAGAGAGACAGACAGAGAGCAAAGCACCAAAGCCAAGCCTTCTTTCGTTGGTTCTACGCCCAGTGTGACCAGTCACATGCCCACTGACATAGCTGAGGGCTAACGTGGCAGGGGGTGGTTTCCCGTCTGGAGGGGAGAAGGGGTCATCTAGATTAGGAAAGGAGGCCAACGCATGGGGTCTGCTCTGTACCAGGCACATTCATTTCAGCTGCTCGTTTAACCGTGGTGGGGGTATTTGGGCATTGGAATGGTCGTTCTCATCCTTGGTTTGTCCGTCCGTTCCAGGTAGCAGGTGGCGGTTCCAGCCTCACGCCCCGGTCTTTCCGCCTGGGGCTCCTGTCTGCCACTGTGCGGCCACATGTCCTGGGGGGCCAGCTCTGCCGCGTTCCCTTCCAAGTCACGGGGCAATTGAGTCAGAGCCTCAGATCTCAATTTCGACACCCATGATGTGAAGATTTCTCCAAGGGCAATGGTCTGATGGTGACGGTGATGATTTCATCTCCAAGAGTCATAGAGTTTGGACAGCCAGTTCCTGCCTCCTCCTTTCTGCTTCTCACTCTCTCCTTCTTGCTCTTCTCTCTGCTTCACTGACCTGCATCAGTTTGTCTTCATTGCCTCTGACTCTCTTGAGCAGCCTTTAGTTTATTTACACAAAGTGCTTTCTTTCTCTGGCAGCTGGAGAGTCAGCTCCTCCCCCTGCCCCCTTTCCTTTCCTTTGTTTCCCCGCAATTTGGTTGTCACGTTTTTCTTTCTATAACATTTTAATTACGAAGATAATGCATGGACACTGAAGAACGTTGAGAAAATAAATACGAGGGAAAACTAGAGAATAAAAATCATGCAACACAGATCTTGACATATTCTGGCTTGTAGCGCACACACAAATAAATGTCATTTATCATTTTTGGGGGCAAAAAGTATGTGCATAATATACATCCATGAAATCATATTGGACGACTGCATAACGTTTCATAATACGGCTCTTATACTGCATTGTAACAATTTCCTAAATTCGTGGTTACAGATTTACACTTTAATGACATGTCTGGGCGTGAATCCTGGGGCTGTCACTGACTGCTCATGGGTTTCTTGAGCAATCTGCTTGACCTCTGTGCCTCAGTTTCCTTGCCTGCACCATAGGGAGAGCTTTGTGTGATGTCTCTTCCAGAGGGCTAGCTCTCGTGATGCCTAAATTTCTCATTTACGCGTAAATCAGCAAATACTGATTTGTGAGATTATTCACTTTTTTTTTCCTCCTCTCTCTGAATTAATGTTAAGTTTCTGAAAGGCAGGGTCTGTGTCTCAATTGCTCACAGGATAGGACGACCGGTATAGAAAGATACCCGGGACATTGCAGAGTAGAACAGAGGGTGGGGCCCTGAGGGCTGACGGGTCTTGGAAGCAGGTAGAAATGGACTCATACTCCCAGCTCTTTGGGACAGCTGTGTGGTGTTGGCGGCTGACTCACTCTTCAGCGAGGACAACACTGCGTACCTGCCTCCCTCCCAGGCTTTTGAGAAGGGCCTTGCTTAAGAACTAGTGGTTATTACTGGAGCTAACCTGGCCTGGGCTCTAAGCAAGAGGGACGGGGTGGGCTCATCTTCCCAGGACATACTGCCAATCTGAGATCCAAGGCAACAGAGTGTTGACTCGGGAGGCCCCCTGATGTTTCAGAGGTCCCAGGAACCAGAAGTGGGCACAGACACGGCAAGAGGGATGAGGTGCTGACCTCTCTCAAGGGCGTGAGAAGGGCCACTCAGGCCTAGAGAGCCTCAACTCAGGGTTCAGAGCCTCAACCAACCTCAGGGAGTTTTCCCCTTTATCCATGAGGGGCCCCCCCCACTTCCACCCCAAGTTGGTGTCTCACCAGCCCAAGCAAGCTTTGGGGTAACATCTTCTAAACTGTAGAGCCCAAAGGGATAAGGAACCTGGAGGTAAGTGGGTCAGCGGTCCCCACTCCTGGCTGCCCCTTGGGAAGGTCTTATATAAAGAGACAATTGCAGTCTATCTCAAGACTCCAGAGTCACAGCCTCCACGAGGGAGACTCGGGAACTCAGGTTTTCAACAATTTAGAAATATTTCATAAAACATTTGAAGATAGAAAAGCCCTCCCCGGTGCTTCTGATGCTGCAGGCAACCCCAGCCCAAGTCCGGAGTCTGACAGCCACTGAGCCAGAAGACCTCCAAGGGCCGGGGGTCGCCAAGTATAAAAGATTGGCAGCAATTAAGGGACACGCTGAGAATAGTCTCACCATGCTCCCACTTCTGGAGTCGGGTTATTTCCTGTGAAAATGCCTCCGCCTTGTGGATGCCAATTAAACGTTGTGCACCCAAGTTGAACTTGTCTTTTCTCGTATTCATGTTCCTTCTGTCTGCTTACCGAACAAGCGACAAACTTCTTTCAAACAAGTTTGCTTGGTGGTTTACAACTTAGCACGACACACGTTTGTCCGTCTGGACTCTGTGACCACTCTGAGAGCTAAGCAGAGAGAAGCCTTCATGACCCTCATTTATGGAGGACACAATGGAGATCCCAGGCCTCCAGGAGGTTCGAGCCCTCGAAGGTAGTGGTGGGGGAGCTGGGATCCCATCCTGCACCTGCTTCACCAGTGATGTGCTTCCTTTCTCTTCACTCTACGCTCATCCCTGCACGGTGGGTTGTAGAGTCAGAAATTATGGAGCTACTCTCTCTCCAAATTGACTGTGAACTCGAGGAAGGGAGGAGCTTATAAAACTAATTATAGCGACACAGCGGGAGTGGGAAGGTTTATCGTCCTTCTGCCGGCACACCTCTTTCCCATGTCCTATGCACAGAATCCCATAGGCTGGGCTGAGCATCCTCTCATTCATTCATTCATTCATTCATCCCATTCATTCATCTGTCCATTCTTTTACTCAATCGTAAATTCTTACATTTCTTTCTCAATTAATACCAATTGCTCAATATTTAAGGGGTGCCTACTGTGAGCCAGGAAGCCCTATTGTCCTATGTATGCCACTGCAGACAGTCTCTTAAAATAGGTCACAGAATTGAGGGTGAGGTTTATCTCCATGTACGTCTATCTCCACACACGTTTGCTGAATGAATGAATAAATAAATGGCAGGGCAAGTGAATAAGGATTGTAATGAAGGGATTACAGGAGGAATAGAGGAGACGCATGAAAGAAGATGCCTTTTACCCTCTACCATATCACATCAAATGCCAGCACCACTCTAGGGAATCAGCATTTCCTGATCTGCTGTCACTTCCCATCATCCCGTGATGAAAGCCTTCTCTCCTGGACTTCCATTTCCCTCCGGCTCTTCCCGGTATCTGCTTGTCTTTGGGTCAACACGATGAGGTCGGCTCCTGAGGAATCCCTCAGGATAGAGGTAGAGTCTGAGTGATCCCTGCCCGGAGCATGTCGATTGAGGAGCATGTTGATTTTCAAGCTGCCTAAGGTACGCATCCTCTCTCACGAAGGCTGAGCCCTCCAGCTGCCTTCCATGGGGATTCATTTAATTGTGTTATGTGGTACGTTGGGCAGTGGTGGGTAAGGCAGAGGCTGGGAACCAGAGGCAGGTGGGAGGGGAGACAGACATGGCGGCTGCCGCAGGTGCTCAGACGAAGGAATAAGAAATGATGTGGCCAGAGAGGAATGATCACCATTACAGGGAGATAGAAACTTTTCAGATCACCAGGTCATCTGAAAATAAGATGAGGGGGCACCTGGGTGGCTCAGTCAGTTGAGCTTCCGACTCTTAATTTCAACTCGGGTCGTGATGTCACAGTTTGTGAGATCAAGCCTTGTGTTGGGCTCTGGGCTGACAGTGTGGAGCCCACTTGGGATTCTCTCTCTCTCTCTCTCTCTCTCTCTGTCCCTCCCCAACTCACACTCTCTCTTTCTCTCAAAAATAAGTTAAGAAAAAAACTTTATGAAAATAAGAGGAGAACGTTTGGTCTATGTCTGTGTTGTTTATGTATCTGTATCTGGATAGATAGATCTATATAGACAGACATCTATATAGATGTATCTATTGCTATCTATCTATCATCTATCATCTCTCTCTGTGTCTTATGTGCTTCTATTTATCACTTGGTCTATCTGTACGAAATAGTCAGGAACTTGGAGTAAAGCAAAAAAAAAAAGCCACCCTTCAACATTATATAATTATTTCAATGATCTTTACACATCTATGAATTCACCTCAGCCTTATCACCAAGTAACGGTGACAGAGGAGGAAGAGGGCAGTGAGGTGAAAGGGGAATTAGTTTAATGACAGCATCCGGCAACTAGAAAGTTTTTGATGTCCTACCATTCTCGAAGCTGCTCTGTAATAGAGACATTTTTTCTACTCTTTAGTGAAGCTCAAATAGCCAGGAGTTTCCACAGTTGTCTTTCAGATGTCACATAGTTGACGGACAATGGAGGAGGGATTCAAATGTGCCTGCCTCTGAGGCCTTTTTAAAAAAAAAATTTTAAAAATATTTTTATTTATTTATTTTTTTTGAGAGAGAGATAGAGAAAGAGAAAGAGAGAGACAGACAGAGCATGAGCGGGGGAGGGGCAGAGAGCGAGGGAGACACAGAATCAGAAGCAGGCTCCAGGCGCTGAGCTGTCAGCACAGAGCCTGACACGGGGCTCGAACTAATGAACTGCAAGATCATGACCTGAGCCAAAGTTGGACATGCAACTGACTGAGCCACCCAGGCGCCCCTACGTCTGAGGGCTTTTTGTTTGAACCCCTAGGCTCCTTCACCGAACAGAGGGCTCAGCGTGTCCGCTGCCTGATTTGCAGACTGAGTTGCGGTATTAGACGTGCTTGAAGGCATGAATAGTCCTCGCGTAGGGTGGCCACCTGTTATCTCCTATTGGATGCCTGGCAAGGATCTGACAATTAAAATATCCAAAATGTAAGTCATACCTTAAAAAAATTTTTTAAATGTTTATTTATTTGAGAGAGAGAGAGAGAGAGAGAGAGAATGAGCAGGGGAGGGGCAGAGAGAGAGGGAGACACACAATCCGAAGCAGGCTCCAGGCTCTGAGCTGTCAGCACAGAGCCCGACGTGGGGCTCGAACTCACGAGCCGTGAGATCGTGACCTGAACCGAAGTTGGACGCTCAACTGACTGGGTCACCCAGGCACCCCTTAAGGCACGCCTGTTAAATGTCCATCTCTGCAGGTTTCTTTGGTTCTGTAAATGACACCTTCTCTCACCCTGTTGCACAGTGAGGAGTCCAGGGGTCGTGCTCTAAGCCACCACCGATCTTGGAGATTTTCCCTTCAAAGCACCTCTTGAGTCTGTTCACTGCCCTCCAGCTGGCCTCCACCACACTCACCTTCGCCTTTGCCCAGGGGTGTCCCTGAAGGGTGCAGACGACACATCTAGCCCTCGTGGGGCCTCCGTGTGAAGGAACACGAAAGAAGACAGCGGGTACCCCTGATTTCGCTCTGGTGATCTGCACCCCGTTTCGCACACCTGGCAACATACGATGTTCATCCAGGACACCTGCTCTCTCAGTGACTATTTGTAGGATATCTGCGTCCCCTGCCCTGTTGTCACACCATGAGGAGTGGCTCCCTGTGTGTCCCACAATCGCTTTCCCGGTCTCTTCCTAAGCGCCGTTGCTGCGCCCTGGCCACCCGCTTCAGACACAACAGACTTCCGGAATGTTCCTAATATTAAAAGTCATGCCGTGTCAACGGTGTGCCAGATGTCCTTTTTATTCACTTTTCACGTAAAAATTCTCCGCTTTTATTGCTGTCTTTCTCGACATTCTCGCCACTTGCGTACTCATTCCGTATTGTGAGCTGAATAATGCTTTTAAAATACCTCAAACTCAGGCCCAAAAAAGCACATGTGGCCAGGCCACTCCCGACGGAAATCTGCAGCTTCATTTACAGAATTGAAGCCACGTTAAATGCCGTTAAGGTGCGGCCCGCAGGCCTTTGGGTCCAGAGTGCTGTCTTTGGGATGCTCACTGTGGGTACCATCCTCACGGGGCTGGGGCTTCCTTAGGATCTGATGGAAGCCAGGGTTTACCGAGTCCATAAGTTGGGCCTGGCGATATGTTCATGCGTCACTCACCCCTCTTATCTAATTCTTACTGCCCATGGGATCGAAGCTTGCAGGGGAGCGGCAGGGGAGGAGCAACTTGTCGGAGGTGGCAAACCCAGTGGCGAGCATCTGCTTCTACAACTAGAGCTCTCTCTTCTGGCCCCCGATGCCCTCTTGGAAGCCTGCAAGTTCCCTGAAGACCAAAGAATGCCGCCATCTTTCCATGCCGTGCTCTGTCTCTCCACACCCTTCCCGACAGCAACCGTGTAGCTGGGCTGACGGGTGCATATGCAACAAGCAGACAGAACCTACACACGCAGTACTCACAGGATGCGCCTGTGCGGCATGAGAGGCAGCAGGACTTGCTATGCGTGTTCGTATACACGATTTCACCGGCTCCCTGTGTTGGCCCCTCCAAGTTGGCAGTCATGGGACAGGGTAAACAACGTTGGGTGCCTGTCACACAAGATGACAGCTCTGGGTGGGGTTTATGTATTCCTGCCCATCCTTAGGACAACCAGTGGGGTTAGCATTAGGACTCCCATTATACAGACAAGAAAAATGAATCACAGGGGGCGAAATACCCCTCCAAGATCACACGGCTTAGCTGGGTGCAGACTGACGGTTGCACCTGGTGCCCTGCCCTTAATCGGTGCATGGTGCTCCCTGACCCTGGTCGGCACGCGCTTCTTGAAGGTGCCCAAGCTCAGAGAAGGAGGACTGAGGTCACTGGGGTCTTCAGGGAAGAGCTCTGAGCAAAGAAGGGACACCGAGGAGAGAAGGAGGGAGGAAGACTGAATATTTCCCTGTGAGAGTAGCCCCAGGAAGCTTCAGACAAAAGGAACACCTGAGCTGTCACTTTGGGAGGCATCTTGACTGTCACAGGCTGGCCCAGAGACCCCACCACTTCCCAGCCAGCTTGCTGTGTGTGCTCCGCCCTTTGTAACCCTGGGAATGAAGCTGGAGTTAATTAGTTCTATTTACTGCATTTGCCTGTCATTTCCTCAAGCTTCACGCCTTCCGCCTCCCCACGTTTGATCTAACGGAAGAGAAAATATCGCTGCACCTTGGATTCTGCCTACTGGGCTCACACCGCTCTCTGAAAGCCTGTGCATTTTTAGCGCTAATTAATTTAAGGACTTCGGTCGCCCTACTGCTTCTCGGAGGCCCCTCTGTGTTTCCAGCTTTCCCAATCAAACTTGGGGTTTTTTTTTGAAATACCTGTCACTTGTTCAGCCTTCTGAAGATTTTTTGCTTCCTTCTGGTGCAGAGCTCAGGAGAGCAATTTGACTTTTCCCTTCAGGTTCATTCAGATTAGTGAAAGTCATTAGAGGCGAAGAGGGATCCGAGAACGTCACGCCTGGAAGGAATTTTGGTAAAATGCGCTGTCGGGCTGGGTATTCTTCAGGGAAGGATAAATTCATTTTGTGTCCCAGGCTTGTTTGGTTGGGATATTATTCCCGTCTTGAGGATGAAGAAACTGAAAATCTCATCGGTTAAATACCTGGCCCCAAATCACGTGGCTAGGAGACGGCAGGGTCGGTGTTGAAATTAATACCTCTCTAGAAAGCCCGTGTCGTTCCAGACCGGGCTGCCCCGGACAGTGTCAGGCAGCCTAGTTGCTGCCGGGGAGATACAAAGTGCACAGAAGGCATCGTCCCTGCCCACGAAGTGGGACAGAGAGGGGTGCAAAGCACGAGCTTCCACACTGGCACCGATGCCATACTCACGCACGTGGCCTGTGATCCACAAAGACAGGGAGGTGGGAGGCAGTGACTGTGCTCAGGGGCAGCTGGGGAGACCTCCCAGCGGTCACGTGAGTTGCACTGTATCCTCCAGAAACGCGAAGCCCTGATCCTGGTAGCTGTGAATCTGCCCTTCTCTGGAAACGGGGTCATTGCAGTTGTAATGAAGCTTGGGGCTGAGGTCCTCCTGGAGTAGGGTGGGCCCTAAATCCAATATGGCCGGTGTCTTGATCAGGATGAGAAGAGACCCAGAGACAGGGAGACGGACACACACAGACAGAAGACCACGTGAAGACACAGACACACAGAGGGAAGAAAGCCCTGTGATGATGGAGGCAGAGAACGGGGTGCGGTGGCCGCAAGCCGAGGCGTGTCCACCACGAGCCAGCACCGGAGGTGAGGAGAGAGAGCACGTCCCTTCCAGGAGCCCTGCTTCCAGACGTCTGTCCTCCAGAACCACAAGACAATACCTTTCTGCTTCCTTAAACCATCCAAACTGATGCACACAGGGACCACCCCCATGGACCTTGGGGCCCGAGCGGTGCGGGGCAGAGGGACGAGGCGTGGCGGCAGGGGGCAACAGCATGCCAGCGTGCGCAGGCAGCTTCCCTATCTTGCACTGGGCGTGAGTCTGGATGCGGGCAGGAAGTCGCAGGCCGTGAGGCTGAAGTGTGGGATTGGGACTGTACTTCGAGGGGTGGGCAGGTAACCTTGCAGCCAGGTGGGGCCAGGCACCTGTTCTGGACGGCAGGGTGTGAGCAAAAGGGGAGCGTGTCATCACCCCCGTAGCTGTCTCTCCCTGAGCCTCGGACACCTGCTCCAGGTGGTGAAACTCAGATGCCAGCTTGTGTCCCTGCACCACTGCGCGAAGGGAGCGGCCCCGGGGAACTGCCCGGCTCACAGCAAACTGAACACAACAATTAACCTTCATGCCATAAGCCACGGTTCTTTCTGGGGCTTGCTTATTATTGCGACAAACTCGCGAATACATGTTCCAGATGTTTGGAGGCAGCATATCAGAATGAGACACATGTCCCAGCCCCCCTCCTCCCCTGCAAAAGACCCCGGACCACGCGTGTCATTCCTCTTTTACTGCCCACTCCTGCCCACAGCCCCTTAAACATACTGAGCACTTAGCCAATTGATCAGAGAATGAAATCTGAAGGAGCTTAGGGGTGTCTAGATCCGTCTCTCGTCTGACTTAAGCCCGTCATCCAGCCTGTGTCCACACCGCTCACTGTGCCCGTGGGACCACCGATTGCACAAGGACATTCCCTTACTATACAGACAGCTGCCACACTCTTGTGAGGACTTGGAACCTCCAGGGGACCTTTTACTATCAATGTGGCTTATCTGGAAGGTGACGTAATTGCAAAAGCCCAGATGCTTTTGAGAGAGAAAGGGGGGCGCCATTCTTAATTGCTCTGGGGAAACAGTGTGGACTTAGACTGTCTTGGGCAAATCAGGACGCACCAGCCACCTTGCTCAGTGGTGGCTTTGGTGAAAAGCAGCTAATCTGATTGAGGAGGCCAGGACCAAAGGTGTGTGACATGGCTTTATTAATTAGGAACTCTGTGAACTTGAACAAGCTCTTCTTCCCGAGGCTCCAGGTGCGCATCTGTAGAGTGGGAAGAATAACTAATCGTCACAAGCACTCGGTGAAAATGTATGTGAAGGTGGCATATTCTCTGTGAAAAGCTATAACGCTGTAATGATTCTCATCGTCCTTGCTGTTGACATTGGTGTTGTTAATGACCGTCATTTTTTAGCCGGGATTCTTTACCTGTGTTGTTTTGCTAGACTCATCGGGGAAGATTTATCAAATAAAAATAAATAAATGTATTCATTTGCTTGGACGGCTGGAACAGGGAATTGCAGGTTGAGTGGCTTAAACAACAGAAATGTATCGCCTCACAGTTTTAGAGGCTAGAATTCTGCAGCCTGGGTGTGGGCAGGATTCTTTCTCCTGAGACCTCCCTCCCTAGCTGGTGGATGGCCATTTTCCTTTCCCTGAATCTTCACATGGTTTTCCTTCTGTACACCTATGTCCCACATTTCCCCTTTTTGTGAGGACACCAGCCACCTTGGACCAGGATCCACCTCATTTTACCTTAATGACCTCATTTTACCTTAATTACTTCTTTAAAGACCTTTCCTCCAAATCCAGTGACTTTTGACGGTGCTGGGGGTTATGACTTCAACATACGATTTTGGTGAGGTAGGGTGGGAGGGGACACAATTCAGCCCACAATAGATGCCTTCTCCATCCCCAGAAATACTGGTGTAGTTCAAGGCCAAAACCCATTGTACTGAAAGAATTTCAAAAATACTCTTGATCTGGTGTGTTGGAGACCCTTCTGGCCAGTGCAAAGCCCTCTCCAGCACTGCTGAGCAAGGCTCCGTGAGATTGATTGAACGACTCTGAGCGTCTTGCCCAGCCGGCCCTCTCCCGTTGGTGATGGGAAATGGTTTAGACAGAATGCCTTAGCACTGACACAATGAATAATATTTTGTCAGTGGCTTTGGCTCATTGTGCACAGCACTTTCTCTGCTCAGGCAGTGGCTGACTGGCCTCAGGGCTCACATGTGCCCTGCTGGGCTGAGTGGGAGGGGGCCGCCTGTAACTCCCTAACTCAGGAGCCAGCTGATGGCAGGAGAGATGCCCACATGAGATCTTAGTGGGATCTCCTTTGAGACTCAATTTCCTTGTCAATAAGATGAGAACAGACTTTCTGCATCATGTAACTCACAAAGTTGTCATGGAGAACACATGAGGCCATAAATTTGTGGCTTCTATTTCTGCGCTGCCCAATATAGCAACCACATGCTCATGCGGCTACTTAATTTCTACTTAATTGGAAATGAAAACATAAAAATTCAGTTCCTCCGTTGCGCTGGTCATATTTTAAGCTCTCGACATCCGTGTGTGGGGAATGGCCACCATATTGGCTAGTCCTGATTTGGAACATTTCTACCATTACAGAAAGTCCTACTGGATGGCACCACTCCAGGTACCAGAGATCCTTCCGGATCTCTCCTGAAGGACATCATCACCACCTATGTTCTTCCTCCATGTTGCATTCTAGGGTGGAACAATGGAGACCCAACTCCAGAACCGGCCAGTTTCTAAAGCCTGGGTTCTGTTTCATTACTTCACACTATCTCCTACCTAAAGCTGAACAGGCTAGTTTTCTTCAGTCCTAAGAATCAAGAGCACTGGACTCTAACTTGCAAGGCTGTAAGGAAGCTTCTGGCCCTGGAGCTTCTGCCAAGGTGGTTAACCTCTGCCAAGATTGCTGCCCTGGGCAGGATGCTGGACTAAAATTTTTTCTCTGTGTCTCTCTGTCATGTGCACACACACACACACACACATCTCCTGTACTATAATTCTTCCTCTATTGCTGACTACTGAGCAACCTTAAACTAGTGCAGAAGGGGCTCCTGGGTGGCTCAGTTGGTTGAATGTCAGACTTCGGCTGAGGTCATGATCTCACGGTTCATGAGTTCAAGCCCTGCATCGGGCTCTGTGCTGACAGCTCACAGCCTGGAGCCTGCTTCGGATTCTGTGTCTCCCTGTCTCTGCCTCTCCCCACCCCATACTCTGATAAATAATAAACATTAAAAAAAATTAAAAACACTAGCAGCATAAAAACCCTTCACTTCTGCTGTCTTGTAAAGTAGGGATCTTATTGCCTGTGTGGTGACGGGGGAGACACGGGCTGCTACTATGGTCCTCACTCTTCCATCATCACCCGCCTGCTTCTCCCAAGCGCTGCAGGCTTCTGCTTCGCTGCCCAAGAACTGTCCTTGCAGCGACAACTATAAACAGCAACGTGAAACCTATTTACAGGCCGATGAAAAGCAGATGCTTGAAGCCAGCGGGAAGTGCTCGCCTGGGAGCCTGTGCTTCAAACTTCAGAGGCAGAACTTTGCTCCAGCTGGGGGTGAAGCCACAGTTAAGAGGGGCTCATGGCAGCTGCCTCTGGAAGCCTGCCCACCCCTCTAACCTCTGAGCACGCCGGGGCCATCTTTCATGTGAAATGATAATCAAGTATTAGGTCAGATTGTATGATGTTCGCCTTCGGTGCCTTAAGGCTGCAGGGGAGTGAGAGTGTGCTTTCGAGTCTGATTTGGACCCCTGAGTAGAGCGGAATTGGCCCCTCGGGGGTCAGGTGGGGGAGAATCTGGCAGCTTTGCTGGGGGTGTGTGCAGGGCTCTGAGTGGGGTTTCACCGGCCCCCTGGGATAGAAGACTGGCATTGAGGGCCTGGCTAGTTGCAGTGCATTGCAAAAGTTATGCTGCTTGCAGCACAAGACTCAGGGGGAGGCAGGGGCAACCAGGTGGCTCCAAAAGCCTGGGTCTTGAATAAATCTGGGTCCTCACTAAGGGCCCAGCATGACCTCAGCAGAAACAAGAGTTTACATGGAATGGAACTTGCACTGCGGACGCCATTCTCCCTTCAATGGATCCCCTGTTGCCCTTGGGATAGAGTGCAAGCCATGCCAAGACTCTCTGTAGGGGATACTCCAATATGCCTCATCCCCTGGGGGTCTGAGAGATGTATTCCCCAGCGGCTGGGCATGCTGCTTGGAGACAACTGTCAGACCTCTTCCTCTGACCAGAGAAGTGAATGAAGGAGGGAAGGACAAAAGTGCATTCTTCAAACGCGTCGTCTGTTAGTTTGGCCTTCTCAAGCATGCAGCTATAGTGACTAATCCATGGAAATAAATACATTAAAGTCAATTCTGGAAAGGAAGGTAAGAGGGTAAACACAAGTAAGCCAATCTGACATATGTCCAGCCCTTTACCATTTTCAGCTCCCCCTGCCATATGCATTCTGATTCACACCCAGTGCCCCTGTGAGATACCTGACACAGGCCCAGAGCTGCTCTGCCTTATGCAAATGGCCAAGACCTTGCACTTGTCCCAAGGGGGCTGCTGACTGAGACGCAGGGGCAAAGCGAACACGCTGAAAGTGAGAGTGAGTGGGTAGAGAAGGGACATCCAAGGAGGCCCGGAAGAAAGAGGGACACGCTTTTGCAGGAGAGTCATTTGATTTACCTCCCGGAGGTGCACCTGCTGGGGAGAGAGGCCACCCCAGGCACAGCAGGCTCCTAGGCAGCAGGCCAGAAGCAGAGGGAGGTGGGTTTCAGAAAGAAATCCCAGGTCATCTGACTCTGCTAGAGTTAGTCCTGGCACTGTCCCCCATGAGACTTGTATGGACTTGGGTGAGCGTGGAGTCTTTGACTTCCACTTTCCCCATCTATTTAACAGAAAGGGGAAAAAGACATTAGAACAACGCAAAACACAATGACCCAGCCCATCCCACTGGGGCTGCACTGTGATTTAATATCTGGGTGGCCCCGGGACCATCACCTGTAATTCTCAGTTCCCTCAACTCCAAAATGGGAATCTGTCAGTTTGCCCTGATATTCTCACAGAGCTGCCGGGAAGGCTCAGTGAGACAGTGGACACTGAAGGTCGCTTAAAACGGTAAGTGTTACAAAGCTGTAAGTCACAATTTAAAACTTGTTATTTCGGCAGGGATCTGCTAAGTCTATGTTGAGAATGGCTGACAGATCTATGCAACGCAAAACCCGGGGATATGTGCGCACCTGTAGGCAGACACACAGACACGATGCTTGAAAGTGGCTGGTCCAACAGCTGTAGGATGTGAATGTCCTGGATCCTGGCTATTACGTGATCCTGGCCTGTGGTTCTTCTTCTTCTTCTTTTTTTTTTTTTTTTTTTGCCAATGGTATTGCTAACTATGCCACCTGGACAAGAATGGATACTCCTGACAGGGACAGATACCTGTTTGTAGTTTCTTCCTCCCTGGGATGGTTGCAGAGGGAGGAACTCCTATAACTTCACAGTCATAAGATTCCATCTTTAGTTTCCCTTCACTTTTCTTTTTTTTTAAGTGTTTATTTACTTATTAAAAATTTTAAAAATGTTTATTTATTTTTGAGAGAGAGAGAGAGAGAGAGAGAGAGAGAGAGAGAGAGAGGCACACACACAGAATCTGAAGCAGGCTCCAGTCTCTGAGCTGTCAGCACAGAGCCTAACACAGGGCTTAAACGCAAGGACTATGAGATCATGACCTGACCAAAGCCCAACGCTTAGCTGGCTGAGCCATCCAGGCGCCCCTCCTTTCACCTTTCAATCAGTTGCTCTCACAATAATCCCATCAACAAATGCCTAATGACCACCGACTTTGTGCTAGGTTCTGTTCTATGAACTGGTGACACAATGGAGACCAGAGAGACTTACTCTTTGCCCTACGGTGCCTGCCTTCCAGCAGCAAGAAAATCGCCCATCATGATCGTCTACATTGACTGATTTCCTTTCTCTTACCGATCACTGCCATCTTGGAATTTCCTGCCGACCCCAGGATAGGTGCCACGGTGACAAAAAACAACACACCAGGAAAAGATACGCTGCCCCAGGCAGGTGTATGGCAACAGATTGGTCACGGGGTGGAGGTGTGTACCAGCATCCCCACAACCTCAAGCTTCCTCCCCTTTCTGACATACCCTCAGCCGGCATTCAAAATTAGGTCATGACGCTCCACAGTAACAACGCAATCATAAACTCTCGGTGTCCCAAACGGATGTGTAAACATCCCAGAGGGAAATCCCACCGTGACATCCCTTGACGTCAGCCACAACCAAAAATATCGTCAGGTTCCTCCGTTTTTGATCCCCTGCGTTGTTTATAACCATAGGTCCCTAGATCGTGGTGTATGGAAATCCCTTTTTCTGCTGTCAACCCCAGTGACCTTGGCTATGGGCAGTGGGCCTGATGCTGGGTTTGTGTGATGAGGAATAGGGCCGTCCTGAGTTTCTGCCCAGGCATTTTACAGTATGACAACATGTGCACACCCAGAGTCTGGACGTTGAGATAAGCACTTGAATTTAGGATGCCTGCCACCCATTCCTGCTTTGCTTTTGCCCGGGCGCCTTTTCAAACAACCGCTTAGAGTTAGTGACCTCTTCCCCAACCGTCTTATAAGTGGCAGGTGTGGCCTTGTTCTTTCTCTCCTGCTCTGGTGACCTGGGACAGAGGACTGCTCCCACCTCGGGTCCATTGAGCCCCTATTCTGGGATCTATGCCTAAGAAATCTGGTGACCTTATCTCCTTTGCGTGAGTCTATTGAAACTGCACCTCCAATCAAAATGGCCCCGGGTTCTTCACTTCCTGCAGGGGGAGCTATCTGCCAACCACACAGTGGCTTGTGCCTCCTCGGGTCATCAGGTCCTAACCTACATATTCTTAATTCAGCACACCAGCCTCAGGATTTCCCACACAGTTTGGAAGAAGGGACTGGAGAAGGTCAAAGTGTTCTGCATAATATAGAGCGGAATTTGGGTGACACGGGAGCAGCAGGAGTGAGAGGGGTTCCTATGAGAGGGGGCTGGGGGGACAGAGGGAGGAGTCGGGCGTGTTGGGAAGCTGTGCACCGTGGTGGGGGTAGAGCTGCAGAGGAATGTGGCTCCAAGGGATGGCCGTCTGTGAACTGCAAGTGCTAAGTTGAGGGTGGTGGCGAGTCTGAGAGAAGCTCCCATGGTCCTTCTCTCCTAAATCTCCAGGCTTGGCTTCAGGTACTGGGCTTATCCCGGCTGTTGCTACAGTGAGAAGCGACGATGAACGAATGGCTGGCAGTCTCAGGGTGCTGATTGCTCCTGATCACTTTTGTGCCCTGAGAATAACTTCATATTGTGTTTACTAGGTGTCACGTCCTCTGTCATCACAGCCCAGGCACTGACTCACTTATACTCTCACAACGGTTTTTGTGCTGTTATCTCCATTTTATAGACGAGGAAACTGAGGCACTGTGAGGTTTAATGATTGGAAATAGAAGACGGAGCCCAGGTTTCGGCTCAGACAGGCGATATATATACCCTGCAGCCTAGACCGTGGTGGAGACTCAGGAGGGAGACCAGGGTGAAGCAGGTCTCCCAAGGCATTCACCTTGGGAACGAAATTTAAGGGGGTGCCAAAAAACTCAGTAGTGACCAAGCTGAATACAGTTTGAAAGCAATATTAAAAAAATAAATAAAAATTAACTCAAAACATCCATTACGGAAAAAAAAAATCAAAATTTAAAATAAGGACCATGTGAGTATTACTGATTCCCATCCCCCCCCCGCCGGCTGTAGTGTAGCTCAGTGTGATCCTAAGAGGAGTCCGATTTTCCTGTTGCTTCTCCGTTCTTGTCCTCCACACTGAGGCAGAGATACCTCCGAGAAGGTACCTACGCTGGGATGCACAACATTCTAAGGTAAGGCCTTAAACTTCTATGAAGCTTGAAAAAGGTGTTGCTGACAATCTCTGCTAGATCTCCGAGGTTAGATCTCCCAGCTAATGGCAGGCGAACAGCCCATGTCTCGTGGCATTTATACCTACTGTTTGTTCTGGCTGTGGTGCTCAAACTGAGTCTTCCCTTAAGAAAAGTTCATTTGACTGTGGTAAGGACATGTCAGGGAGCTTCGTGGTTTAGTCAGTCCAGTGTCTGATTCTGGATCTTGGCTCAGGTCATGATCTCACGGTTCATGGGGTCGAGTCCCGCGTCAGGCTGTGTGCTGACATCGTGGATCCTGCTTGGGATTCTTTCTCTCCCCCTCTCTCTGCTCCTCCCCTGCTCTCTGGCTCTCTCAAAATAAATAAACGTTAAAAAAAAAGAACATGAGATCTACACTAGTCTTAAGAGATTTGTAAGGGCACAATACAGTGTTGTTTGCTGTAGGTACGATGCCGTATGCAGACCTCTAGAACTTATTCAGCTCGCTTGACTGAAACTGTACCTGTTGATTAGTAACTTCCCATCCTCTCCTCCCCCCGGCCCTTCACTGTTCCACTCGTTGATTCTATGAGTTTGAGCGTTATAGACACTGCGTGCATGTGGAATCATGAGGGATGTCTTTCTGTGACTGGCTTATCTCACTGAGCATAATGTCTCAAGGCTCATCCATGTTGCTGCCATCTGGCAGAATTTCTTTTTTAGAGCCGAATAATGTTCTGTTGTATGTATCAACCACACCTTCTTTATCCGTCTACCCATCCATGGATGGACATCTAGGTTGTTTCTGCATCTAGTCAGTGCCAACAGTGCTCTGAGACCTTGGGCCGTAAGCAGGAGTACAATGAAAGATGAAAACTTCCTTCAAAAGGCCTTCTCTGGTCCCCTCCTGTCTGAGCTCCAGCCCAAGGCAGTGGGCAGCCCACTCCATTATGTCGGGCACCCAGCCCTTTGTTGCCCCTCACAACCTGTGATGTGGTGGGAAGGCACAGCTGAGACGACGATTGACGATGTGTTCATGTCACTGTCCCACTGTCCCATCAGTGCCTAGCCTGAAACAGAGCTTGCTACATGCCTGCAAAGCGAGTAAATGTGCTTGGGAGGACTTTTAGCTTGCCCTGTTGTTCTAAGATTCTGCGTGCCTCTTGAAATAGCAATCTCTCCTCTTTCCGATGGTAAGAACCTTCCAAATCAGCAGAGTTAAGAAGTGACATAAGTCCTTAAATCAGATACGCTTGAGTTTACATACTTAACTGTGTAACTTTGGAGACAAGAACACCTTTAATCTGCATTTAATCTTTAGGATGATCCTATGACATAATACATGCACATGTATACAGGTACATGTTGGTTAGTTTTTAAGTGGCTCACATGTGCACATACACACATGTTACAGTTTTTTTCTAAATGTTTATTTTTGAGAAAGAGGGAGAGAGCACAACTGGGGGAGAGGCAGAAGGAAAGGGGGACAGAGGATCCAAAGTGGGTTCTGTGCTGATAGCCCTGATGCGGGGCTCAAACTCGCGAACTACAAGATCATGACCTGAGCTGAAGTTGAACGCTTAACTGACTGAGCCACCCAGGTGCCCCCACATATTACAGTTTTATGTGGAGATATCTGTTTGGAAATTTTCATATTCTAGTTCCATTTGTTAACTTTAATGCTTCATTTAAATAAAGCATAAACAAAAGTGGTTTAGAGGCTGAACTGTGCCAGGTTAAGGTTTATTTTCAAACCCAGAGAGCTTTGGAAGAAGAGACTGTCTATGTCACTTACACGTCAGTGGGGAAATAAACCTAAGCTTTGTGGTATCCAGTGAAATGGTCCAATACTGGCTTTTCAAGACATGCTGTCAGCTTTGGAGTAGATGTGCCCAAGCAAATCTGTTTTGTCAAGAAGAAATTCCTCACTGTTGGTGAAATTTGGGCTGAAGAAAACAGAAGTGCAGGAGACAGAAACCGGTCACCACATCCTGTGCCTCTTGGCAGGGAGCATGACTTTCTAGCCATACTGCTGTGGTCAAGGCTGGGAAGGCCTATCTCTTCCAGGCTATGCTGGTATGATGGAGGAAGACTGTCTCTTCTTGTATCTTGTAAGTAAAGCTTTGAGTGTTTTCAGGGGGCAAATGAAACTCTCTTTAGCTCATAGGAGCTTAAGCAGCCAGCATTCAAACCATTATTTGTAACTATTGATGGCCCACTGGGATAGAGTTTATGCAGATGTTTCTATAAAAACTGGGTTGATCCCAGCATTATTTTCAACGTCATGGATTTGGCAACATGAAGAAATTGCTGAACTAAGATTCTGTTATCAAAAGTTCCTGAAGAAAATATTTCCAAGGCAGCCTTCCTGGACCTTCCTCCCAACCCTCAGGCAGATTTTTCCACACTCTTGTGCTGCCATCACTGAACATTGTATGCATTTCAATCCCAGTGTTGTCCATGTGGATCTTCATTTATATACCTCTCAGGCTTGCTCTAGACTGTCTGCTCCCCAAGGGCAGGGGCTGGATCTTACTTGTCAGCACTTAATGGGTGCGTCCAGGTTCTGTGGTACACAGGAGACATGGCTCATCCTATGCCGGCCCTGAATTTACCACCAAGAACTTGCTGTCCGTGAAGACATTGCTCCTTCTGTCAACTGTTTCCTTCTGTGACTCTAGTGAAAAGTGGGAACTTGGCAAGTGCAAGTATAGTATCAGGCTTGTCAGGGAACCTTCAAGATCTTCCACTCCTTTCTCCTATCTGATTACAGTTGAACCTTGAACTATGTAGGTGCCAAGCCCCTGCACGGTCAAAAATCCATGCATGACTTTTGAATCCCCCAAAATTTAACTGCTTAAGTTGACTACTTAACTGTTGACCAGAAGCCTTACTGATAACATAAAAAGTCAATTAACATATTTCATATGTTGTGTGTATTATATACCGTATCCTTCCAATAAAGTAAGCTAGAGAAAACAAAATGTTATTAAGAAATAAGAGAGAGAAAATACATTTATAGTACTGTACTGTATCTATAAAAAAATCCACGTATAAGCGAAACCACACAGTTCAAACCCATGTTGTCCAAGAATCAACTGTATTTTATGTGAGGCATTTGAGCTGGTGGATTATGAATATGAATTTTTTTTTAGGGCTGGGAAATAGCTAGGCATCTGTCTCCTTCGGATCTTGAGTATTATTAGCAGAAACTGTTTGTTATCATTCACTCCAATAAAGCAGGTGCCAATTTAAGACAGAGCCTTTTGAACATTGGAAGAACACTTAGTTTATGGACATACCACTGAGATCTCTGGTCAGACTCATGGGAAAAGGCCGTATTAAATCCATCCGCAATACAGAGGTGAGCCCCTCATCAGCAGGGCAGGGAGAAAACCTCAAGCTCCTACTATGTCCTAGGTGGGACTTTTGTCTGCCCCTGTTATTCTAAGAGGTAAGTATTATAATCACCATTTCACAGAGCAGGGAGTTAACTTAAAAAATGTTTCATTTTATGCATTCAGCTGACTCATATGGGACACTATTCTAGGTAACAGCGATACAAAAATAAAGAATGCAAACATATTAGCTGCCCTAAAGCCAGTACACATTTTTGCTCTGATCCTCAAAAGGCCAGCATGGGTCAGATGCTGAGTGGAAAGCTGGGCTTTTCTATGCTAAGTCAGTGCTCATTTCACTACATCCAGTTGTGCGAGATTCACTCATTCTGCTGTGACCTCTTTCTGGACACTAGCTCCTGGCAGGTTCACCTTCTGTGTAGGTCAGAAACTGGAAGAATCCGTCATTATGTTTTGTGTTTCACGTGCACCCTGGTGTTACAGGACAGGCTCGTCACCTTGTTACTGATCTTCTCAGCAATGCATCTATTTGTACCAATTATCATGTAATGACATGTCACATCATTTGGGTTCCACTGAACTAAATAAGACTTTCCCCACGTATTATCTCAAATGACAACTGGGGACCGCCATCTTGAGACATCTCTGCTTTAAAAGTGAGGCAACCGGACAATTTATCTGAGTCTCAAATGCCACCAAATTTTGGAACTGCTACCATCTGTGACTCCAAGTTTGAAGAACTAACAATTAAGAGGCACCAGATACTAGGCATTTCTTATATACTTTATGTACCTTATATCATGTAAACCTTATCAAGAAAGTGATGGAGGAAAGATTGGGACTGTGCTTTGGTTGATTTCAAGGCTTAATTTCTTTTCACATAATCTCCTTTCACAGAGAGCTTGGTTCTCTATCTTCATGATCAAACATGCTGCCATTTCAAGTATCTGACATATGAAAGATGGTGGAGAAAATTGGTCCTATTAAATTCCTTTTTCAGATAAGGGATTCCAAGACTCATAAAGATCTTATATGGGTTCAGAAAACTTGTGAATGACAGAGAAAGAATAAGGGTTCAGGCTCTGGTTCCCAGCCATTGGCTGCTCTATTGTTCTAGACTCCTAGACCTTAGTGTCCACAGCTTGGGAAAACAAATTAGCTCGACTTGATTTGCTAATAACCCTCCAAACACCCAGCTAATACTCTTATTTTTCATCCCTGAAAGAAGGGAGGTCTGGTTTTCCAGGAAGGATAGAACCAGGGGTCTTCACTGGCACAGAAGGAAGTGTTTTTTTTTCACGTCTCACTAAGTATTCTTGTGCTAAAAAAGAAATTTCCTTCCATGTATATGCCTGGCAAACTCGTACTTGTTTTCAATATAATACTTCCCACCTGCCCTTCCTACTTGAGTAGAGGTAGGTGCCCTTAGTTCTGTGCTCCTGCATTATCCTTCACTTTCTCCTGGCACTTGGTACATATCATCTCTTAGAAACTCTTTGCTTACTGGGTCATCGCTGTCCTGGCTCCACTGGATTGTTAAATTTGGAACTGGGATGTCTCCATCTATTGGCCCTTAGCAGCCAGCATGGGGCTTTGTACATAGGAAATAAATGGATCAGTGGATGCACAAATGGATAGACACTGGATTGGATTAACATATGGATAAATAAAGAAGATAATGAGGGATTTTATTTTGACACTTAATTTAGACACTGCTCACTGAGCCTATTTCAATGAATAAATTATAAATTAAAAAAATTTTAAATGCTTATTTATATTAGAGAGAGAGAGAGAGAGAGAGAGAGAGAGAGAGAGACAGTGTGTGAGCAGGGGAGGGGAAAAGAGAGAGAGAGACACAGAATATGAAGCAGGCTCCAGGCTCCGAGCTGTCAGCACAGAGCCTGATGCGGGGCTCAAACTCATGAGCCATGAGACCATGACCTGAGCCAAAGTTGGACGCTTAGCCAACTGAACCACCCATGCAGGCACCCCTCAATGACTGAATTATAAAGAAACAGATAGCTGGCTATCTCTACAAATGCACATATAGCTTGAATATACCCATATTCATGTCTATATTTATCAACATCAACAATATCTACCCATAGAAAAATCGCCCTGATCCTACATGCAGAGATCACTGTTAACATTTAAGTGTGGTCCCTTTTAGAATTTTCTGTACCTAGAATGATACATGGTCTTCGACATGAGGGCCATTTTTGGCTGCTTTGACCTTTTTTCTGTGCCTCTGTGACTCATCTTTGTGTTTTACGTGAATGCGCTCCTATTTTGTAATCAGAGAAAACAAAGTTTCTTTAAAAATCTTATCTCTTCTATTAAAAAGCCTAGCACCTTTTGGGATTTCTCTTAAGTTGAGATAATAATAACTGCTGAGAATGGCTAAGCATCTATAAAGGATTACTACCTTCAAGATAATGTTCTAAGTATTTTAAACATGACATATGTGAAGTCATTACTGAGCAACCAGGACAACTTAATGAGATTAGTATTATTATTATCTACACCGTATTGATGAAGAAAGTGGGATACACATAGGTGCAATAATTCATTTTAAGTCACACAGCTGATTAAGTCATCAAACATAATCTGACTGATTAAGAGGGAGGGGGTGTCTCACATTGGTGTTTTTTTTTTTTTTTTTTGTATGCATTACCTATTTGATCCTTATTTTTATTCCATGAGGTGGAGTATTATTACCTCCCATGGATCCAGGAAACTGTAGCACAGAGAGATGATGTTAGTAATCCAGTCTTCTCGTCTTAAGGACTGGTATAGCCCATATAATAGCCAAACTCCATAATCACTCCATAACAGCAGATAGGGCTGTTTATGTATTTTAGATTTATTTATTGAGGGGTTTATTTATTTGTTTGCTCACTTATGCATGCAAAGATTGATCTGTCATACACACATGAACCTATTAATATTGCTGGGCACGGGACAGGCAATAATAGCTTTGCAAAGACTGTATGATACTGTTTTCCCATTTTAATGGATAGAGGAGCCCTTGAGTTCTTTGTTTCTGAAGACTAAATCTAATGAGATGATGTATTCAAATATGAATAGCACAAAGTCTGGCGTGTAGTAAGAGCTTAATTCATGATCATTGAATGAGCATTTGCAAAACTTTGATGAATCGCATTAAGGAAAGAAACACCCAATCCCAGGGATGTGTTACTTCTCTTTACATAAAAATAGAACACCATTGATAACACTGGAAACGCGGAAATTCTCTTTTATTCTATTTTTAATTAAATTTTTGCCAAAATAAAATAAAAAAAATTGAATTCCATAGGGAGAATGTCTTTGATTTTTTGCAGTGTGACGAACTAGATACCTGACTGAAGCTTCCACAGGAAACGGTTTACAGAAAGCCACTTATTTTGTGATCAATTGTTGGCAAAAGTAAGGACTTTCCAGAGAGAGCCCAAGACTTAAGTGAAGGTGAGAACCCAGAGATAGAAGCAGAGTACAGAAGCCAGCTCTCTCCTTGCTGGCGTTGCTACTACAGGGAAAAATGGTCTTTGATTTTCATGGCTTCTCAAAAGGCAGTGGACTTTCAATAAGACTCAGACAGTCTACACTCTGGAGAGTCTAGTATGAGACCCCATCCCGATATAAACTGGATTCTAAAGGGTTAGAGCCTCAGTTTAAGAATGAATTAGGAAAAGGAGTGCCTGGGTAGCTCAGTCGGTTAAGCGTTCAACTCTTGTTTTTGGTTCAGGTCATGATCTCACAGTTCATGAGCTCAAGCCCCACATCAGGCTCTGCACTGACAGTGTGGAGCCTGCTTGGGATCCTCTCTCTTTCCCTCTCTCTCTGCCTCTCACCTGCTCACTCTCTTTCTCTCTCTCAAAATAAGTAAATAAACTTTTTTTTTTAAAGGAAAGAATGAACTACAGAGAAGCCCACCTTTCTCACTCTCAAAGATTGGTGCATAGTAAAGAGGACAGTTTCTCCCCCTGAGAATTTATCAGTACACATGGGTTTTTAGCCTAGAATGTCTAAAACCCCACAACTTGAGAATGCAGAGCAGATAAGTTCTGATTTTGCAGTTCCTTCAAGCACTTGACAGAAGCAAACACAAATCCTTTCCAGAGGAGCTCACCTTCAATCCACGCCTCAAAGAATTCCCACAGTTTAATTTCTAAGAAAAGTGAGCACACAGACAAAATAAGAAAACTCTTAAAATAACAAAGCACCAAAGTAAGATGGAAGAAACACTAGACGACAGAACCAGCTGCTTAGTCTTTAGAGGTTAAAGTTATCAAAGAACATAAACTAAGTGTGTACATCATATTTAAATGAAAAAGAAGAGCCTTTAGTATAAGAAATATCTCTCAGAAATGGTGAAAAATGGGGCACCTGGCTCAGTTGGTGAAGCATCTGACTTAGGATCAGGTCATGATCTCATGGTTGGTGAGTTCGAGCCCTGCATCAGGCTCTCTGCTGTCAGAGCAGAGCCCACTTTGGATTCTCTCACTCCTTCCTTATCTCTATGCCCCTCCCCTGTGCTCTCTGTTTCAAATATAATTTTTTTTAAGTTGACTTTGGGGCGCCTGGGTGACTCAGTTGGTTAAGTGTCCGACTCTTGATTTCAGCTCAGGTCATGATCTCACTGTGGATTCCAGCCTCGCGTCCGGCTCTGTGCTGACAGCATGGAGCCTGGAACCTGCTTCAGATTTAGTGTCTCCCTCTTTCTCTGTCCCCACTCCCCCCCTCCCCCAGTCACACTCTGTCACTCTCTCTCAAAAATAAAATAAACATTAAAAGCATTTAAAAAAAAAAGTTGACCTTAACCAGTCTTCCAAACAAAACAACGCCTTGACAGTTTTCATCTGTCGACTAGAAACACAAAATCTGGAGTTGGTATGAAAATTAGGTTTCCGATTCCAAAGCAAAGGCAGAACAATAACAACAACAAAAAAGAAATGGTGAAAAACATCAAAATAGAGAATCAGGATTCCAATGTATCCAAGCAGGATAAATAAGAAGAAATTCATGCCTAGATACAGCATAGTGAAACTGTAAAAAACGAAAGCTAAAGAGAAGGCCCTAAAGGCATCCAGTAGGAAGAGAAATATTGCCTTCAAAAGAATGGGAATTACATTGGTAATTGATTTTTTAACGACAGTCAATATCAATAACAGCAGTGGTTGACAAAAGAGTGTAGAAAAATAACTTGGTTTGAAGACAAACTAGCTGTCAACCTGGAATTATATGTCCAATGAAGATACCATTTCAAGAATGAGGGCAAAATAAAGACCTTTTTTGGCACCAAAAAAGCATTTTCTTACAATAAGCCTTGACGCTAAAAAAAAAAATTCCAAATTGTGTTTTTCATACTGAAAGGAAGTGATGATCTTCCATAGGCCTGAGATGATAAAAGAAAAGTTGACCAAGATTATATTAAAGATTTGAATATCTGGGTAAATATTTAAAAGGACTGACTGTTTAAAACAATAATCATGAAGTCTTAAGGAGTTAACAAGTAAGATAGAGTTAAAATGTTTGAGTATAGTAGCATTTAAATTATGAGTGGTCAGAAATAAATTATTAAAAGATCCACATATCACTCCAAAGGAAGGTAAATAACCTTACATGTTGGTAATTATCTTCTAAAAATATCAAAAGAATCACAAAAATAGAAGTAGAAGGTACAACTAATAAACTAGCAGAGTTTATGGGGTAAGAAAAAATACATGCACACACATGCACATCAAACAAAAGAAGGAAAACAGGAGGCCAAAAAAGAACAAAGTAGAGGATGAGCAAATAGACGGCATCAAATGAACTGTAAATTTAAGTATTTTAGTAATTACAATAATTGTACATGGAAGCAATTCTTTAGTTAAAAGACAATTTTCCTGGATTGAACAATTTGTAATCCGGGTATACACTTTTTTACCAAAGACATACCTAAAATGTATGGATAGGAAAGTTTTAATATAAAATTATGTAAAAGATATACCATTAAAATACTAACTAAAGCTTTTCTTTTTTTCCTTTTTTCTTTTAAAAAAATTTTTTTTAACGTTTATTTATTTTTGAGACAGAGAGAGACAATGAACGGGGGAGGGTCAGGGAGAGGGAGACACAGAATCTGAAACAGGCTCCAGGCTCTGAGCTGTCAGCACAGAGCCCGACGCGGGGCTCGAACTCATGGACTGCGAGATCATGACCTGAGCCCAAGTCGGCCGCTTAAGCGACTGAGCCACCCAGGCGCCCCAAACTTTTTTTTTTAATATGAAATTTGTTGTCAAATTGGTTTCCATACAACACCCAGTGGTCATCCCAACAGGTGCCCTCCTCAATGCCCATCACCCACTTTCCCCCTCCCTCCCACTCCCCATCAACCCTCAGTTTATTCTCAGTTTTTAAGAGTCTCTTATGGTTTGCCTCCCTAACTTTTTTTTCCCTCCCCCTCCCCTATGGTCTTCTGTTAAGTTTCTCAGGATCCACATAAGAGTGAAAACATATGGTAGCTGTCTTTCTCTGTATGATTTATTTCACATAACATAACACTGTCCAGTTCCATCCACATTGCTACAAAAGGCCATATTTCATTCTTTCTTATTGCCAAGTAGTATTCCATTGTGTATATAAACCACAATTTCTTTATCCATTCATCAGTTGATGGACATTTAGGCTCTTTCCATAGTTTGGCTATTGATGAAAGTGCTGCTATAAACATTGGGGTACAAGTGTCCCTATGCATCAGCACTCATGTATCCCTTGGGTAAATTCCCAGCAGTGCTATTGCTGGGTCATAGGGTAGACCAGTGGAATAGAATAGAGACTTCAGAATTGGGCCCACAAATGTATGGCCAACTAATCTTTGACAAAGCAGGGAAGAATATCCAATTGAAAAAAAGACAGTCTCTTTAACAAATGATGCTGGGAGAACTAGACAGCAACATGCAGAAGAATGAAACTAGACCATTTTCTTACATCATTCACAAAAATAAACTCAAAATGGATAAAGGACCTGAATGTGAGACAGGAAACCATCAAAACCCTAGAGGAGAAAGCAGGGAAAAACCTCTCTGACCTCAGCCACAGCAATTTCTTACTTGCCACATCCCCAAAGGCAAGGGAATTAAAAGCAAAAATGAACTATTGGGACCTCATGAAGATAAAAAGCTTCTGCACTGCAAAGGAAACAACCAACAAAACTAAAAGGCAACCGACAGAATGGGAAAAGATATTTGCAAATGACATATCAGACAAAGGCTAGTATCCAAAATCTATAAGGAACTCACCAAACTCCACACCCAAAAAACAAATAATCCAGTGAAGAAATGGGCAGAAAACATGAATAGATACTTCTCTAAAGAAGACACCCAGGTGGCCAACAGGCACATGAAGAGATGCTCAACGTCGCTCCTCATCAGGGAAATACAAATCAAAACCACACTGAGATACCACGTCATGCCGGTCAGAGTAGCTAAAATGAACAAATCAGGAGACTATCGATGTTGGCGAGGATGCGGAGAAACGGGAACCCTCTTGCACTGTTTGTGCAAACTGGTGCAGCCACTCTGGAAAACAGTGTGGAGGTTTCTCAAAAAATTAAAGCTTTTTAGGAAAAAGCATATTTCTTAAGAGGGTCACTACATAATGACAAAGGAATTAGTTCACCAGGAAGTATAATACTTTGAAAGATTTTTCTCCTTAAAACATATGTTTTTAATAACTATTAGAAAAAAATAGTGATTCAAACAACACAATTAACAAATTTTTTTATGGATATTTCAAAAATATGGCACGCAATTATGGTGGTATGTACCATCTTTTCAAGCACACATGGAACATGCAAAAAGTTGCCCTGTAATGCAAATTCTCAAAAAGATTCACAAAATAATATCATGGGGACTATTTCCTATGACCACCATACAATGAGGTTTGAAATCAGTGACAAAGAAGACAATTGAACAAATCCAAATTTATTCAGAAATTAGGAAGTCATGAGTCAAAGAATAAATGATAATGGGAATAAAAAGATTTAAAACAGAGCAATAATGTAGAAATACAGAACTGACCTATTTATATTAGAAAAGGAGAAAAGCTAAAATTTGGTTACTGAAACACTAACTTAGCAGATCTGCGGTACAACAAAATCATGATACCAAGAACGCAGAAGTAGTGAAGAGCAGAAGTTACCAAAATTGAGTAAGGAATTACAACAGAGAGGACTCATAAAACCTACACCATGTAGCAAGTTTGATCAGGAATAAAAGGGAAGACACCCCAGAAAAAATGGGAAGTGAAAAAAGAGACATAACTATGGGTATAACAGACATTAAAATGCTAGGAGAATATCAGTGACGAACATATATTTAGAAACATATAACATATACATACATATAACATACATATAAGAACAAAAATTACCCATGAAGGACTATTTACCAACAATGATAACTGACAATGACACTGAATCAATAGTTGAAAAATCTTACCCCAAGGAAATACCAGTCCAAGACTATTTCATTGCTAAAGGAATAAATTATTCTCTACTACACAATTTCTTGTCGAGAATAGAAATTGGTAAATACTCTAACTCATTTGATGAAGCTAGCACAAACCCAATGCCAATATCCAGCAAAGAGAGTAAGAGAAAAGAAAATTATAGGCCATTCTCACTAGTGCTCATTAATGACTCATTGGACCACTATGCTTAAAAATAATAATACATCATGACCGACTTGTGTTTATCCCAGAAATTCTGGTTTTGTTGAGCATTAGAAAATCTATTGGTATAAATCATTGCACTAATGGAAGGGGAAGGGAACATATACATAACCATCTCAACAGACAAAAAATGATTAAATTTAATACTTATAAGAATAAAAAGACTCCTGGCAATCAAGAGTCTTTAATCTAGTATTTGAAGCCTACCGAAATCTGGAAACAAGTCTCATGCTGAAACATTAAAAACATTCCCTTTAAGATGAAGAACAAGGGTGCTCCCTATCTGTACTTTAATTTAGCCTTGTTCTGGAAGTCTTGGCCAGTGCTGTCCGGCAAGAAAAGAAAAAAAGTATAAAAAACAAAAAGGAAGAAATAAAATTCAATTTGCAGATTATATTGTCACCTACATAGCAAACCCTAAAGAATAAATGGACCAACACTAGAATTGATAAAACACGAGCAAGCCTGCTGTACCATACATCATCTCTAGAAATGTATTGTCAATGACAAACATGAAAACATGGAATTTTGTTATCTCAACATTTACAATAACTTTAAAATATGTAAATTGCTCCCCTCTTCCCCGAATCTCTCAAAAGATGGTAAGGTCCAGTCTTTTAGGGAGAAGATTATAAAACATTATTGAATAGTTAGTGTTGAAGAAGTTTTCCCTCGGTCTCTGCCTCTCTTGGAAGATATATAATATGTTAAAGAGCTGGAAATTCAGTGTCTTAAAGATGCTGTTTCTCTTTAAAGTTACCTATAGAATCAACATAATTCCAATCTAAATCCCAAAAAGTGTGTGTGTGTGTGTATGTTTACTGACAAGCTGATCCTAATGTTTAGGTTAAAAAGTAAACATTTAAGAGCCAATTCATTGACAGAGTTCATGTGGGGAACATAAATTTCCAGATACCATTGATTACTATAAAGTTATGTTAATTACAACTTGTGTAATTGACATGGGACAGATATTTTAATCATGGCCCAAGAAGAGAAAGCCCATGTATCACAGGTAATTATGACAGAGCTGGCATTGTAGACCAGTGTAGAAGGGATAGACTTTCTAATATAGGATACTGAGAAGATTGTGCAGCTGTGTGAAAAACAAACAAACAAACAAACAAACAACTCATCCCCCTTACTTCGTATTATGTACAAATGAACCAACTCCAGGATGATGAAAAGCCCAAAAAAGAAAGGTGAATTTTATGATGTTTGGAATTTAATATAGGAGACTAACTTAATGAAAGAAAGTTTCTTTAAACAATACACAAGCTCAAGAAATCATAAAGAAAAGTTTGTTCTGCTCAACTGCACCAAAAGAAAACATCCAAGGAGAACGAAAACTCAAATATCAAACTGGGAAAAATGTTCCGAATAAATAAGTAACTCATACAAATCAATGCGGAAAAGACAAAATGCCTGACAGAAAGGTGGGCAAAAGATTGAAGCAAGCACTCTGTGCATTCGAGAAAAAGCAATTGCCAATAAATATTTTAAAAGAGCTTAACTGCATCTGTCATCAACAAAGGTAAATTAAAATTAGCCATCGGTTGGGTAAAAATGAAAGTTGCCAGTATGGAGGGTTGATGAGGCTGTAAAGTGAATGAGTCACGTACACACATTTGTGGGAATATAAAATGGCCTGGTGACTTTGGAAACTGTGACATTGTCTAGTAAAGTTGGAGGTGTACCTACTCTGTGCCTCAGCGATTTTAATCCTGAGAATGTAGCCCTATGTACAGCTAACTCTTGAATATGTGCCCCCAGACTAGAAGATATGCTCCAATGAACTAGAATGTTCTTAGCAGCACTGGTGTGAGCAAAATCTGGAAAACAGCCGATGTCTACTGAGTAGACAGTGGATAATTAAATAGTATTTTATGCACATAAGGAAATATTATATAGCCATGAAATCAAAGGATTTATGGCTATCCACAATAGCACGGATTATCTTCAGAATGTAAACTGGGCCAGTCGTAAAACAGATTGTGGAATAATGGCTAGCGCTTATGGAGCCCACACTGTGTGTTCCAGGCACTATTTTCAAGGTCGTACACAAATGAGTTTCTCTTCATGAGAAGTAGGCCCTAATATTATTTCCATTTCGCAGTTGAGAAAACAGGCACAGTGATATTTACTAACTTGCTCAAGATCTCACAACTCATGACTGGTGGAACCAGGTGTCAAAACCCAGGTAGTCTGGGCACAAAATATACTGTATGGTATGATTTGTGGGGGGCCTAAAGTTCAAAAGCAAGCAAAAGCAAACAAATTATTTTTAATGATACAAACCTGTGTGGCAAAATGAAAAATAAAAGCAAGTGAAGGATGAACCCAGAATTCAGGACAGTTGCTCCCTGTGGGGAGTGAGGGTTTGTGATCACGGAAAAGCGGATGAAAACTTCAAAAGCAGTGGTCATTTTTAAAAACGGAATAAGCACCCATATGTGAATTGTTTTCTTGTTCTTTATACCTTATGCATAGTTTATGACTATTGTCTTGTTTCTAATCAATATTTAAAGTGATTGAAAAAAACTAAAGGAAAAAATAAGACCTTGCGGAAGATGGCAGAGGACGTTCTCGTATTTTTTCCTCATAACATTTCTTGCATCTTGGATGAATCCTTAGAAAAATCCACAGAAGTGGATCTGGATGTAGAATTTTCATTATTTAAAGAATTTCTGTTCAAACAACAATGACAACGAAGAACGGCATGAATGCCTCTGATCACAGCCTGTCCAAAAAGCAACATGGCGGAACAGCAAAATCCATCCCTTCAATACGGGGTTTTTAAACGTTGCAACTCAAACCCAGGCCTTTATCCTCCTTCTGATGATAGACTGTGGCTCCTTCTTTCTCCCTCCAACAAAGAGGTGTAGGAAACGGGATTCCACCCTCTGTCAAGAAATTCTCTGCCCAATGACTTAGAATCAGTTTTTTAAGGAACAAAATTCAAACTATCAAGTTAACGTTACCTCTTACATTAAATCCTTGTAGTTTTTCCAGCTGTGGTAGTTACTTGAAGTCTATCCCCGCTCCCTCCCCATTTTCAGTTACATCCCATCGTCTCCCAAGCTCAGCTCCACTGATTGCTCCTCTGTGAGGTTGTCTTCTCTACTCCCAGTATGCCCCTTTTCCAAGATTTACTCCCAGAGTAACCCTTAGCACTTTGCACACGCTTGGAACAAAGAACCCCTGATTAGCATTCTGCTTGCCTACTATTAGTTATTTAGTGTCATTCTCGTCTAGAATGGATGTTCTTTAAGGTGGGATATCAAATCATAAGAATCTCTAAATTATATTCTGGATGTTCAACAGCAAAGGGTCTTGCATGAAGTAATAATTGTGGTGATCATAAAAATAGTAGGCAGTATCTCTTCTAGTCATCTGCTGTTGCATAACTCATCACTCCAAAGCAGGGGCTTAGAAACCGGGATTTCTTTTTATCTCTCCTGGTTCTCAGCTGGGTGAGTTCCTCTGAGGTTCTGTCATGCTGTTATATTCAGATGGTTGTCTCAAAGCTGGACCAGGCTGAATGCCCGTGATGGTTTCCTGACTCTCACGTCTGGTGCCTGGCTCCCCTTGGCCTCCCTGTCTCTCCATGAGGTCTTCCCCTGCCTGGCTTATGTTTCTCCATGGCTTCTCCACATGGCTTCTACTTCTCACAGCATGGCGGCCATAACATGTGACTGGAGGACACCAGCTCCCAAAGGCAGGAAGTGGAGCTGTCTGGCTGTGAAAGCCTCTACCCAGACTTGGCACAGGGTCCCTGCTGTCATATTCCATTGGTCTCTGCGGTCACAGGCCCACACAAGTTGACGAAGGTGAAGAAAAGATTCACTTCTGAATGGGAAGCACCCAGGTCACACTGCACTAGAGCAGGTGGCCACGATCAGGGAGTACAATCTGCTACAACATCTATGGAATACACCCTCTGTGTCAGACATAGCGCTAAACATCCTGCACATATGAAGTCACTTAACCTTCTCAACGATGCTTTGAGATAGCTACTGTTTCCATTTAATAGATAAAGAAAATGAGGCTCAGAGAGGCTAATTAATTGCTTTAAATGTCACAGCTAGTAAATGGTAGAGCTGATATTCCTGTGAGATCACTCCAGTTCCCCCCCGCCCTGGCTTTTACAAACTTTTTAAGTTTATTTGTTTTGAGAGAGAGAGAGAGAGAGAGAGAGAGAGAGAGAGAGAGAGAGAACAAGTAGGGAGAGGGGCAGCAGAGAGAAGGAGAGACAGAATCCCAAGCAGGCGCCACACCATCAGCACAGAGCCCGATGCGCGGCTCGAACCCATGAATTGTGAGACCGTGACCTGAGCTGAGATCAACAGTTGGGCACTTAACCTACTGCGTGACCCAGGTGCCCCCAGAATCCATTCTCTTCATCACGGAAATATTTGGCTTCCTCACTGTGAAAGATGAATAAATAGTTGACATTAATACTTCTTTTCTCTGACTAACCCAACAGATTCATTTTTAAGCTCTTAAAATAGGCATCTTAAAAAATATCTCCCATGCTCCCCAAAGAAGCAATAGAGAAGAATGGAGAGCAAGAACAGAGAACCATTTGGTAGGTCCTCCTACTCTTCTACTTGATGTTTGGTCTGTGATAGAACTCCTGAGCTCTTGTTTGTGACCTGGCCTCTCTTCACCAGGAATTCTGGAATTCCAGGTAGCCTGGCCTCTGGGAAATTCCTTTTGCTCTTTCTAATGGGTACCTTTTTCTAGGACTTCCTGAATTTGGTCCCAAATCATATCCACCCACAACTTTTGAAATGCTCTTCAGCTTTGTGGTATCAGGTGCATTTGGACATGACCAAAGGTTTGCACGAAGTCAACTTTGCTCTCTTCCTGTATCTTATTGGTGGGGGAACGTTGGGTATATGGAAACTAGGACATAAGCTGGTGACTGGTGGTTTGGCCTTCGTGGAATCCCCAACCAGAAATCCTGGACCTGACTTTCAATTTCTCTGCACATTTACATAATCAAACACTACGTGACTATTATAAATTGTTATTATGGGTCAGGTTCTCCAAACACTGGCCGGACTCGTGAGACTCCCCACGGTCACTGGTTCTGCTTATCGCTAAGTAGTGAAACACGGTATCTTAGGACGTGGAAGTATTAATAGACCTTGTCAAATTAGTTCATGAGATGTATTGTTTTCTACCAGTGGGAGAATATAAAATATGACCTGCCTAAATGATGGAAGATTGTATAGCTATGGAAATAAGTTTAGTAATGCTGGAAAATTGTTATGATACATTAACATTAAAATAAAAATAGGATGCATAGTTTTATAAGAAAGTCTTAGGGACGTCTGAGTGGCTCAGTTGGTTAAGTGTCCAACTCTTAGTATTGGCTCAGGTCATGATCTCACGGTTCATGAGATCGAGCTCCACACTGGGCCCTGGGCAGACAGCATGGAGCCTTCTTGGGACTCTCTCTCTCTCCCTCTCTCTCTGCCTCTCCTCTGCTCATGTGAGTGTGTGCTCTCTGTCTTTCTCCCTCAAAATAAACATTAAAAAAAGAAAAACAACCCCGAAAGCCTAAAAAATACCCAATAATGTTGACCACTTTTTCAGTGGTTCCATTATGGTACTTTTTTCTTTGTACGTTTTTGTATCTTAAACTTTTCTACAATGACAATACATGACTTGTGTGATAACGGTAGGCCCAATATGAAAATAAGTCACAGCCTTCTCTATTCTTTGTGATGTTTTTAAAGGCCACGGGCATGAAAGGTCCAAACTTGTGGCGAGTCAGCAGGAGACTTCAGTTTGTTCAGCTGGAAACCTCCCGTGTGATGGCAGGTGAGTTAAGTCAGGGAGTTCCTTCACCAGCTGGCAATTTTGCCATTAAGAGGGAAGGAAGGCTATCTCGAAATCCTGCATTGCCCCATCCCCAGCCATCTCCATGAGTCTTGGGGCCAACCGCACCTGCTGTTCCTGCACGGAATCCATTGGCCATGTCTACAACCTGTGGCCGACGCTCACCCTGTGGCTCAGCTGTGTTCTCTCACAGAGTGCAGCTTTTTAATTACCAGCCAACCACGATGCTGAATGCCAGCTATGTGACTCTGAGAGCACCAGAGGATGGGCCTGGTTGGCCCGAGAGTAGATTCATAATTACTCCTGGGTAACTAGGAAGCCAGCCACGCTGACTACTCTGCTGGGTACAAGACTGTGATCTCAGGATGCTAAAATTGCTGCTTCTCCTTTCCCCAAGATTCAGTGGGATTTACACTTATTAATTCCTGCTAATCAAAACGACGTCGTCCCCCGAGGTCAAAGGCAGGCATTGTTCGCATATACCATGGAAGAAAATAATGACCTGGCATACACAGGGAGTTTTATCAGGCATACGTACAGAGGGAGGTGGCATTTATCGGGCACCTCTTGCGTACCAGACACAGAGCTGGCTCTTTGAAGTGGAGCTGATGTGTATCCCCACCCAGTGATAGACTGGCTTTTATCATGTGAGGTCTCGAAGAGACAATATGCCTCTCATAAGCAAAACAGTCATCCAGTTTGGGGGTGTGTCCCTGATGAGAAATATGTAATGATGACATTCTTAATCATCGTGAAGCAGTTCCACTCGGCACAAAGATCATGGATGTTGGAGTCCAAGAAGCGCGGCTCTAGCTGCCGCTGAATTGGGAAAACCTGTTACCCAGGGTGGTGGTCTTATGTGGGGACGGGGGCATGGGGGTTCGTGGTAGGTAGGCACAGCATGGCACAGATCCTCGTGCAAATGACTGTGTGCTGGCCATAGGCACTCCTGGTCTGCAGAACTTTTATTCTCTTTATCCTTTCTCACAACCAGACGCCGAACTTAGGTGGCAAAAATATCACAGGGGAGCGTTGCTACTTGCTTACCAGAATGTACAGGGTCAACGAATAACATGCCTTCAAGTTGGCCTTGTTGGTGTCAGTATCAAGAGGATCTTTCTTCCAATTTTGAAGCTCACTGTCTCAGAAGGTAGTGAGCCCTTCTCCTAGAGTATTCTAGAAGACTCTCAAGTCTGGGGTTACAGCCGCGGGTAGAACTGAATTCCATATCCCTGAGACTCTTTCTAGCTCTCAAACTACTTTATTGTTTTGTTTAGTCTACCACCAAAACTCTTGCCGAAATAAATGAATATGAAAGACAAGTTTCCTGAAGCAAAAAAAAAGATAATAGGTTATTGTCAGATAATTTGATTGAACCCGTGTCCCTGTTTAATAATAGACTGTCACAGTTTGTTTTACATGTGACAGGACACACAGCATTGCATGCTAGGGGCCATAGTGACACAGCCTTCTCTAATACTCCTAGAGTATAAAGTTTAATCTTGGCAATAAAACTGCCTCATAAAACTTTATGGGTAACAACCGAAATGTCCAACACCAAGGTCAAGATAAAATAAACCACCGGATAAAATACACAGCCACCATTCCTTATCCAAATTCCTTAGGGCTAGGGATTCAGAATATTTTGGAATTTAGGAAAGTAATATTATACATGTAGTAAATGTTAGTAATTTCCCCTCTACGTTTTGGAACAATGGCCAGTCATTAAAGATACTCCTATTTCTATCGTGAAACATATAGATATATTCACAGTAAGTGGGAAAAATGAAGAACATACATCACTTCACTGCAGGTCAAGTTTTGCTGCCAAATTGGTTACAAACAGTTTTCAGTAGTTTGAAGCCTTTGGCTTTGGAATTGTGGATAAAGGATTATGAACCTGATTTAAGCCCTAGCCCCCAAACACTGTGATTTTGAAGAAGACCCTAATGTGGGCTCAGAACACAAAACAGTATTATGGAATGAATGAAAACAGTAGACGCTCTGAAAGTAGGTTTCCTGACATTTTAAAATATTACACAAAGATACAGAAAAATGACGTCAGAAACCCGCAGCAAGATAGTGGTATTTTTGGACGCCAGGAAAAATGGTGACTTTTGTTTTCTTCTTTGTAATTTTGTACCTTTTCTAAAATTTCCAAGAGGACTATGAGTAATTTTAACGACAGACAAAGCCAGCTTGCCGTAGCAACTTCTCAGCCTGTGGGGACACTGCAGGGACACTTCCCCCCCCCCCCCCCCATTAGTCCCTAGTCTGGGATGTGTGAGGGCGTCTCCCTCTTGAGTGCCGGAAGCAGCCTGGCCAGCACAGGGCGCTTGCTTACTGGAAGGGGCTAGAAGCCATCACTCTAGTGACCTCCGCCTCTTTCAAAATGCTCAGAACTGCAGACCAAGTTCTTATCAGTTCTGTCTAGAATGATGAAGAGATCCTGGAAACAAACCCCAAGACCCTTTTATTCAGCCCCGATGGAGTAAACGGGTCTGTCTACTCTCCCCTAACAGTGCTGACGTGCTCCAAGGAGTAGGGATTTAAGCAGTTGGATTGATTGTTAGAGAAGCTGAAAGCTTTGTTGCAGGGAGAATAAATGTGAGGTAGCCTGCTAATTTCAGAAGCAGTTTAGAAGCGGGACATCCGTCCTTACTGTCTTGGAACATCTTTGTTCTTTCTTTCCTGGTTTTCTTCTCTCGCAACCACTGTGGAGCGTTGTTTATCCTCGCTAATGTACTTAGAGCAGTCTTTGGTTTTTCGAGTTCAAGTCTCTGCTATATATGTACACGTTTGGTCTTTAATTTGTGCCATTCTGCAGAACATTTACGGTAGTCAGTTGCATTTGAATTAAACAAAAGACCAATGATAACGATGTTTGTTACGACATCTGGATGAATGAAAAAAAAAAAAAACATTGGTGGCACTTTGCTGTCACGTGCTGCGTAAGACTAAAATGACCTGCCCAACCTACAGCTAATGCAAGGAATTAGTCGTAGCTACAAAGGCCATTTAGAATTCCGGGTTATAAAATAGCAAGGGATTCCAGGTTCCAGAGTCGTAAGGCCTCTTGGACCAGCATCTCACAACCTTAGCCGCAGATTGGGCTGAGATGAGCGTGATAAGTAAAGTCCGTGTCTGGGGATTCGGATTTCTTTGGTCTGGGGGACGACACTGAACTTGCTTCTCATCTGGAGCCTCCTCGATGATCCTATTCTTTAGTCAGGTATAAAATCTACTGCCGTGAATTAAGTGGGTTTGTGATTTTCACGGAGGAAGGAGTGCTCCCCCAAGGCATCGCAGGACAAAACCTGTGTGTGTGTGTGTGGAGAGGGAGGGCCATACATTTCCAAACTGTTCTCACACAATGTCCCATATGTGACCACCTTCTCCGAGTCCTGTGTTGGCGAATATTATAGCTGCCTCTCGAGCGTGCCAGGAGGGAGACGGCTCCGGGGCCGCTGTTCTAATCGGGTGCGTCTCAAACTTTAATGTGGCTAGAAATCAACCGGGGGTCTTGCGGAAATACAGATTCTGATCCAGCACCCTGAGAGGAGAAAACTAACGTTTATGGAGTTACGGTGATTAGGTTCTGTCCTCCGGGAGCCTATATCTGACACGACTCTAATGCTGAACTCTTAAAGCCACCCTTTGGAAGCTTGATGAAATGTAATTGCCAAGAGGCCAACTGTCTGGCTAAAGAGGAAAGCAACCCGAAGTCCTCCTGAAGGGGCAACACCTGTCTTCTTTATGGAGGAGACCCTTGGCACAGGCTGGAATCACAGGGACAAATAGAAGCAGGGCTGCAGGCTAGGGGCTCTCCACCGCACAGCCAGGTGGAAACTCAGAGCACATTTCTGTTGAGATTGTCAAAGTAAGCCCACATTACCCGCGAGGAGGGGTGTGGGCCTAAAAAATAAAGCTCTGCTGTAGTGGGTTGAACGGCAGCCCTAAAATATTTCCAGGTCCAAATCCTGGGCACTTATGAATGTGACCTTAGGAGGGAAAAGGGTCTTTGTAGAAGTAATTAAGGATTTTGAGATGAAAGCATCCTGGATTAACCAGAGGGGGCGGAGCCCTAAACCCAAGGACAAATGTCCTTATAAGAGAAAGGTGAGGGAGATCTGAGGAAGAAGAAGAGAAGGCACAGACCCAGAGCGGAAAGTGAGTGCGGGCGGAGGCAGACAGCAGAGTGATGCGGCCACAAGCCAGGGAGCCCCTGGGGCCGCTGCTCAGACCGGGTGGTGGTGGCAAGGGCGGATCCTCCCTCCCGGCTTCAAAGTGAGCAGGGGCCTGCCCACACCTTGATTTTGGACTCCTGGCCCCACAAACTGCGAGGGAATACTTTTTTGGTTGTTTTAGGCCACCCAGTCTGGTGGGAAGCGGATGCACCTGCCTTCCCATTCATTCCGCTGCCACAGAGCATTTACTGGTCTGACGATGGAGCTTCTGTCTGCCACGCTCATCCCTGGTTGTAACCCGTAGTCTGAGAATTCGTCCCCTTTGTCCCGCGACCCTGGATCAGGCCGCTCTCTGCCCCCCTCCTGCCTCACCTGCCCAGCTCACTGCCTGCCTCAGTTTCCTGCAGAGGTGGGATAAACAGACGGAGCCCTGGATTTGGAGCCAGACAGACTTGATTTGGAGCTCCGACTCCTTCCCCACTTTCTGTGCCTCCTAGGATGAGTCACTTAGAGGAGGAAGCCGACGCCCAGAGAAGTCAGTGGTGCCTGCCCGCTGTCTGGCCCCACTCGCTACAGGGTCAGAGGCGAAGGGCGTCCTGGCATCTCACACGGAGGAGATGCACCATCAGCCAGGAGCCCCAGCTCCTGTGTCCCACGGGCCTGGGTCTGGCTGTGTGTCACATCACCCCACTGTGACGCCTGTGGGCATCCGGGACCACAGTGATGCTGGGACTGCGGCCTCCTGTCACTCTGGACACCGGCCCTGCCTCCAGCACCCGCCTGTGAGACTCAGGCATCACTTGGTTACCCTGGGCTGTCCCCCAGGCTCCCCCTAAGACCAGGAATCCACCAGAAACCAGGCAGCCCTCCTTCTCGAGGCCAGATCCTGCTCTCTGGAGGGAAGGTCAGGTAAGTCTCCACGTGTCATACAGCCATAAAATGATGGGACCAAAAAACAAGGGATTTTTACACCAGGTCTGCCTGAGTCTGAAGCTCATGTTCTTACGTACACCGTGACGGGGAGGGTAAGTGTGCTACCTTTCCAACAGGCAAACTAAAACAAATAAATGGGTAGGTAGATGGATGTTAACATTAATACACCACATTCTCTCAACTTAAAAGTTTTGTTTGCTTGTTTCTCATTATAAATATTTCTTATGACTTGGAGGCCTGCATTTTTTTTGTTTTGTTTTGTTTTGTTTTAACCATAGTCCTAGACAACCCCCCCCCCCGCCACCGGCCCCGGGCTGCTCCACGAACCCAGAATTGGACTCCAGGGTCTCTGCTGGGGCAGCACGCATGGGAACCACTGTTGTTTCGGTTCTGCCTTCGCACACCGGGGTGTGAAGTGATGGATGGTATTTCATGGTGCTCAGCTGGCATTCTGGGGCTGGGGTATCCCGTCCCCGTCCCGGCCACACACCCATGCTGGGCGAGAACAAGCAGCCAGCCCGCAAAAACACTGTCCCGGTGGGAAATAATGCTTCGCTGAGCACCGACGTGCACATCCTCGGCCCCCGCCTCTGGGGCTCGGCCCTGACACTGGCAGTGCCCTTCTGGGGGGCACGCTGATGCCCTTCCTTGGCTTACATTCCAGTTCCCAGCGGGAGAGGGGAGACTGGGACTCAGAGTGACGCCCGGGTACTTACTGTCTGTTCATAGTTCTTGGTGCCTCACGAATAAGTGGGATCTTGAATTCAGCCTATGGAAACAAAAAGTAAAACCCGTTACCGAGCCCGACACTTCGTGTTTTAATTCTGGCGAACACGCGCCTGTCGCTCCTTGTTAGAATGGGGTACAGGTGCCGGCTCAGAGGAAATGACGGGAAGGGAATCAATCCGGGTTGATAATTGGTTTATTTCTGGAGCGGGGCGGGGGAGGGGCCGTTGCCCTGACAGGCTGTCCTCTTTCTGTCAAGATCCATCCCGTCTGCCCTGGGGAGCTGAGCACACACACCCCGAGCCTGGTTTTCCCTGGCGTGCAATTGTGTACTTCCCCTGGGCACCTGCTCGGCTGGCTCTGTGCAGGGTGCCCCTGCACGTGCAGGAGAAGGGGTGCTCTTCCTTTCCAAGTGTGGCTCTGCCATGAAATATTTATTGGGAGCGACATTTCTCTACCGCGTCACCTAGGACACAACCATTTTTTTTTTTTTTTATTTGTGGCTTATATTCACCCACACAGGAGAGATTATTAACTCCATTTCCCAAATACATTAGCAGCGGAGACCCTGGGAGTATTCGGTAGGGGCTTTACGGCAATAATTACATTTCATCTACACAAAGACTCCGGGGGGTATGAAGGATACTGCCCCCTGGTACCAGTTGGGTTCTAGCAAGAAACGGATGGCACCCTCAAATTGGTAACAGTTTAATAAACAGTTCAAAAGGTGTGGATGGGGCGTGGGGAATCCACAAAGGAAAGTGAAAGATGTAGGGGTGCCGTTATCATGCTTGGGGGCTCAGGGGAGCCAAGGGTCACTGGGACCCAGACACGGGGCTGGTGGGAAGGGAACTGTGGCTCCCACAGTGCGAGGGACCCAGAGGGGGGATTTGGGTGGGTGCAGTAGAAATCCCCATCTCACACTTCTGGCCACAGTCTCATGTTGCTGCTTCCCATTGGCCAAACTCAACAGGAAGCCAAGGGTGAGGAGCCGTGGATGTGGTCTCTATCCATCAGCCTCCCGGGGATCCTTGTGAGTGGAGCAGGGTTGGGAATGGACTTCAGTGTTAAAAAGAATGAGTCTCAGGGAGGTTAACTTATGTGCCCACGATCATCCGTCTGCCATAAAAGTGCACAGGACTCAAAAATGCCATTTCCTGGCCCGTCACCATATCACACCCCACCGAGCGTTATGCACTTCTAGATCATTCTACCATCCGTCTGTCATCGTTTAACCATCCATCTATCCATCTGCCATTTACCGAGAACTTTGTGCAAATGTTGTGCCCAGTAAGACACGGTCTCTGTTCTCAAGGCACTCCTAAAACTCAGTATAATATGGATTCTGCATCTTTCCATGATGGCTGTTATCAAAGTGCTTTGTAAAACCAGATGCATAGAAAACAAAACAAAACAAATCCTCTGTGCTTTGGAGGCCAGGGGAACCTTTATTTATTTTTATTTTTTAAAACTGTCTATTTATTTTTCAGAGAGTGAGAGAGACAGAGCGTGAGCTGGGGAGGGGCAGCGAGGGAGAGAAACACAGAATCTGAAGCAGGCTCCAGGCTCTGAGCTGTCAGCACAGAGCCCCACATGCAGCTTGAACCTGTGAACCGTGAGATCGTGACCTGAGCCAAAGTCAAACGGACTGAACCACCCAGGTGCTCCCCAGGGGAATCTTGATAAAGGAGGTAATATTTGAGGGGTGCCTGGGTGGCTCAGTGTTAAGCGTCTGAGTCTTGGTTTCAGCTCAGGTCCTGATGTCACAGTTTGTGAGTTTGAGGCCCGCCGCAGGCTCTCCGCTGTCAGCACAGAGCTTGCTCTGGATGCTCTGTCTTCCTCTCTCTCTGCTCCTCCCCTGTGCTCTCTCTCTCTCTCAAAGATAAGTAAATAAGCATTTTTTAAAAAAGGAGATAATACGGGAGCTGAGTCTTGCAGAGCACGTCTAGAACTTCCTGGCGCAAAATTAGGAAAGGTGTGCTGGGAAAATTCAGTCTCGGCACGGCTTGGTGGCGCCACAGGGCTCAGCAGCTTGGATGTTGGTGATACTGGGTTCTGGTTGTCGGGGACCATGAATGACAACGGATGGGCTTTGGACTGGAGCTGTGTGATCTGGGACCAGTAACGGCACGGAAGTTACCAAAGGGCCAGACTAAGCTCCAGCTGCTCAGACACCCTGTGTGTGACTTCACAGCTGCATCTAGTCTGTGAGTGACAGCAGGGAAAGGAGAGGCAGCTGCGAGGCTCTCGTTCCCAGACCGCCCTCTCTGGATGTGGTGTGGCATATCTAGTGCTCGGTCTCTTTGAAAGTTGTCTCCTCCATGGAGGTGGGGAAGAGGGCTTGAACCTTCGTCAGGATAATGCAAATAACCCCCCATCAAATACTGGAAGAGTGCTACTCTAGATGTCGAAGAACACTGCTCTGTCCCTGCACTGTCATGAATTGTGTGACTTTTCAGGAGCACTTGGTGTCTCCTGATTTATAAATGCTAACTAATGCCCACAGTTTTCTCTTACTGTGTTGTCGTGAGTATGAAATGAGTTGAAACGTCCATCTGTAAAACGTTATGGAAGCATGGACATTGCTTGTATAACAAAGTAAAGTCTGCAGGTTGCTTTGACATCAGCTGTGTTATATTTGGGGTTATATTGGCATCGATGGTTGGGTATTAATATTTAGAAGAATTCAATTACGTGATTATGGTCACGTGGGACACATTTGTACCGCCTTCCCCACTTTGGGACCACCCACCAGTTAAAATGTGTTGCTTACACAGTCACTTCATTTCTTGGAAGGCGTCGGTTAGCAGTGTTGAGATGGGATAAAGGAAGACAGTTTCCATGAGGGGGTTCCTTCTGTGCCTGGCTGTTGGCCAGCTCTCAGGGACACAGTGAAGGAATCACAGGGTGCGGGACAGTCCCCTCCAAGGCTTACCGCCTTGGATCAGAGGTCTGGGGAGGTGGCCAGGGAAGCTGTTTTCCAGCTCCACCTGCCATCCACTGTGTGGCCTTGAACAAGGCATTTATTTATTTATTTATTTATTTATTTATTTATTTATTTTAATATATGAAATTTATTGTCAAAGTGGTTTCCATACAACACCCAGTGCTCACCCCAACAGGTGCCCTCCTCAATGCCCATCCCTCCCACCCCCCATCAACCCTGAGTTTGTTCGCAGTTTTTAAGAGTCTCTTATGGTTTGCCTCCCTCCCTCTCTCTTTTTTTCCCTCCCCCTCCCCCACGGTCTTCTGTTAAGTTTCTCAGGATCCGCATAAGACTGAAAACATGGTATCTGCCTTTCTCTGTATGACTTATTTCACTTAGCATAACACTTAATAAGGGTTCAGAAAAGCAGCTTTTGAGAGATGTGAATAATCTGTTGTACAAAAAGAATTTTAAACGGTCCTGAAGGGAGTCCAAACTTTCTGGCATTTAAAAAGCAAACTTTGGGGTATTAGCGAGCCACAGCAGAGTCTGAGCCAACCAGGCAGTGGCATCGCATGACATATTAGATGGCACTCCACAAAGCAAAGAGCTCTTCGCTTTCTTCAGGGTGTCTAAGACCCGTCGGAGAAGGCTGTGGTTCTAACTGATCTCGGTCCCTTAATAAAGGATGTGGTGAGAATAAGGTGTGGTGAGTCAGATGCAAAGAATTTCATGTCCATCGGTTTTAGGAAGGTAATATATTATAAAAAAGACAAGGCCCTTCCCTTCCTGACAGGCGTGTTTTTGGAAGGAGTGTAATGAACATCGAAAGCCCTGATATGTGTCCCTGCCCTGCCATGGTAGCCCCGTATGATCTGGATTCTCAGCCTTATTTTATACGAAACCAAACGGACATTCACAGACAGTAAGTAGCGTGCCCTATATTGCACGCACAATAAGTGGGTATTGCAAACCACTGCCCTCGATGCTTTTTAGTTTTCTGTGGGGACAATAATCTCCTTGCTCTGAGCCTCAGTTTGTTTATCCACAAAGTGGGGGTGACACAACAGCTATGGTAGGGCTCATGGGAGCACAAGACATCTAAGATGTGGAAAGATAGTGATTGCCGTTAACTTGAACTTTAAGATTAAATGTCCTGTATGACTTTTATTTATTTATTTATTTTTGTTTTGTTTTTGTTTTTTTTGAATGTTCAGTTTTGAGAGAGAGAGAGAGAGACAGAGTGCGAGTGGGGGGAGGGGCAGAGAGAGAGGGAGACACAGAATCCGAAGCAGGTTCTAGGCTCTGAGCTGTCAGCACAGAGTCTGATGTGGGGCTTGAGCTCAAGAGCTATGGGATCATGACCCGAGCCGAAGTCGGACGCTCAACCGACTGAGCCACCCAGGTGCCCCAAATTTTTAAAGTTTACTTATTTATTTTGAGAGAGACAGATACAGCATGAGTGGGGGAGGGGCAGAGACAGAGAGAGGGAGAGAGAGGTGGGGGGGGGTGGTCAGAGAGAATCCCAGGCAGGCTCCATGCTGCCAACACAGAGCCCAATGCATGGGTAGGACCCACGAAGCCATGAGATCATGACCTGAGCCGAAATCAAGAGCGGGATGCTGTACCCACTGAGCCACTCAGGCGCCCCTAAATGTCCTGTATGACTTAGGTTTTAGTTTCCAGGAATGAGAAGCTCTTCCCTGCCGTTCACGATGACCAGGGGGGTAAGGACGGGTTCTCACATCTGTCTGCCCTTCAGAGGTACCTGGGGAGCTTTAACAAATACTAATGCTCCAGAAAGTTTGATCCAGCTGTTCTGGGGTGGAGCCCAAGTATTGATATTTTAAGAACACCCCAGGGATTTTAAGGGGCAGGGAGGCAGAAGGAAGTGGACGCGAGAGCCGCTCTGTCCCCTTCTCCGCTCTGTCCGCCCCCCGGTGCTGCTCACTGGTGTCTTCCCGTTCCCGGGCAAAGTACCACACTTCCATCTGCCTTGCTGTCCCGGGCTCATCACAAACGGAAACGCAGGCACACCGCTGCTCAGAAAGAATACTTAATCTGCTTAGAGTCGTTTCTGAGTTAATTTTCAGGGAACCGTGTAGAGAAAACCCACCACGTCCAAACACGGATGCCACAGATCCGAGCGGGGAAGGCTTCCAATCTCACCGGGCAGCGTTCCTCTCTCAGGTCTTATTTATAAGCAATGACTGAGTCAAAATCCAGGCGCACACAGCTGTTGTTCCGGGTGGAATTTGTTCATGTATCCTGCGAACATTTTTTGAGGTTCTGCTATGCGCCGGGCACCGTCCAGATACTAGTAATTGGAGACCACAGAGCAAGGTCCTGCCTCATAACCCTGGCCTGTGTTCTCCATGATGCTGTAAGCAACTGTACAGAGTGAAATTAAATATGTGTCTGTAAATAATAGAGGAATGTAAGCCGGTGTTGGAACGCACGGGAAGGTGTGCCCAGAGGGGTCCACGCAGCTCCCTCGGAGGTCAGCAGATTTCCTTACCCTCTACTGCTCCTTACAGGTAGCCCTGATCCTTACTTGGTGCCTGATGATGGAAGGATGGGCTTCAGGGGCTAGGGACTGTCCAAGATAAAAGGGCATCATGGATGATTGCTTTTCTTGCCTTCACTCAGCAACATGGAGAGGCTGCCGTGGCCAGCCAGGGAGAGAATGCCATGTATTTGTACCCTTACTTTTCATAGGAATCATTCATTTCAGTTTCTCTTCCTCATTAGCCACAGAAGCAAAGCCTAAGCGTGGCATCCGTGATCAGAGAGAAGTGATGTTCTGGTGCCATCAGTCAGTCACAGCAGGGCACCTAGTGCAAATGTCACTAATATGTCCAGAGCCGGGTCGGTGGTGGGGATCCTGGCAGAAGCAAGTGGGGGTCTCCAGAAGAGACCACACTCTGCCTGCAGGGCCCACAGTCAGGGAAGGACCGGGTAGGAGATCTTGGGGCCCTGGGGAGTCACAGGGAGAGACCATCTCTTTTCATGATGACTGTTTATTTCTTCAACAAGGAGAGATATCAACTGCATTGGATGCCAATGCAAATCTAATCCTAAATGCCAACCTGGGCACTATAACTGCTTATGTACCAGCTTTCAAAGCCTAGGCAAAAGAAACAAAATACACTCTTAATTAATTTTGGCTTAGAATTCTGGGCTTTCATTTCAGGGATAGAGTTCTCATGGGAATTACAGATACCTAAGACTCTGGAGATCTTTGGGGTCCAGAAGGAAGCCCAGTTTGAAAAACACTGCTCTATGATGCCTCCCATTAAAACGTAATCCACTGCTCTCAAGGTATAAAGAGGGCCTTGCCAAAGAGAGGTGCACAGTGTGGATGGGGTCCTGGGAGTAGAGGAATCCCCGCCCTAACCATCCTTTTTGACCAAATAACCCCACAGTTTTGGAGGGGATGGTCCCAATTATTATATTTGGTTATCTTACTAAGTACTTTGTGCACTGAAAAGCATTCTTTTTGTTTGTTTTAAAAATGTTTATTTATTTATTTTGAGAAAGAGAGAGACACACAGACACAGAGCAGGGGATGGACACACACACACACACACACACACACACACACACAGAGACAGAACCCTAAGCAGTCACTACTCTATCAGCATGGAGCCAGAAGCGGGGCTCGATCTCATGAATCCTGAGATCATGACCTGAGTTGAAATCAAGAGTAAGACACTTAACATACTGAGCCTCCCAGGCACCCCTGAAAATAATTTTTCTTTTTAAGTAATGGATTTGATGGTTAAAACATATAAATATTTCAGAAAACTAAAATAAAGGAAGCAAGGTCCTATAGATAGGAGGGTGCATAAGATTTCCAAGGAACATACATTAGATCTGGGCTTTAAAACCGGTATGGCTGCTTCGGAGCTGGAAACCCGCCTGGGGTCTCAGTGAATGTGTTAGGAAGAAAAGATTTGTTTTATAAATGGATTGGATTTTGGTGCGGATCTTAATCCAAAAATAATTAATACCCTTATGGTATCATAAGCAGTTTACACAATTGGAAATATGTAAAGCAACAAATCACGTTTCCTTGTTATCCTGGAGAAATCTTGTTCTCCACTGGGAATTCGCTGGTGCTACCAAACCAAGCTTGCAAAGGGCCATGTTATCATAAATATTTCTGCTGCATTTCACCTGATCCAAAATTAATATTTTATGAAGGAAAAACAATGCTTTTATAGTGAGGAATCTTTTGGTTTTTTTTTTGTTTTTTGGGTTTTTTTCTGCTCTTAAACATTTCTCATTTATTCCTGGAAGATAAGGCTTATAAAAATGCTAGCCTCTTTATTTCAAAGTTTAAGAAACAGCATTCTCGTAATGACCATGCACGTGAGCAGAGCTAGAGGAAATGGCTGAAAGCAAACCACGAGGAGAATATTAGAGAAAGTCAAGAAGGTACGACATAGCTCCGCGGCTAAGACTGGGTCAAGGCTGGAGGGGAGGGTCAAAATGAAGGCTTGATTCTTTTTCTCATTAAAACACAAAAACAGGAGAAGTCATACAACACACATCTGATTCTCTATACCGTCATATCCAACAGATCCAAAATGGTGGACGTTACTTGGAGTCGAGAGAGGGAAGGAGGGGATACTGGGTGTGTATTTGGGGAAAAGGGCCAGGGAATGTGTATGTGTGTGTGTGTGTGTGTGTGCATGTGTGTGCATACGTGTCTGTGTGTGGGCACACCTGCACATGCTTTGAGTAAATGTGTTGAAAATCTCATTTCTCAGACTCAGATGTTTATTAATTCGGTCACAACTATATGCAATTTTCTTTTATTTTCACATAAAAAATGAGAAAGTGACATCTTTGAGATGCTCAGACTTAGAGGAAGCTGTATGCTGATTGGATTTCTATTTCTGTACCCTGGTCAGAGCAATCAGCTACATTTAATTAAGTATAACATTTAATTTTATTGGATTTCCAACAAATGGAAGCCTTTGGAGTCAAATGGATTGTTAGTATAGATTTTTTTTGGAGGCATATGGGAAACTGCTTTCCTAGTTTTTCTGCTATTAAGTATGGGCATATTTTTAAAAAAGATTTTGCAACTGTCTTGGTAACAAGTAACTTCCCTTAAGTATCTCAAGGCAATGTGCATGTGAATCCATTTTTTATTTTAAATGCTCTTGAAAACACCCTTAATGATCTGATGCAATCTATAGACTTTGGAACTTATTCCTCCTGGTGCATTTTGTTTTTAAGAGCCATATTCTTTTTTCTTTTGCAGAAAGGGTTACTTTCCTTCCATGGTAAGCTTTTTCTCTTCCCCCCCTTTTTTCCATGTTATAGTAAATAGTCTCTTCCTTTATCCTTTTTCTCTTTCACTCCTGTTGTTTTATCATATCCCTTTTCTTCCTTCCGTTCTCCCTTCCTTCCTTTTCCTCCATTCCTCTTCTCCTCCTCTCCATCATTCCTTCTTCTTGCTTTCTTATCATTGAAATTGTTTTACTGCTCAGATAAAACTAGACTGTAGCAAAACTAAAATGTAGATGATCAGGAGCCTCATTAGATGTTTCCTTATCATTTTTTAAAAAGGCTTGCCTGTTCGCCTCACCCCATTTTCATTTGGCTCTCATAAATCATGGCAGAATTTCACTGATTGGGGCCAATACTGCCAGACCCCTGTCTGTCTGTCTATCTATCTATCTATCTATCTATCCATCCATCCATCCATTTATCTGTCCATCTATCTGTCATCATCTGCCACAATTTATAGGCTGGCCTTGGGGTGGAGATAGGCCTGGTGACCCACCTCCCCCATGGACATCTAAAGACTGCTGGTGAAAGCACTGTCATTCTTGAAATAGTCATTTATTAAGCACCTGCTATATGCTGGTTGTTTTATGATGAACTGTTTCACAGTAAGGTAGGTCTCAAAGAAGTTTGAGAGCATCTTTAAATCCAAAGATGGGGCATGAAAAGCCAGGTAATCTAATAGAGACTGGACTGAGAGTAATATAATCTATAACAACAACGACGGCAGCAACAATAATAGTAATGCCATCTGCTGAATTCCAGAACCCTATGTAAGACACCCTGTTTACTTTAGATTCCCTTATACAGCAATAATCCAAATGACCCAGATTTTTCAATATTGAGCAATCCTGTCATTTTGTTCAGCAAGACTTCTCTTGAGCCAAATCTGTCTAGTGAACAAATGCACAGTATGGATTCAGATGAGGTCATTGCTTTCTTTGTAACTTCAAGTGCATTTAGGACTTAACTCCTGAATTGAGCTTCCTCCGTATAATTAACTCTTTCTTTGCCCTTTCTTTGGCAAATCCCTAAGCCCGGGTGTGCTGAACTATATGGTGTGCCATGTGACTTGAGTCTGTTTCTCCAGCCCCCCCCAAAGGGGATATAAACACTGCCTGCCCTTTACTCATAGGATAGGTTTGAAGACCAAGTGGGATGGTGGAAGTGAAAATATTTTGTCAACTATAAGCAGTTATGCAGTATAGTTCAACAGGCAACTGTTGAGCATTTTCAAGGACACCGAGGATTTGAAATTGGCAAGGACAGTGTTCTAAACGAATTTCTATCATTTTTCATTAAGTCTTAATATTTTCAGAGGATCAGTACATTTGGGGAGTTGTAAGATACTACCAAGGCTCTGATAGATGAATGATTAAAATAAATAGGAAAATGATGAGATTAGCCTCCTAGAGAAATCACCTTAAAATAGGACTTTAGGTCAAGACTTTTTTTTTTTTTTAAATGTGTATTTATTCTTGAGAGAGAAAGAGAGAGTACGAGCAGTGGAGGGTCAGGGAGAGGGAGACGCAGAATCCAGTGTAGGCTCCACGCTCTGAGCTGTCAGCACAGAACCTAATGCGTGGCTCGAACTCATGAACCACGAAACCATGACCTGAGCCAAAGTGGGATGCTTGACTGACTGAGCCACCCAGACGTCCAGGTCAAGACTCTTAAAAAGCAGGAAAAAAAAGCCCAAAGAATCTAATCAACGTTTGCCTGAATAGCAAATAAACTCACATAACTGTGCTAAAAATGATTTTATAGCCACTATCCTTTACTTGGCACTTAATTATTGCCACGCAGCATAATACATAATGTTTAAATACTGCATCTCATTTCTCCCCACAAATCCGAAAGGTGGGTATTGCAATTCCATTTTATAAAGGATAACTGGAGGTCCTGAGAGGTTAAATAATGCTAAAATCATTCTGCTAGGAAGTGACAGTCTGAATCTAAACACAGGCTATTTATTTCTCAAAGAGTGGGTGGGGTGGTGTAGTGAGTAGAGTTTGAGAAGAGAAGTAGGAGTTTGGGGTAGGGAAGTGTTCTTACAGGGAATATCCAGAGAAGTAGAGCTGGTCAGGAGATCCCCAGCCATGCCCAGGAGTAAGGGGAAACTGACCTATGAACATCCATCCATAGGTAGACATGGGGCAGACTAGCTTCCGGTTTCTATCAAGACATCAGACCATCCATAGCTCAGTGAATTGAACGACCATGATGACCCAGTTCTGACTTTGTTTTCAGGAGGCTGCCTCCTGGCAGTAATTTGGTTTCCTGCATAGATTTGCCTACTGGAAAGGAACTTATAATGCAAGTACACTTTTAACACTTGAGCAGAGTTACAAAAGACAGAGGTATGGGCAGAATGCCAGAGACAACACCCTGAGTCTCATCAACTTTGGATACCTTGGATGGAGTCTGCAAAGCTGATGACTAAATTTGGGTCCACAGGCACTCTTAGAGGTTGGGCCTGGGCTATTAGCCACCCCTCATATTTATCTCACACTAAATTCAACAGAGAACCCACCACCATGGAAGGCTGTGCCTTGAAACACATGGATATTGAATTTCCAGATCTTTTGGATCCTCTTAGTTTATATAGCAAACAGCAGTGCACCATGGACTTCCCTTTCTAATGCTTGGGTTTTTGGGAGTCTCTCGATTAGCATCACCAATGAAATAAAATAACCAAACTCATACACCTGTTTTGCTATTGCTTGTGGTATATCTGGGAGTCCTAACATGTTATTGGTTAGTTTGAAGGAAAGCGATGCTATGATCATAACCCTGAATACATCCATCAGAGCACTGATGAAGCATCGCGTACAAAGCAGGAGCTTGGGACTCAGGGAGACCTGGGTCCCGTTTCTGACTTTCCCTCTTATTCACTGTGTAAAATGGACAATGTAGGGAATCGCTGTGAACCTCAGCATTCTCTCATACCAAGTAAGAATAAATATACTCACTAAAAAAAAAAGAGTGAACCATGATGATGATTCCCAATGTATTCTGTCCACAAAAGTAACAAATGAAACAAAATGCACAAAGGATATTCCCATAATGACTTTTTTTCCACTGTTCTGTTTTTCATGGTAATTTTTCTTTCTTAAGTTACTGATATTGAACTTATTTAACTGGATCTTTCTCAAACTTATTGATAATTCACTTCACGATATCACTGGAGATTTTGTTTCAATCTGTAAAAATAAATCTAATTTAGACTCGAATAGTTATCTCTGTTTAAAGATGTAGCCCCTTTGAGCATTGCATCTTTCTCATGCTAGAATGGATAGACATAGCCTGGAGGAACTCTCCAGAACTCAGGTCTTGGTGGACCTCGGCAGTTGTCTGCACTAGTGCATATAACTGCTTTTTAAAAATTATTATTGAAGTATAGTCGACATATGAACATAACTACTTTATGTAGTGGTGTTCAGAAAAAAGATCCTTCTATCTAGCTCTGCTACTGACTGTGTGACCTTGGCAATGACACTGCCCAGCCACCACTTGTCCATTCCCTGAATATCATCTCTGTGTCAGATGCTGTAGGTACATCTGCTCTCATTTTCACAGCAACACACAAAGTGTATCATTTTACCCACTTTCAAATTACAAGACGCCAACAACATCTAACTGAAGCTCGGAGAAGCTAAGCCACTTACCCAAAGACACAGAAGTCACACATCACATTCGTACACAGCTTTGACTGCCTTCAAAGTTCCTTCTCTTTCTCTTGCACCGTGCTGTACGCCCTCATCAACTCTCCTGAGCCTCTGTGGCAACATCTTTTAAGTGACCTGAAGTCGCCTTCTCTACTTAGTTGAGGCTGCTTGCACAGGCCATGAAACTGTGGTATATTACTGTTCTCTAATGAGATTATTAAAATAAAACATTCATAAATTTATCTGTATTCAAAATTTCATGGCATGTTTTAGGAATGAGGCCAGCACTGATCTGGGGTGAAGAAAGTAATGGCGAGCGAGCCGACCTTTATTGAGTGCACACCAAGTGTTAAATATGTACCACGTTTCATTTAACGTAAATATTATATTATCGAGGCTAAGTAGTTGTCTGTGCAAGTGCTACATGATGCTGCTCCAACGTAAAGATGTGGGAATTGAGGATCGGAGGAGATAAAGTAACATGTCTGGTCCAAGTGGCAGAGTTTGGATCTCGACCAGCTTGTCAGATGTGAGACCCCACAGTCTTTCCAGGACAGCACCTGACTCAAGGCAAAGTGAGCTAGAAATAGGGTCTCCTGATGTGAAGGCCAGCGCTGGCCAGATGGTACAGAAAAGAATAATTTTTGGTTTTAGAATGGTCTTGTTCGTGGAGTCATCTGCGAGGGCTCCTTGGAGAGAAGAAAGAGAAATATGGCCTATAGAGGGCCGGTGTCTAACACCGCTCCAGGAATGGCTGCAAGATGAACTCTGGGAAGCTGCCAGGAAATACTGTTCCTCTCGGTCAGCTCAGGTACAATCAGGGTACTTTTGAATTCTGTTAGGACATCAGTGGCTGGACAACTTTGAACATTTACTTGGACCCCTTGAGTTCCCCTGTAAACCAGGGAAAATACTACCCAACTCTCAAGGTCGGGTATGAGGATCAGGCGGGTTAATACACACAGACTGGCCGTCGAGAGATAGAGCTGTAAATGCCAGTCGCCTTTCCTGTTTCTCTGGGGGCATGTTTTATCTTCAGTTTCTCAGAGGCTTTCTGAAGTTTTGTCATTTCTCTGGCAGACCTCCAACTGGCCTGTCCTACCACTGCGTTCCTAGGTTTTGAAATAACCATTCCCTGTGGTTTGAAGGGCCCCCCGGGAGTCCAAGGGAGCGATAGTACCGAGGGGTATGCTACAAGAGACACAAAGGGTATGCTCAGATAAGTAACATTGGCACACAAGAAAAACATCAGTGTTGATAAATTTCCTCCATGACCATAGCTTGTAAAGCAGACAGATGTTGATGACCCTTAACTCCCTTTTCTGTGTCATTTATGTTTTGTCTCTTCTTTCCAAGAAAAGCCCGGCAGAGATGCCTCCCCAGCACCTTGGAGGGTGAGGATTGTACCCACCTTCACTCTTATTCTTGGGCTCCTCATCCCTGTGAGCGAAAGGATGGTTGGCATGATTCCAAAGTCACACCAAACCAGAAAGGAAACGATTTCAATTTAGAACATTAAATATATATATATATATATATATATCCACAGGGGCTCCAGAAGTTAAGTTAACTTCTACTTTCAATGACCTACTTTGAATTGAGGCTGCCTTTCTAGGGGGCTGTCCTAATGAAGGTCAGCCAAGAAAGCCAGCAACCAGCCCGGCCTTTGGATTTTAGGAGCAAACAGTCAGGGGGTCCGAGCTCCGGGATGAGAAGATTGAAAACATCTAGTCTTTTAATTTTTAATGGGTAGGTATCTTGATTCTTTCTTCCAGCAGAATGAAGAGATCTTTAGAAACTGAGTTAAGGGAGCTGGCTTTCTTTATGCTGCTCGATGCTTTATAGAAGGCCCAGCATTCAATGTTATAAAAACTTTTTTTTTTTTGGCGTGGTGTCTCAGCTCTTTCCTAACGATCATTTATGCCAGTGAGATGCACATTCAGAGGGAGCTGGCCTAGTTAGTTTACCTGAAGAGTGCGGCCGTGCACAAGGTCCCGTGCTGAGATGCTGGTCTCCTGCGAGGGGTTCCCGAGGCGGCATTGCAGAGACGTCTGACAGCTGGTAATCCGTAAGGCAGTGGGGTGAACTGTTCTCAATGCTAAGCAGTGTCCTTCAGCAGAAAGCCCCTGCTAGGTCCGTTTGAGGTTGTGTTTCCTGTGAAATGCAGCCACAGACTAGGGTGGTGGGACCTGTGTGTGGGTAGGACTTCCTCTTTGGTCAAAGTGCAGTATGTAAAGGTCTCTCAACCCAAAAGGATGTCCTTAAAGATACACGGAGTCCCTTCACAATTACCAGAACACATCTACACGGATTGCTGAGCAACACTCGAGCATAAAAGGTGGGTTTTGTCAGCCTTGTTTCACATGCACACTGATGAACCTGTGACCTCATGTTGCAGTGGCTTCCTGAGGCCACACGAGACATGCGGACCGGATCCGTCAGGTGCTATGGTGAGAACACGGGTCTGGCATGAGAAATGCCTAGCTGCTGCTTCTTAACTGTGTGATCTCAGACAAGTTTCAGTTTCTCAACTAGCTTCCATTCCTGTGATTGAGGGACAATAATTTATATTTTAGAGCTGTTCCAAGAAATGAGTAAAATAATGCAAATAAAGACCTGTAGCGAGATTTGAGGAACATATTTGGCGCTCAGCATATTTAATTTCTCTCTGCCTTGCTTCTGGTTCATTTAAGTGGGCAGTAAGTCGTTGCAAATGCCTGGTGTAATCTGGCTCTCACCATTTGACCCTCTGGTTTTATATGCATCGATGTTGAATTCCACAATAAATCCTAAGATCATTGAAAATAAATTCACAGGTGGAAGTTTATCTTTTCTTGGGTAGATAAATCTGGTGTTGACCTAACTTATACCCTCAAGGTAACACTAAAGTAGGCACTCATTAAATGTTGGTTATGTGCCAAGAACTGTGCTGACCAATTTGCAGGCATTATCTTACTAAATCCTACTGATAATCTTGGGAGGAAAAGGCACCTAAACCCATGTTGTAATTTTGAGAACTGAAGCCTACGAAAATCCAAGACTTTTACCCACTTTATCAATTAGCTTTTGATGCACCAGGGACTTAAAACAGTAGCCATTTTATTTAGTTCACTATTGTGGGGCTCACTTGGGCTCAAATGAGCCCAGAGCTCATTTGCTCTGGGCCTGTGTTGGTTTCCTGGGGCTGCCATAGCAAAGTTCTACCGAATTGGTGGTTAAAGCAACACAACTGTATTGTCTGCTTCTCAGTTCTAGAGGCCGGAAGTCTGAATCCAGGAGTCTACAGGATTGGTTCCTTCTGAGGCTGTGAAATAAGGCCTATTCCAGGCCTCTGTTTTTGGCTTGTAGATGGAGGTTTTCATCTTCGCATTGTGTTCTTCCCATGCCTGTGTCCACATTTCCCCTTCTTATAAGGATACCAGTCACATAGGAGTAGAGCTCACCCTAATGACCTCATTTTAACTTGACTACTTTTTGAGGACCCTGTCTCCAAGTCAGGTCACATTCTGAGGCACTAGAGGATAGGATTTTAACATATGAATTTGACTGTGGGGGGCACAATTTAACCCACAGCAGGACCTGATCATCTGGTCTCTACTTGTTGGCTGGCATGCAGCTGGAGGACGTGGGCTCCTTACCTTCATGTTTCCGTTGGTTGGCAGGAAGTTAGCCAGGTGCCCCAGTTCTCCTCCAAGTGGCTCTCACCATCCAGCAGGCTAGCCCAGGCTCATTGATATGGTAGCCTCAGGGTTCCAAGTGCAACAGAGAGGGAAAGTCTCAGGCTCAAGTCTTTTCCAAGTCTCTGCTTGCATCCTGTTTGCCATGGTCCCCTTGGCCAAAGTAAATCACAAGATCAAGTCCAGAATGAACGTGGGAGAACATCACCCAAGGGGTAGATACAGGGAGCTACCGTGGCCGCCTTTGGGAAAAAAAAATCTAATGCTCATGTTGGAATCTAGTTAGTAGTTGGACTACAACAGGATTGTAAGTCTTGATGATATGAAAAGTCGCTCCTTACACATGCACCCCCATGTTTATAACAGCACTATCAACAATAGCCAAAGTATGGAAAGAGCCCAAATGTCCATTGATGGATGAATGGACAAAGAAGATGAGATATATATACATACAATGGAGTATCACTCGGCAATCAAAAAGAATGAAATCTTGCCATTTGTGACGTGGATGGAATTGAAGGGTATTATGGTAAGTGAAAGTAGAGAAAGACAAATATCATATGACTTCACTCATATGAGGACTTTAAGAGACAAACAGATGAATGTAAGGGAAGGGAAACAAAAATAATATAAAAACAGGGAGGGAGACAAAGCATAAGAGACTTATAAATATGGAGAACAAACAGGGTTACTGGAGGGGTGGTGGGAGGGGGGATGGGCCAAATGGGTCAGGGGCACTAAGGAATCTACTCCTGAAATCATTGTTGTACTGCATGCTAACTAATTTGGATGTAAATTATTAAAAAAAAAAAGTCCCTCCTTTTTACCAAAGAAGAATTGAAGACAGTTTGGTATAGTAGAGAGTTGTTAATAGTGTAGGTGGCTTTTATTCTACTCTGGGGAATCAGGGAAGACTCCCTTTGGGACGGGGTGATATTAAGGTCTTTAATGATGAGCTGGAATTTGCTAGAACTAAAGAGGGGAAAGAGGGGAGGGAGAGCAAGGGAAGGAAAGAAAGAAGGAGAAAAAGAAAAGAAGAGAGGGAGGAAGAATGAAAGAAGTAAGGAACAGAGCAGAAAGAAAGAGAGAAGGAGGGAGCAAAGGTCAAGGAGAACATTCAGGGCCAAAGCAATTGTTTGTCTAAATGCCTGGGTGGAAGGGACAGCATCTGTAGCTCATTGGTGGAATGTAAAAAAGCAGAGGTGACTGAAAGGCAGAACAACAGGGCGAATGTGGCACAGAAACAGCCCGAGAGACTGGCTGCGTTCTCTGAGTCTGAGCCAGCCACCCACAGGCTCCCATTCATGTCTTCCCTCTTTCTTGCTGTCCATTCTACATTCCTCAGCTGGAGGACCCCCTGATAGTCATCTTTGATTTGGGTGACAATTCATTCTGTGTTAGTTGCTTCATGAGTTCTTATCTCTTGCCCACCACATTCCATACCCCACCTGCATAGTTTATGGGGTCCATGGACCCTGCGTCATACTAGGGGGTATTGGGAAATCCTAGAGGAGTTTGGGTTTTAGCGGCCAGATCAAAAGTCATGAGACTTATCACTGAGAGTCTACCTGGATTTGGGCAAAAGACTTGGCCGTTCTGTCTCATATGTAAATTGGGGATGATGATATTTACTGTGAGCATTACATTACTTACCTCCTGCAAAGTGTCTTGTACTATGCCTGGCATCTAATTAGTATCAGTCCCTTGGTTTTCCCTGGGGCCCTCTTACAGTGCCAGCTACAGCATAATATGAGGCCACCAGAAATAGTACCTGGTGGATAGGTAAGTGAACCACCCCACCTATGAACAAAGGATGCAGGCTATGTGCCGAGTTGCCTGTGGGTCCAAATGGGACATTTCTGTCAATGCTTGACACAGTGAGTTTGTTGAGATTTCACTCTCTGGCTAGTCCACTCAGGGTATGGAGACCTTGGGTAGATTGTGTGGAAGAATTACAGGAAAAGCCAACTCCCCCCAAAAACCCCCTACAAAAAACCAGAAAGCAAGACTTTTAAGACCTAATTAGGTTCAAGTAGGACCACGGTTCCTGGGATGGAGGGAAAGAAAGCTTTTATTGGCTCTTGCAGGCCCTGCTGGGAGGCAGACTGCAAGACTGTCAGGCTTTGGAGTTACTCTGGCTTTGTTCAAATCCCTCCTGGCTCCACTAATTGAATTACTTTCAGCAAGTTATGTAACTTAACTGATTTCTCTCATTGCTCACCCTTAAAAAAATGGAGCATGATACGCGTAGCCTCATGGCATTTTCAGTGCATGAAATGATAAGTTTATCACATAAATATAGGTAGAAGAGAAGGTGTAACCACATGTCAACCACCTGGAACCCATTCAAACAGTTCACTAGATATTTTTTCAACTTCTATGAATTTAATGCACATAAGGAGAAACGGAAATTTGTATCTATACTTTAAAAAATTATTTTCTGATTTAAAAAAATGTTATTTTGGAACAATTACAGACTCACAAGCAATTGCCAAAATCATGTAGAGAGATCCCATGGAGTACCCATTACTCGCTTTTCCCCAGAGAAACTGGCTTCTTGTGAATAAACATTCCACATAAAAACAGGCTTAATTCTCAATTTGCTTTTCTCTAAAGTGGAGACAATGTGTTGGAGAGGCAAAAACAAAAACAAAAACAAAAAATCATAAAGCCTGGCCTAACCACTTTCCTGCTGTTCTTGCTCTCTCGTTGGTTTTCTTTTGCAATTTTATGAACAAAATAATCTCATGGGAGTGCAAGCTGGTGCAGCTACTCTGGAAAACAGTATGGAGGTTCCTCAAAAAGGTAAAAATAGAACTACCCTATGACCCAGCAATTGCAATACTAGGTATTTATCCAAAGGATACAGGTGTGCTGTTTCAAAGGGACACATGCACACCCATGTTTATAGCAGCACTATCAACAATAGCCAAAGTGTGGAAAGAGCCCAAATGTCCATTGATGGATGAATGGATAGAGAAGATGTGGTGTGTGTGTGTGTGTGTGTGTGTATATACACACACACACACACACACACACACACAATGGAGTATTACTCAACAATCAAAAAGAATGAAATCTTGCCTTTCGCAACTCTGTGGATGGAACTGGAGGGTATTATGCTAAGTGAAATTAGTCAGAGAAAGACAAAAATCATATGACTTCAATCATATGAGGACTTTAAGAGACAAAACAGATGAACATAAAGGAAGGGAAACAAAAATAATATAAAAACGGAGGGGGACAAAACACAAAAGACTCAAATATGGAGAACAAACTGAAGGTTACGGGAAGGGTAGTGGGAGGGGGGATGGGCTAAATGGGTAAGGACAACTAAGCAATCTACTCCTGAAATCATTGTTGCACTATATGCTAACTAATTTGGATGTAAGTTTTAAAAAATAAAAAAAATAAATTAAAAAAAAATAACCTCAGGTGGTTATGAAAAATTGCTGGTTCTTGGTAAGCATCCTAAACATCCTGGTGTTTGGTGTTTGTTTTCTTCCTTTTGTGGGTGGTGACTGCCAAGTTCAGACTCCTGTCACACCGCTGGTCTCAGGATCGTGTCAAGGCCTGACGTCAACCCTGAAAGCTGTATGTGCAGCTTGCACGTACACATATAAGCCCCAAACACAAGAGGGACTGTTCAACACGATCATGGTAGGTGTGTTTGTTTTATAAATTCCTAGTTGAGGGTACTGTCTCCTGTAATGGATCAAAATCCATGTACTTTTTATAAGTTATATGAGAGCTCTTGTGTGAGAACCTAGGTTAATTGGCACCAGCATTTATGGTTTTTTTTTTTTTTTTTTTTTTTTAATAGCTTCACACCTGTTTATGTCAGGGCCTCAGGCAGTTTGATTCCAGGACCCCTGAATGGGGCTCACCTCATGCTAATTGCCTTACATCCTACATCCTATCTCCTCCAGGAACATTATGAGCCTCTCAGTTAGCTGTGGTCTCTCTCACATGCCTCACTAGCACTCTGGAAAGGGGAATCTTGGTGTGAGCATGAGTTGAGTTCTGTGCTGGGTTTCAGATGTGCTCCATATCAACTGGGTCTATGCCCTCAGCCGGGCAATTTTCATGACTGCTGAGAAGTAGCTCCCTAGGGAGAACCCAACATATAAACAGAGTGGATATTCAAGCTCCTCTGGTGTCTGGGGAACTGTAGCAGGTGGGCTTGTTCCCATAGAAGGTCCATTCTCTCCAGAAAGGACCTTTAGAAGTCCCTGGCTTCCTAATAACATCCTATAGCAAGGCAAACCCCAATGTAGGTAGACGCAGAGCTCAGTGTAAGAGATCACGGGCCAGAGGTGAAAGGCCATTGTGAACATAACAAGGTTTCTGACCTTTTTGGATTTATTTTCTAGCCGAGTTTTGTTGCATTCACAGCATGGAAGTGACAACTAAATTCAGAAAGAGCTTTTGCCTTAAATCTCTGCCTTCACAGAAATGCTAGGTGGTTTACCAATTAATGAATATCCATTAAATATAAATTCAGTGCTTAGTTCACACTACTTTTCTCCCGGAAGAGCCTCATGGGACTAACATTAAGTAAGACCTCCTTGTTCTAGGCACTTTGCATAAATGCATAATTTAATTATCACAATAACGCCTCCATGTTGGCATCATTGTTACTGTTACCCACGTGAAAAAGCAGAGTCTCAGCACCACCAAGTTCTCACCATACTGGTGATAGAGTCATTTGTCCCCACTGTCTCCATAAATTCCCTCCCCGCTTTGGCATCATGAGGGCTCCACAATGCTGGTGTGTCTGTCCTGCCAAGGCTATGGGAACAAGAAATGGCAGAGGCTACGGTACTTAGAGAAATGCCAGTGAGAAAGGAATATGTAAGAGAAAGTGCAGCACACTGAGGGAATGATACAGGCTAGCAGGACGGAGAGTGGCCTGGGATGGATGGGGTAGGGTGTTTCTTCATATAAGGCAGTGTGAGGTTGAGTCTCTGCAGAAGTGACATTTGAGCTGAGGCCTGAGTGAAGAAAAGGACCCAGTTAGATGCAGCTCTGGAGGGAAGGGATTTCTGAGTGGAGGTGATCCCATAAGAGGTTGTTAAGGAAATGATGAGCTTTTGGGGGTGAGCTTCATATGTCTTATTAAATCACAAATTCCTTGAGGGGGGCCATTGTTGCTTCTCATCTTGTAACTCTTGACAACACCAAGAACCCACTGTGTATGCGTATCACCCAGCAGTTGGGTGAATGGAATTGGCTGTAGACTACACCTCTCATTTTCAAATGATAAAGTGGAGGGAGCCTGACCAACCACCAAGGCGAGTCAGGGGAAGAATGAAGACAATGGCACCCATTTCAGCCTCTCAGCTAAATCTCTTTAAAGACTGGCAAGGCTATGCCTCTAATGCTACGTTTAAATGGCAGCCACAGTCAGCCATTTATCTTGAGCAGACACTTGTTTAGACAAATCTGGTGAGGAGTGTGACATCATCCACACACATGCAAATCTGCCATGGGTTGTTTGCCAAACACTTTTGCCGGAGGTTAAAACACTGTGGTATTTTTAAACCATGCAGGCAAAATCACTCCCTCTCCATGCAGGAGCTGAACCATTGCCAGGGTTGCTAAATTGGCAGGGCAAAGGGCCCCACACCATCTGTCCTCACATTGGCTGAATTTAGGTCTTGAAGTGAGAATCGGATTAAGAAAAAAGAAAACGGCATGAACATCACGGAGGAATCTTGATAGGTTTCTCTTGACACGTGGGATGAGCCATCAGTAGGGGAAGCAGTGGAACAAGGTGGGACTCAAAAAGAGAGGAAGGAGGCCACGCCTAACACCAAAAATGGAGTCGAACCTTTGGCTTTTAAGTGGAGACAGGGCTTTTAACCTCTCATGCGCGCACACACTCTCTCTCTCTTTTTCCTTTTTTAATTTTTCTTTTCTAGGAGGAAGGAGAAGGAAAGTAAAATTGCTTTTCTGTCTTTAAAGCAAGTAGGAAAAACCATAGCTGGTATAAGTAGAGTAACTACACTTTCAGACTCTTTCCTTGAACTTTGCATTTCTTCATTGGCCTTTCAGTCTATAATGCATCTATCACTCATAATTTTTATTTTTGGGACTCATAGCAGTGAAGTTACAAGTCTTGACTGGATCCTGCAGCTGGGAAACCACTGGACAAGGAGAAACTTTCCCTAGCCAATAGCTTTCCTTTTTTTTTTTTTAAAAAAAGGAGGAAACAGAGGCTCAGTGAAGTTAAAAGTAAGGACTGAGTTCACGGTTAGCACTTGTGAAGCTGGCAGTTCTGTGGCTTGGATTTGAAGGCTGGCGCTCTTCATATAGTCCATGATGCTATCCCTGTGCCAGGAGACTTCTATGGCTCTGGGGTTTTCTAAGAGGCAGTGGGAGCATGGTTCCTTAATGATCACACATTAAAACTCCTAAAGGTATTTATAGCGGCCAGAGGAAGGCTAGTGTCTGTTAATTCAGGATGCTGTAACGAAGTGCCATAGACTGGGGAGCTTATTGACAATGGAAACTTGTTCTTCATAGTTTTAGAGGCTGGAAGTCCTAGCTCAGGGTGTCAGCACAGGTAGGTTCTGGTGAGAGCCCTCTTCCGGTTGTAGGCTGCCAACTTCTGGTTGTATCCTCAAAGCGGAGAGAAAGGGCAAGTGACTAGTCTAGTAACTGTAAGAGAGCACTAATGCATTCCTGGGGCTCCCCACCTGCATGACCTCATCTCATCATCGTCACCTCTCAAAGGTGCAACCTGCTTGCACCATTGCATTGAGGGGTGGGATTTCAGCATATGAATTTTGAGGGGATGTAAACATTCAGTCCAGAACAACTACAATCCTAAGAAGAAGGGTGTAAAAATGAAAGAGGTGAAAGAGAACAAGGAAAAGTTTTTTGAAATACATGCTCCATGAGGGTGAGGCTTGTCCCTGTTGGAATCTATCATGTGGAGCATCCCTGGGCACGGAGTTGTACTCAACGAATATTAACAAAGGAATGATACCACCTCGTTGGGGCCTGGACTTTAATCTGTGTTGTTCATGCTCTGTTCTGGCACCTGGGACAGGACGTATTCAACCTTGCAGATTAGCAGATGGAAAAGAGAAAAGAAAGGGTTAAATAGGCTTTTCAATTGATGCCAAATAACTTGAATACTGAGCCTCTGTAGGGTCAGTACGAGGTCTTAGATGAAGGCATGGTCCCTGTTCTGAACAATTGCCCAATATGGATTGAATATATTCTAACAAATTAATGAGGAGACAGGGTTTTCATTATAGGCCTGTGAGTGTATGTGTAATAGAATTTCAACTGGGAAGTAGAACCCGTTCTGGGGCATCAGGGAAGCTGTTGGAACAGTTTGTGAGACGGCCACTCTATTTGGTTCTTTTTGAGCCTGGTCTCTCATAGCAACAGGTGTGACAGGGAGGAGAATGTGTAAGAAGCAATGTGATGGTGATTCTGATGGTGTTGATGGGAGACAAGGCTCAGGAGTAAAAGTGAGGTGTGATTAAGGAGTGAAATCGTTCAGCGATGTTTTGATTTTAGAGCCTGTTTTGGGTTGAACTGTGTCCCCCTAGAGATGTGTTGAAATTATAACCCAAGCACATCAGGATGCAAGTTTTTTTAAGAAATGGGGTCTTTGCAGATGTAACCAATTTAAGATGAGGTGGTTTGGGTGGCCCAAGCCAAGGTGAAGGGGGTTCTTGTAACAAGAGGAGAGACACACAGAAAAGAGAATACCCTGTGAAGACACAGCCATGCACGGGGAGAAGATGGCCACGTGAAGATGAGAGCAGAGATCCGACTGATGCGACCACGAGCCAAGGAATCCCTGGGCTGGTAGAAGCTGGCAGAAGCAAGGAAGGATCCTGTGCTATAGGTTTTTTTTTTAATATGAAATTTATTGTCAAATTGGTTTCCATGCAACACCCAAGTGCTCATCCCAACAGGTGCCCTCCTCCATACCCATCACCCACTTTCCCCTCTCCCCCACCCCCCATCCACCCTCAGTTTGTTCTCAGTTTTTAAGAGTCTTTTATGTTTTGGCTCCCTCCCTCTCTAACCTCTTTTTTGTTTTTGTTTTTCTTTGAGGGCGCACAGTCCTGCTGACACATTGATGGAGGACAGCTGGCCTCCAGAACCGTAAGAGAAGACGTTTCTGTGGTTTTAAGCCACCTAGTTTTTGGCACATGTTACAGCAGCCCTCAGAAACTAACACAGAGACTTAACATTTATAACTTTGAAACACCATTATTTTGGAAATTTCTATAGAAAAACAATTTTTCTACTGTAAGACCTAGTTCCAAACCCCTTTTTATCCTCGTTGAAACAAAGTTTTCATAATATGATTTTCTTTCTTTCTTTCTTTTTAATGTTTATTTACTTTTGAAAGAGACAGAGCATGTGTGAGGGAGAGGCAGAGGGAGAGAGCGAGGGAGACAGAGAATCCGAAGCAGGCTTCAGGTTCTGAGCTGTTAGTACAGAGCCCGACGCAGGGCTCAAACTCATGAACCGTGAGATCATGACCTGAGCCGAAGTTGAACGCTTAATTGACTGAGCCACTCAGGTGCCCCCATAATGTGATTCTAAATAAATGATCTGATGGAACTGGAGAGTATTATGGTAAGTGACATAAGTCAGGCAGAGAAAGACAGCTACCATATGTTTTCACTCATATGTGGATCCTGAGAAACTTAACAGAAGACCAGGGGGAGGGGAAGGGGGGAAAATGTTATAGAGAGGGAGGGAGGCAAACCATAAGAGACTCTTAAATACTAAGAACAAACTGAGGGTGGATGGGGGGTGGGGGAGAGGAGAAAGTGGGTGATGGGCATGGAGGAGGGCACCTGTTGGGATGAGCACTGGGTGTTGTATGGAAACCAATTTGACAACAAATTATATAATAAATAAGTAAATAAAGAAATGATCTGAGGTTTTTCAGGAATACAAATATGATAGGCCATTTTCATGTGTTGTAGAGAGAGAGAAACCATGACTTTAAATGCTGGTGGTCCTCGATCTTATGACCAGCAGCTATAACTTCTCTTTAGTTAGCCTTTGAGATAATGTATTCAACTCTTCTAGGCCTTCCAACAGAAAGACTGCCCGGTCTTCATGACATGGTGTACCAGCTCCTTCAGCCTTTGCTCTTGGTTACAGGGGATGTGGGGAAACCATCCCGGAGTCATCTTCCAGGACCCTACAATTGCTACATCAGCCTTTCGAGGAGCACAAGCACCGACAGCATAAACACAGTGCAATAAACCTTCTTTTGCTGACCGTGCAAGATTGCCAAAGTCCATTGGATTTTTATCCAAGTAGGTGGGACCGAGTGCGAGCCTTCAGCCTACATTCACACTGCTGGTCTGCACCTTGGAGAAGAAGGTAAGGAATAAATTCACTCACACTGTTTGGATACCTGTATAGTCCCAGGTACTATGCTCATGTTGAATTGGGTAAGCACTTGCACTGTTTCTCAAGGTGGGCATCACCCCTGTTTTATTTTTTTATTGTTATTATTTAAAAATTTTTAAAATATTTATTTATTTTTGAGAGAGAGAGAGACAGAGAGCACAAACAGGGGAGGGGCAGACAGAGGGGCACAAAGGATCTGAAGTGGGCTCTGTGCCGACAGCATCAAGCCCGACGTGGGGCTCGAACTCACAAACTGTGAGACCACGACCTGAGCCCAAGTCAGACACTCAACTGACTGAGCCACCCAGGCTCCCCATCACCCCCATTTTAAAAAGAAGGAGATTGAATCTCTGAGAGTTTCAGTATTACAAAACCAGAAAGCAGATGGGTCCAGGCTTGACCCAACCCATACCTGGCCAACCCAAAACCATTCCTTGCTCTGCTTTTCCTACCAGACTAAACTACACATCCTGTTCCCTGCCTACCTCTCTTTGTACTCATACCAGCTCTGTGGGGCCTTCTGGATTTTATTGTGACAGAGGTAGGAGATAAAAGGGGGCAATAAAGCCCTCTCCCCAAGTCACATTCTCAAGGCTCTTTTCCTTCTTCCTCCAAGCCTGGTCCAGGGCCACTTTCCAGGCATGTGGTTCTCCAGTCCATCTTGTCCAAAGTGGAGATGAGTGTGGTGAGGAGAGAAGAGCGGAGTTTTCAGCTCAGCATTTCATTTAATAGCTCATACGGAGCTCAGTTCTCTTAGTTATCTTTGAGGACTCCATTTTGTCCTGGTCCATTGACTTTGTCCTCCAGGTAGGTGGAGTAAAGGTGGAAGTTGACCCTGGTCTCTGTATTGGATGGTTTTTATGTGCCGCCACAGGTCCTTTAGGCCATCTGTCAGGACCCAATTCTGGCTACAGTCACATTCTACCTGAGCTTCATCGGCCACCTCTACTGCACTTACTCTATATCTACTTCATGGTCTGCCAGCACGTAACCTGATATTCACCCCTTGAGCCTCTCACCTCCAATTCTGAGCACCTCACTTGCCTCTGAAGCATGTGGTACTGCAGTACTCACTTGAGCCTATGCAGAACCCAAATGGAAGCACAAGAGAGTTAAATACCATTGGGAATATTGGGAAATATAAGCTGGCAGATAAGCTTTTCCCTTTCATGCCCTTCCAGAGGACTGTCAAAGGCTCAATAGGTTTTGAGGACCTTAGGAAGATAGCACCGTGTGATAGTTGTGATAGTGGGATGGAACACTTACTTGGGCATGGTACAAAATGCTGAGCCAGCTCAGTGCCATCATATCACATTGGGTCTCCTTCCCAACCTCACGTTCCCATTTGCCTTCCTCCCAGTTTCCCTAAGATCAAATTTTCTAGTAATGCTTTAAACTCTGTTTTTCTGGGGGAGCCAGGTTAAGACAAGTTTCTCCTGTTGTTGGTTTTATAGGATTTTCTCTGAATCACCTGGGACACTTGTTAAAAATAAAGATTCCAGGGACCCATTCCAGACCTATGATTAAAATCTCTGGGTTTTAGATCTAGTGCTGTGCATTCCAAAAAGGTTCCGCTGGTGATTCTCATGCACATGACAGTCTCAGAACTGTGATGTTCCAGTGTTCCAGTCTAGGGTAAAATGAGGAAGAAGGATGGGGTATGTGCCCTCAACATCTTATTTGCTTGGAACAACTAAGAAATGTACAGCTATGGCTTGCAAACCCACCTCTCATCTTCCAAACTATGATACATTTCCTGCCACAGGTGAGCAATTCCAGACACACATGACTGCAAAAGAAATCTTAAAGCCCATTCAAGAAAGGTCAGGTATGTACCTGAAGTCACCAGAGGCTACCACATAGGTTCAGGGCAGTAATCTCAGTGACATTGGATTGGCCTTGTGCCTGATTCCATCCCAAAGTTACCCATGAGGAATTGCTGTGTCTTAGTATGATTTATTTAACATCTAAAATCTGGGGAGGTGGAGGTTTGGGCAAAACTAAGACAATCTTCTAAAGGTCTGCACAACTGAATTAAGAAAGTCCCTACAGAGTTAGTGTGGGAGTGGCCAGGAAATTTCTCTTTGTGAGCAAAAGAAACTACTGATAGTCTTTGCAAGTGTTAGGGTCGTGAAAACAAAATTTCAGCCATGAATGAACTTGTGAGGGAGAAAATAATTATTACCTACTTCTCCCAAATAATTCACCCTCAAAGTTCAAGGGTCCAACAGGCGTGGCTTCTCATACTTGAACACATTCTTCACGTAGCAAGCAAGGCAACTGGGTATGTACAGGGTACATTTGCTTTCAATTTTCTCTTTTCTAGCTTCCTTTTCATCAAAACTACCTACTGTGGCAGGTGAAGAATGGACTAGGATGTCATACGTAAATGGCTTCCAAACCCAACTTGGCTTTTCACTATCTCGGGAACATTAAGCAAACTATTCATTGTGCCTAAGTTTTGGTCCACTTACTTGGACACTGGACACTTTGTTTTAGCCTTTGTGGGTCATGAGAATAACATGAGGCTAATTATAAAAGGGCATAGCACAGGATAGGAATTTAAGAAATTGTCATTAAGTTGTCATCGTCAGCTCATCATCATGGTGATTAAACTGGGACAAGAAGCCAGCAACAGTATATGCATCTATGGAATTATTGATGGTTTTGTGTTGATTTGTGTGATATCAATAGGACTGTGGGGATAAAAGCTGAAATAGGCATTTTTTCCCCCCACTCAGAATAATACCTTTAGCAGAGCAGAAAAAGAAAGGAAAATTGACTTGGTTGGTGGGTTGTGAGACCCCAGACTGTGCAGATAGGACTAGAAGTTGTAATTCCATGGTGAAGATGGGGGTGTCACTCGTGGTGGTGGGTGAACTACATAAGATTTAAGGCAAATTCTAAACCAACAGGTCCAGAGTTTCATGAACATATCATTCTGAAGAAATTTGAAAACATGGGTTCAGCTTCCAGAGGTGCTTTGAGGGAAAGCTTCATACTTTAGTTGATTGTTTGGGCCCTTGTACCTGTATAATACCTAGACTATATTATGCCCTCAGTAAATGTTAGTTGAAAAGTGAATACATAAATATATGAATAGATTACTAATGGAAAAATAAAGCATGACAATATATATGACAGGTTTGATTATATTTCTGAAAATCTGTTAAGCTAATTTTGTACTTGGTATTCCCTGCTTTTTCCTCCCACACTTAGACCCACCTGTCCCTTGATGGAGCACCTTCTCAAATCCTCATATTTCTCAGATATTTCCACCTTCTAACTAAAATCTGCAAGGAAAGGTCAGGGAGCATTATTCAACATAAGTTGTGATGAGATAGTTAATTTTATATGTCAATTTGAATGGGGCATGAAGTGCCCAGATATTTGACCAAACATTATTCTGGGTGTATCTATGAGGGTGTTTCTGTATGAGATTAATGTGGAAATCAGTAGACTGACTAAAGCAGATTGTTCTTCCCAAAGTGGGTGGGCCTCATCTAATCATTTGAAGAATTGAATAGAACAGAAAGGCTGAGTGAGAGGGAACTCTTTTGGCTTGACTGTTTGATCTGGGACATTGGTCTTTTCCAGCCTTTGGACACGGACTGAAACATCGGCTGTGCTTTCATCTCAAGCCTGCCAACTTTCAAACTGGAACTTAAGCCATATGCTCTCCTGGTCTTCAGGCCTTTAGATGCAGTCTTGAACTCCACCTTGACTCCTCTGGGTCTGTCTCTTGAGAGTTTTCTTAGCCTCTGTAACCACACAAACCAATTTCTTATCATCTATCTATCTATCTATGGAGAACCCTGACTAATGCATTTATGTATAAAATATTTGCATTTCGATAGGAATTAGAGAAGCAACAGATTTGACAAAGGACTGAGGTGGAGGTGAAGGTGTTGCCTTTGTGGGTAAAGAAGGTGAGAATTGCAATAACAATTAACTGAGATAGTCGATGTAACACATCCAACATCATAAATGCTCAGTAAAAACTTTGCGATTGATATGATTATGCTACAGGGCACTGCAGGTCATTCTACAGGAAACAGAACTCACTGTGGTTAAAGATATCTAGGAAATCTGGAAAGGAATCCAAGCCTGTCCAACTCCAAAGCCAAAGAAATGTTCATGGTGATTTTACAGAGACCCTGGAATTATCCATTATTTTGCCTGAGACACATAGGGGGATTCCTATTATACATCCACAGTGCTTCACAGTCTCCCAAAATTTAACACTTTTTATCTCATTCAAACCTCAGAACCTGACTTGTGATGTAGGTGCTATTTTTAATTTTACAGATAAGAAACCTCGAGACTCAGCGAAGTGAAGAGACCTGTTAATCATGCAGCTTGAATGCCGTGACCATGCTGGAGCTCAGACCTCCTGACTCCAAGTCATGTATATTGCTCCATATCCAGGGGTGAAAAAAGGAATTTAGACTCTTACTGGAGCTGGTGAGACAACAAGCGTGGGTTGAGGACAGTTACCTGAAAAATCTCTGTCTTTCATAAAGTAAAAGAAACATGGTTTTGTGTAAGCAATGCAAACAGGAATATGCAAGTGTCATGGCAGAATGTATGCATGGCGTATCTATAATTACACAGAAGCTTTGCATTTAGGAATCGTATCATTCAACTGTTTTACTGCCTAAAACGCTTCAGCAGATTGAGATGATTTCAACCTGGTGGAAAATGGTGATCATCTTTCGCACACGTAAGAGGTCTTAGCAGCTCTCCCCTTTTCCTAGTTCACATTTTCTCTAAGCCCTCGATTAATTCTTCCATTTGTAACATGAAGATGCCATGGGGCTATCACCATCCAACTTTTCTGGACGTGAATAAGATATATTTATTTTACCTTTTTGCCAATACTTGGACCAGGAAATGCTTAAAATCACGCTACAGATTTTGCAAGCAGACATTGTCTGTTTCAGGCTCAGTGGCATCTATTGTCGGTAGACATAAACTTCAATCCTCTCCTTAAGACTTGCCTTTTCTTTGCCAGTGCGGTCGAATGTCCTACATTAAATGACGTGTCCTGGCCCCTCTGTACCAGGTTGGGTGTGCAAGGGCACAGATAAAAACTGTCATTACTTAAAAAAAAAACAAAAACTGTCATTACTTGTTAGTACTGTAAATTTCCAAAGGCTGCTTGCCCTTGCCATGTTCTATGCTAGATGTCGGCAGGATGAATCAAAACCCATCCCTGCCTCTCAAGGAACTTACAGTGAGGTGAAAGACCAAAAATAAACAAATTGTTTGGCGAATGAACAAACAAGAGATACGCACAAGGGGTGTTGGGGTGAAGCTGGTAATATGCAGGAGTTGATCATAATAAAAGCTCACACCTTGCTTGCCATGGGCCACCATAATTAGGGCTTTGCCTATATTAGCTCTTTTGGTCCTCACAATAACTCTGCGAGTTAGCCTATCTCTAGTAGATTACTATAGTCTTCATTTTATAGATGGGGACACTGAGGCATGGAAAAGGTGAGGGAGCATAGAGGTGTGTGAGCTGAGAGTTGAATCCAGGTAGATTGGCTCATCCACTTAGCTGCTATCCTATACTGTCTCAGCCTGTGGTCAGGGGCAGGAGGAGCTGTGAACCAGTAGGAGGAGGTGGGAAACACATTCGATGCAGACAGAATTGCCTATTCAGAGGCATAGGAGACTGGGAAGATGAGGCCGAGATGAAGGCCTGCAGCTTGGGATGCCTGTGGCACATGGGTATGAAGACGCATATGCCAAAGGTAAGGCTAGACATATGAGCATATTCATCTTGCCCCTTCCAGGTGAAGACTTCCCTGTTTTGTTCTGGAGACACAAGGAAGCTGTTGAAGCATCTTAGGTATGGGCACGTCATGACCTGATACCCATTTTCTGTGAGGTCATCTGGGGGAAGTGTGAAGGAGAGTATCTAGAACGTCTAGTAGAGTATCTGGAGTATCTGGAGTATCTAGGAGTGTATAGGAAAGCATATATTTCGAGAAGGGAGAGGGGACCCAAAGCAAAGCTACCAGAGGGGAGCCTCTCACAATTGTCTATGTACGGAGGGAGAGAAAGATGAACCGGAAGGCTTTTAATTGATAGGCTGGACAGGTGAAGAGAAAGGTGCCGAGGACTGTGGCCAGGTTGGATGTGTCTACAGGAACGTATGAGATGGTGCGGGGAGGAGGAAGGTAGCCCTGTTTTGGATGTTGAAGGCTCGAGGTACTTGGGATGTATGCTTGGGATGCTGCATGCACGTTATGGATTAATAGGGTGGGGATCAGCACCTGGAGAGAGGGGCTGACAGGTAGCACTGTGGGTAGAAGTGACCGGGGGCTTCTCACAGCAGTGTTTAGTGTATGGGAAGCTGGCTATTTCTCAAGGAAGGAGGTGCTGTAGGAGCTTCTGGGGGCAGCCAATGTCCTCAATGTTATCCACTCCCACCACCATTTCTTGGATCGGAGTCTGGAATTCTGTTTCCAGCCATGCCTTTACTCTTGAGTTGCGGAAGGTGTCAACCCTAATTGAATTATTATTTAATAAAACATCTAGAATAGTGCCTGGAATGTAGTCATTACTGCACATAGTCTGCTGTGCAAGTGCTTATTAAGCAAAACAGGTGAAGGAACTCCCACTTAGATAGCAGCTTGAGGTCTTTCTTCTTGCTTGATACACATAGGGCTTTGGGCAGGAAATAGAGATGCCTGAGGAGGACCAGCATCTTAGAAATAGGCTGAAGAAGAGTACAAGAAGGGCCATCCAAAGACTAAGCAGAACATCAACGAAAGCTCGTGTCACGCCAGGCTCATTTCTTCAAGAAGGTGGTGTCCACAGGGCGGAACCCAGGCAGCAGCACGATTAAGTGAAAGATGGCAAGTGTTTTATTAGGTCTGGAATCCATCTCAGAGATGAAAGTTGGCATGTGCCTTGTGGGATTGTTAATGGTAATAGTCTCAATGTTTATCTTTTAGACCTGCTGCATTCAATTTGGAACCAGGAGCCACAGGCGTCAACTAAGCCACTAGCCCACATGTCTTAAGTGGCTACTTTCCATTTCATGAGGTGTTTCAATAAGCATTTAATGAGTGTCTGATGCGTGCCAAACAAAACAGACAATGTCTTACAGGAGACACAGATGTTTATGTGTATGTTTAATGTCAAAACATGTGTAGCCTGTGCTCCCTGCTATGTGCTCTCATGGTTCTTGCCTGAAGTCCATTTGTTTTCTGCAATTCTGAACTTCTTAGTATAATTGATGGAGAGAGACAATGAAACTATACAGCTCCTCCAAGGAGACTGTAAGCTCCAAGATAGCAGGGTTGTCTGGGTCTGCACATCCACGTGTCCAAGAGCCTGGCACATAAACACATACGGAATAATGATCACAATTTCAGGAAGTGCAATGAAGAAATGGTACAATGTCCTTTGGGAGTAGGTAACTGGGGGGATCTTATTTAAAATAGAGGGTATTCAGACCAGAGAAAAATTCTGTGAGGAAATGACAGCTAGAGTGAGAGTTGCAAGAAGAAGGGGGGGAGGTAGCTAGAGAAAAGAGGGGAGGGCCTTTGAGGGAGTGGGGTGGGGGAAGATCCCCAAGTGAACAGAGTTAGCTGCACTCTGTCTCATTTCACACAGTGGTTTCCTTTAAGCTTCTGTAAAATGCCATTTCAGGAAATCATGTGTTCTGTTTTGTAAAATGACTCATAAAAGAGCTATTTTGTTGTCATTGGCATTAAAAATAAATTCAGAATAAAATAACTTGGAACCATGTTTATTTTCATTCTTGAGTTTTTATATAAAATGATGGAACTGCACGTTTAATTTTTCTTCTGCTGTTTTACAAATGGATTTTTTTTCTTCTTGCTGGCTGATGTCAGCTGCCTACCCTGAACCCCTGGGGACGGTGCTGCCTTTGGGTCTGTTCCCTCCCTCACCTGATCAGTCATATTCTGGAGGAGATCTGTGTTTATCTCCCAGGTTGGGCAGGGAGGATCCGCCAGGACAGCACAGCCACTCCCGACTCCAGAGAGGACATATCTGTTCAGGGCAGCTGAGAGGCAGTCAGAGCCTCGGTACACATGGAGTCTAGGCTCCCTGTTCCTGACATTCCAGACACTCTACTTCCTGGCTGTGGGGTTGGGGAAGAGTTAACTCTCTGAAGCTCAGAGCCTGAACTGGAAAACGTAAATGACATGATTGCATAGTGCCAGGTAAACTATTTGGCACACAGTTGGTTTGCAGCGTGTATGAACAAAAACAGACCTAGTCCCTGCTGGTTTTCTTACCTGTCTTAAATTCATCTCTAAATGTATCCATCTGGATTTGAGACTCCATAGTCCCATGAAGAATGAAGGGAACTCCCTATAAACTTATCTGGATGGACACGGGTGCCAGGTATTATATACTTGATCAATGGAAACGCTTCTGGAGTCAGAAATTGAGGGCATCCTCAATCAGATGGTATTTGCCACGCAGATTTATTCTTCAATATGAGTCCGTGGGGGGCTGGAGGAGAGGCTTCGGGAAGAGGGGCTAAAGTCTAGTGAATGGAAGACTCGACGGAACATTCTCCTTGGTGCATCAAGGGCTCTGGTGTCTCAATGAGACCAAGGTGGTCGGCGTGGCATCTAACTGTAGAGAGAACAGGATGCCTTGGCTCCAGTGTGGGAAGCAGGTGCAAAGGAAGCACCTTCATAAAGCAAAGAACCACCAATAATAATAGGGTGGAGGGAATGGGGTCCGGAGGCTGAGCCTCCTTCTGTTGTAAGTGTAGAGAAAGAATTGAACCCAACACACACTTCCATGTTAGGACCCATTTGTTCTTCCTCAGTGGGTATGGCTTGGAAAATGGCTGGTTACACCTAGACACCGTACCACATTTTTATTTGCAGCTATAACAAATTGCCAGAAACTCAGTGGCTTAAACACATTTAAAAAAAAAAATTAATAGTTCTGGAGGTTGGAAGTCCAGAATGGGTTTCACTGGGCTGAAATTCAGGCGAGGGCAGGGCTGTGTTCCCTTCTGGAGGTTCTATGGGAGAATCTGTGTCCTTGCCTTGTCAGCTCCTAGAGGCCAACTCTGTTCATTGGCTGGTGGCCTCTCTTTCATCTTTAGAGTCAGCAGCATGGGGTCGCGTTTTCTCAGATCACATCCCTCTGACCCTCTCTCCCGTCTCCCTCTTCCACATTAAATGACTCTGTTCTTACATGGGGGCCCACCCAGATAATCCAGGATAATCTCCCAATTTGAAGGTCAGCTGATGAACCACCTCAATTCCATCTGCTACATTAATTCCCCTTTGCCACATACAATAACACATTTACAGTCCCTGGGAATTAGGGCATGGATGTCTTCGGCACTGCCACAAAATCAAATGTGTGCTGTTTCCGTTGGGTGAGGGGGGACCGGACTAGTGTCAGAAGCCATGGGCTCTGGTTTTGGCATCACTGTTGATGACCTGTGTAATGCAGCGAGCCATTTTGTTGGATGGTTCCCTGTTTCATCACCTGTGGATTGGCAGCCCTGTCTGGAGACAGAGCAAGTGTAGGAAGAGGAGGAAGCAGGAATGGGGTGGATCTGGGTTAATGTCTTGCTCTATTCTCTAGCTGGGTTAACGCATTTGCATATTTATAAAGAAATTGCAGACATTACCTGCCAAGAGGGAAGAATGAGGGAAGCAGGTATAGTGGGATGCCTGCTTGCCTCAGGCTCAAAGAGTTCCAGCCCAAGTGTGTCTTGAGGCAAGTCACCCCCTTTCTGCTTCTCATCTCGGCCCTTCCGTAGAAAAGTCATGTAGAGGGGCACCTGGGTGGCTCAGTCGTTTGAGTGTCTGGCTTCGGTTCAGGTGATGATCTTGTGGTTTGTTAGTTCATGCCCTATATTGGGCTAGTTGCTGTCGATGCTGTCAGCGCACGGGCCCTTTTGGATCCTCTTTCCCCCTTTCTCTGCCCCTGCCCCATTTGTGCTCTCTCAAAAATAAATAAACATTAAAAAGAAAGAAAGAAAGAAAGAAAGAAAGAAAGAAAGAAAGAAAGAAAGAAAGAAGGAAAAAAAGAAAGAAAGAAAGAAAGCAGAGTCACGTACAGTCTGAACTCCTGGACCTCCAGTGCCCTCCCGAGGGCTGTGCTTCTATTACTGTAAATCCAAGGCTAAAGGGGCCTACTTGGGGGAAACTTAGAGACCATCCCAGGATTTGTTTCTGTGTTGAGCTGATTCCACACTGAAGTTCCCAGTCAAGGGCAACATGCCAGGACTCCCTGCTTTATAAGCAGGATGCCAACATAAACACTATGGCTTTGGTAGGCAAGGGGCAGACTCCATTTCAATCCTTTATGAAGCATCTGAAAATATTCAGAGTCTGGGATCAGCTATGAGGGCTGGAGGGGGAGAAAAGAATACATGGCATTTGTGTACATCTCCTATGGACATCATGGGCTGTCCTGTTCATTTTCCTCATTTGATCCCTCCTCCAAGTCATTAAATTATACAGGAGGGGTGTTGTTATTATCTTCATACAGATAAACAAATGAAGCCTACATTACCCCTTTGGCCATTGATCAGACCAAGGCACCATACATCTCCTTTACCTACAGAAGTCTCTGAGCTATCGTTTCTAGTGTCTTCCTTGGGACACAGCTAAGGTTCACTCATTCATTCAGGAAATAAGGGAATAAATTAGACCTGGTTTTTATCCTCAAGCATCTTATAGAAAATTGGTAGGGAAGTAATGGCAGCACAGGACAGTATGCGTCCCCATGGAGGAAAGTGCAGGGTGTGTTTAGACCCCTCAGGAAGTTGCCTGATCCTGTGTGGAGAGGGTTAGCAGTTTCCCAGGGAGGAAATGATACTTAACTTGAACATGGGAGGACCAAGATGGGATGCAAGGTTTCCAGGCAAGTGGAACAGAGAAGAGAGATGCCTTGGTACCATCAGAGAAGAGTAGCTGGCTCCCTCAGACAGGAGGGGTGGCAGGAGGGAGCTTGGCACAGTGGACAGCACCCAGTGCTGAGGTCAGAGAGGCCTGGGCCCAAATACCATCTGTGTCATTTATTGCTGCCATTTAATCTTTCTGTGCACCAGGATTTCACATCTGGAAGTAGAAATATGATTCTGCATCATTTCATTATGATTATGTTGGATAATAGTAAGAATAGCTAACCTAATATTTGTTATTTCCAGACACTAGTCTAAGTGGTTTATACCGATTAATTCTTGAAGCTTCTCAAATTTTTATTGTTTTATTTTTATTTTTTTTCACATTTATTTATTTTTGAGACAGAGAGAGCATGAACAGGGGAGGGTCAGAGAGAGAGGGAGACACAGAATCTGAAACAGGCTCCAGGCTCTGAGCTGTCAGCACAGAGCCCGACGTGGGGCTCGAACCCATGGACCGCGAGATCATGACCTGAGCCGAAGTCGGACGCTTAACTGACTGAGCCACCCAGACGCCCCCTCAAATTTTTGTTTTATACACCACAATTTTCCCTGTTCTATAGATAAAGGACCAGAGAAAAATAAGTAACGTGTCCAAGGTTACATGCGATTCAGTAGAAGAACCAGAACTGCAGAGGCAGATCGTGAAGGGTTCTGCTTGTCTTTTATCCTATAGGCCATTGAGAGCTCAAGGAAGGTTGGTCATGACTTGTCAGTCATTTTAAGATGATCACTCTGGTGGCCGTATATAGGATGGCCTACAGGAGATAAGACAGAATATTGTCTTTGCAAGACATTGAAGGAAATTTTCAGTTTTTTGAAAGAGAGTCAAGAACCTTTATCCCTAGACTTTAAAGTGTCACAGAAAGAAGTCACAGTGTCAGAGTTTAAAGGAAGAGAGACCAAGCTTCTACTTGGGACTGCCAAAATACCATGGAGACCACTTCTGTGATTATGTCATAAAGCTGTCTTTCCAGAGTTTTCTATGCAACAAACAGGTCTATTGAAAATCCTGGCTTAACACGTCTGTTGGGCTGAACACAGAAAATAGCATTCAACTACTCTGCTTAAGCAAGGATGTTCAATGAACAGTTTTAGTAAGTAAGCTGCATATTGATAAGATTCCATTAATCATGGATAGTGATATGGTACCAGATAGGAATCAGGAGTTTTGAACTGAAGACTTATAGTCACTTTGTATCCCCATTTGTAAAATAGATAATACTTGGGAGACTCAAAAAATTTTGTTCACTGGAAGGTAGTTTACATAAAGTATCTACGAAGCTGATGTTTATTGAGTACCACTATAATACCTAATAGATAAATATGTCTAGACACCACACTCATGGTTCTTTTCTTGTTTAACTATTACAACCGTCATGTGAAGTTGGCGTGATTACTATCCTTACCTTATAGGTGACGAAATGGGAGTCTTCAGGAGATTCAGTCATTTTCCCAAGACCTCACAGCTAATTTCACACTGGAATCTTTCTGACTCTAAAACTCCTACTTCTGAGTTTGATGACATGGGTAGACTGATAGCAAAAGAGGCCATAATTCTCATCCCCTTTTTTTTAGCCGGGCCCTTGCAACATAATTTCCCTGGTCTTCCCATCAAGTAGCAAAATCTATTTCCTTGCCGCCCGAATCTGGGCTGCATCAAGACTCACTCTGCCAGTCGAATGTACTGGAAGTGACATTGTGCCAGTTTCAAGCCTAGGTCTCAAGAAAACTTGCAGACATTCCTCAACTCTCTCTGAGTGTTGTCAAGTAGCCGACGGGCTCAGTCAGCTTAGGTTGCTGTAACAAAATACCAAGGACGGGCAGGCAGGGTGGTGGGAGGATGTTAAACAACAGGCATTTATTTCTCACAGTTCTGGAGACGGGGAGTCTGAGATCAAGGTGCTGACTAATGTGGTTCTTGGTCAGGGACCTCTTCCTGGCTTGCAGATGACACATGACATGGCAAAGGTAGAGGGGTCTGGTGTCTGTTCCTCCTCTTAGAAGGACGCTAGTCTCAATCACGGAGTCCCACCTCCTAATAACATCACACTGGGGGATTTGGGCTTCAACATATGAATTGGGGCGGAGGGACATAGACATTCAGGCTGTAAGCACTCAAGTAAATAGTACCATCCTAGATTGTGGAAGATGGGAGACACATGGCTTGGTAGCTCTGCCCCCCCTACAGCTAACACTGCAGACTTGTGAGGGCCATTCGATGTCAACAAGTCATCATCATACTTTCCTGCTGATGTCACGGATTCAGGCATGAACCCGGATCACATCAGTGCATCCTGGACCAGGCCAGAACTGCCCAGCCAACCCTCCAACTCACAAGCTCACCAAATGTTTATTAAGCCCTTGGGTTTGGAGTTTGTTAGGTAGCATTACTGAAAACTGATACGATGACCATTTGGTGTATTATCTAGACTGGAGGATTTCTGAAAGGTAATAAGCAAAAGAGAGCAACTCCAGGTCTCCCTCTCTCTCAAGATTGTAAGCCAGGAAAGTGCAGAGATTGAGGGTCTGGGTAGTAGCTGCCCCTTGGATTTCTGAGCAGAGGCATGAACCCTTGAAAATGGGTGGTTCTCTGTGCTCCTCAGTCTGAGGGCAATGAGTGATCAGGATGGACAGGTATAAGAGACTGGCTCATGTTTGGGTGGCTGTTCAGCTTCCCGGGAAGAGAATGAAAGTGAAGCTGGTCAGAATGACAATGGAGAGGGGGAAATGGTGAGCCACAGAAATACTCATCAAGAAGTGAAAGAACACCAGATTTTCCTGTGTGTTTATTTGGCACATGCACCCTAGCTTAGTCCTTCCAATGACAATAGATAATGCGTGTTGGGCACTGATTGTGTGCCAAGCACCGTTCTAGCTGATTTGAAGGCATTAACTCAATTGTTCATCCTTCCAATACCTCCTTGAGGCAGGCACTGCCCCATCCCCGTTTTATGGCCGAAGGCACTGTGGCTTTGGAGATAAAGGATCTTGAGTGAGGAAGTGAAGTCACTGCATCCTGGAAACAGCTGTGATGTGTTCAACCCCAAAGTCAAGGTGCTCGTCTTGGTCTTGAGCCATCCGGGGCCTCCCTGACACTTAGGGTAGGTACTATGACAGAGGGGCATGGTGCCCCTCTTTACACTTGTCATCTCTTCAAGCTCCTGGACTGTCTTATTAACTTTTATATGGTCCTTTTCACATATTCCCTGCTGGATAAAAGCCCAGTGAATGAGTTGATGAGCGGGCATCATAGAACAGTTGGGTAGGAGAGACAATTTGCTTTGAATGTGACATCTGATGTTTCCTTCTGGGCTTGAAGTCTCTGACCATTAGTATAGGGTGAGTGATATTTATAGCCCAAGGGTCTGGCTTGGCCTCATGGGTGGTTTCCAGCTCAAGGTGTAAAGATCTTAGCCCCTTAGTAAAGAGGAAATTCTATAAGACCAATGCAATAGATTCTGAACTTGTGGGCAACATACTCTCCTCTCTCTAAAGCCGTGAGCTGGTGGTGGTCAAACCTATGTCTGAAACCCTAAAGCATCCTCGCTCTTAACTGCTTTGTGGATCTGATGTTGTGGGTTTTAGGGGCAGTGAGAGCGCTGAGCTTCTTAAATGCAGTGCTGGACCTGATTTCTAACACAAACACAAGAACCACTTGTTTTTCTTAGGGGGAAAAATTGCTCTCTGACTCTGGTCCTTAATCTTACAGAATATCTTCTAGTCTAACACTGCTGAGTCACATCTCTCCCAAAGAATGGCTGCCAGGTAATTTTGAAATGTAAAAAGTATATATTAATCCAGAAAAGAAGATTTTTTTAATGAATTAAACAAGATTTTGTCTCAGAGATCCTGCAACAGAGAGTCTTAGAAACACATACTGCTCATATTTTTCTCACCAACTCTTTTTTGTTTTGAAAGGCTGGTTTAATTCCACTTTAAAAAGGTACGCTATTTTTATTCTCCTTCAATTTAAAAAAATTTCAAACATTGAAACCTCTGTCCCTTTCCTGGCCCTTGCACAATGGAGGAGTCTGCCAGTGGGGCAGCTGGCCTCGTTCCAGCTCTCCCGCTCAGAACCTGGGTGACTTTACTTCATCAGTACACATTCTGAGCCCTAGATAATCTTTACTAAAGGAAGGAATTGAAGTGAGATATTTCTAAAGTCCTTTCCAATGCCAGCGTCCTACTGAAGTATTTACACAAAGTGCTCCAAACCAGTTCTGTGATCTGTCCCACGAAAAGATTTGAAGCTGGAAGAAGTTTCAGAAACACTCTTGGGGATTCTGGAGGTCCATTAGCATATTTAACAGAATGTTGGCCGGGGCACCAGGAGACAATGGATATTGCGTTTCAAAGGAGGTACTAGATCCTATGCAGAAAGTTCAAAGTAGATCATCAAAAGCTAGTTGGATGTCATGCCACATAAGGGTATCAAAAGGGTAGCAGCGGAGAGTGAGAAAAAAATTTTGAATATGTAATTTTGGAAAATACATTGCTGAGTTGTGAGACCCTTACACCTCACAAAGAAGAAAGGGAGGAGGCAGATGCTCATCACCTCACATCTGGTGGAGGGTGGTCTTTGGCAGGACCGCTCAGATAATTTTGGGTAAGTCCCCTGTAGAGGTCAGAATATTCTGGAATTTTAGTCCACTTTGACAAATCTGAAGTGTAAGAGACAAGCTGATGAGCTGGACATGGATGAACTGGGGGCAGGGGGATGTGCTGGAAAGGGGAGTTGGCTGTGCTGGATATCCTGTACTCCAAGAATATCTCTGTGTCAGGCGAACGTGATAACCACTACATTACGGAAACTGGCCTCAAGAATATCTCTGTGAAAAAGATGGTTCAGTGAGTATTTTCCTGGACAACGGTGTGTCATGAGTAAGAGATAGTTGGTGTGGAGCCATTTTAGCTCATGACCAAGATGGCGTTCAGAGGGACGAATGCCTTCTGCAAAAAGAAGGTACAGAAGGTAGATGAAAAGCCAGAGGAAAATGAGGGCATCATCGACATCAGAGAACTATAGGGAAAGATGGCCAACAACAGTCACAAGGGTAAGTGGTGTCTCTGAGACTGACCCTCTTTTGGATACCTCATGGGCTAAACCTAGACTATGAGCTCACACCATTATCGGGCAAACAAGAACTTCCCTGTCATCCTCTCTTTTTCTTCTTTTTCCACATGTTTAAACCTAGACAGGCAGACACTGAGGAAAGTGATAGGAGAAAATGCTAAGGAGGGGAAAGAGCAAAGGCCACCCAGAGCCCCTTCCTTAACTGCAGCCTCCCCACCGGGGGCGGGGGAGGGGCTGAGACTCTAAATCAAAGTTGAAATTTTGTTTTCTCAATTGGAAATACACTTTTTAAATAGTAAAGCATGATTGTACTCGAGACTTAAGTTAGACTGGTATGTTTTGTGTTACTTAAGAGAAATTGGAGGCAGGGCCATGGAAAATAGAATCATCCAGAATGTACTTAGATATACGTTGCTCAAAGGGCTAAATCTATTTTTTCATATCCATATACAGAGGGTTATTGTTTTGAATTACACAAATTGCAGATTCAAAAATCAGGATGGCAGTTGGTATATAAACATCCTTAGGCCCTTAGATCTCTTTTAATCTAAAATATTTTAGATAACACATTTGTAGTGAGGTGTGTGTGTGTGTGTGTGTGTGTGTGTGTGGCTTATTTTCATATTTATTCCATGTCTTTAACAGTAAAATATTCCAGATCTAAATGGAAAAGTCACCCAAATTACCAAAATTTCATTTCTTAATCTTTTGTCAAATCATCAAATCATGTATTCTGACTTTTGATTTAGTAATTATGCTCAATGCAGCTAAAGAATATTGAAAACTACTGGTAATAGGTAAGGGACTAGTTTTCTTTTTAATGTTCAAACATTTTCCTTTTAATTCATTTATATGCCCTAAGATTTTTTTCTCTGCCTTATATCAACATTCCTATTCAGTTTCAGTATCCGTAATGAAGCAGCCATGTAATTTTTATGACTGTGTTGCATTTTTTAAAGGCAAAAAAAAGAAAAACACCCTAAAACAATGAATTGCCTGAAATACCTTCAATTAAAGATCAAACCCATATTCCTGCCCTTTACATGTTATCAAAGTGGATCTTTTAGATCCTTGCTATTTAAATGTAGATGGTGCACCATCAGCAGCAGAAAAATCCAGGACCTTGTCACAAATATACACCACAAGCACCTGTCTGAAATCCACTGCACTAGAATCCCTACACCCATTAGTTTGAAAAGCACTCTTGTAGAGAGCCATATTACACTGAGCATGGGATATATTGTCTGTGAGCTTAACTAGATTTTGTGGCCCCCACCCCGCACCATCATCTTGGGAAAGATAAATACAGAACTGGGTTTAATTTGGCTACTTTGTTTGCAAAGGGTGTGACCTCAGGCAATTCACTTAGCTTCCTCAACCTGGCTTTCTCAGGTTAAAAATGTGGATAATGTTCTTTACCTTGATGCCACAAAGTAGGACGTATTCAAAATAATAGCATCCATAATGGATCTTGTATATCATCCAGTTCATACCAAGCATGTACAAATATATTTCCAACAGGATAGCAGTATACCCACCATTGTAAAAATAACACTTAATTTCACTTTCTTCTTTTTTTTCTCCTCTTCCTCCTCCTCCTTCCACTTCTGCTTGTTTGGCAATCTCAGCCACCCAGAGTATAACTAAGAATATTGCATCAAGTTTAAATTATTTAGTGACACTAAAATTATTATCAAACCCGCTATGAGTCAAATTCCCTGCCTGTCGCATGGTAGGAGAGACCCTGTGTCCTCAGCTCAAGCATTTGGCTCTTGATCTGCCCGCAATTCTGCCAGGTATGGTCGTCTCATTTCCAATTCCCCAGAACATTATGAGCACGGGTTAGGGATGTAGGAATGGCATCTGTGGAAAAGAGTACTGAGAGCTTGCAGTTGCCTGGCAGAGAGAAAGCAAAACTGCCCTGGCAGCTTAGAATTAGGATCTGAGTCATCAAGAAGAAGTGCATTCCTTTCCTGAGTCTCTACTGTTTGAAAAGGTAGGGAAGTTTTTTAATGATATCTAACCAAAAGTTGAGCATGCAAGATTATTTTTAAAATTGGGATTTCTGAGTGAATGCCACAGAATCGAGGTTTCAGCAATATTAAATCAAAAAATAAGCAGTTTCTATCTGAATTAATTCTCAAGTGGTTTCTTTTTTATCAGCGGCAACATTAACACTCTCCTGGCAACATTAACGCTCTCCTGGCTCAGGAAAACTTCCATGACTTTGTCCCCTCCCCTCCTGCTGACTTTTTGTTTGCTCTGAGATTTGAAATTCTGGTAAAGTCAAGTAAATGGGTTAAGAAACACATAAATGTCTCAGTTGAGGCCAAATGTGTGAGCAATTTAATATTTCTATAGGAACCTTGGAAAATGTCTTGAGACTCCTCCTTCTGAGAAGATGGTGGAAATGCACTTTGACCTGTTCTTCCGCCAAGTGTAGCTAAACACTTGAGATGTTATGTTAACAAAAGCATAGGGAAACTGAAATGTGAGGAGATGATAGACTGGCTGAGGACCTCTAGACCACCAAAAGGAACAAGATGATGAGTCTTGACTTTTCTTTTTGCTTCATGTCCCAGACTTGAAGCTGAAGAAGCCAGCGACTCAGAAATGCTAATAGGCACAGACAAGAATAGCCTCAACAAATGCCTAACCTCACTACCCAGAGGAACAGGAAAGGGGCAGCCTAGCAAGACAGAAAACATCTAGAAAATAACCACTTTATTAGAGCCAAAAACCACACACACACACACACACACACACACACACACACACACAACCTGTGACCCACCCAAGCCAGAAAGACTGAATGAGGAGCTAGACTTTCATCCTCCCAGATTGTAAGGAGGGGGCCCCAAACCTCCTGGTGGAGTAATGTCAGAGGGGGCTGAGGAAGGAGCTGGAACTTTCATTGCTGACAGGCAGTAATGATCCCCTTCCCCATCATAGTGTCTATAGAGACCATGTAGAGTTACTTGATTTCTAATGTCACTGGGCAGTAATGAGGTGGTCATCACACTTCCACACATTGGGTGTGTCAAAGGATGCCTCGTGGGAGTTGTAATGAGGCACTCCTACCTCCCAACCCCCAAACAGGGGGGTATGAGTGAGGCCCAGTCAGGAGGAGAACTCCAACCTCCACTTAGCAGTAACAAGGTGCACCTTCCAATGGGTACTGTGGGGAATCTAGACTTCCAAGCTCAAACTATTTCTGGGACTACTGAGGCAGCACCTCCCTTTCCCTTTTCAGAGTAGTGTCAGAGGACGCTAGTGAAAACACAAGGTTTAAATAAGATCCAGAGTCCTGTAACATAATACCCAGGTTGTAAAGTTTGAATTTAAAATCACTCATCATACCAAGAACCAGAAAGTTCTGGTTGATGAGAAAAAGGCAATCTATAGATCCAATAGTGAGATGCCAGAGATGTCAGAGATACCAGAGTTATCTGACAAGGATTTTAAAGTGTTATCACAAAAAGGCTTCAGTGGGCAATTAAGATCATGCTGGAAACAAATGAAAAATAAGAATCTTAGCAAAGAAATGCAAATTCTCAGCAGAGAAATAGAGGGTATAAAGAAGAACCAAATAGAAATTTTAGAAGTGAAAATACAATTGCTGTAATGAGAACCTGAATGGGTGAGCTCAAAAGCAGGATGGAAAGGGGAGGAGGAAAGAATCAATGAACTGGAAGGACAACAATAGAAATGATCCAATTTGAACAGCACGAAGAAAATGGGCTGGAACAAGCAAACAAAGGGAGCCACAGAAGCCTGTGGGACTAAAACAAAAAGTCTAATACTGCTGTCATGAGTGTTCCCACAAGAAGAGGAGAAAGAGGGCAGAGTTGAAAAAATACCTAAAGAAATACTTACTCACAAATTCCCAATTTTGTGAAGACATAAACCTACATGTTCCAGAAGCTGAGTGAACCCAAACAAGGTAAGTCCAAAGAAATCCACACCAAGACACATCATAGTCAAATTTCTAAAAATTAAAGACAAAATATCTTAGAAGTAGCAAGAGAGAAATAGTATTTGACCTCTTGGGGTGGGGGGGGGGCGGTATTTGAATGGGAGTGGATTTATCATGAGAAATCATGGAGACCAGAAGGAAATGGCACAACATTTTCAAATGTTGAAAAAAATTAAAAAGAACTATAGAGCCAGAATACTATATATAGTAAACATACCTTTTGGGAATGCAGGGGAAATTAAGACATACTTAGCTGAAGAAAAATGGAGAGAATTTGTCACTAGCATACTTATGCTAACAAATGGCTCAACAAGTTCTCTAAACAGAAAGGAAATGATAAAGAAAAGAGCCTTGGAACACCAGGGAGGACAAACACAGTACACTGACATATGGACACACAAAATAGACTTCCTCTTCCTCTTGAGACTTCCAGATTATTTGAGGGTTGAAGTGAAAACTGTAACACTGTGTTGCTATAAATGTATGCAAAGGAGAAATTTAAGTGAGATTATAAATGAGAAGGGGTTGAGGGATGTGATGGGAGGTAGGGCTTCTATATTTTGCTTGAAGTGGTACCACCAGTAGAACATGATCAGTTTTGAGATATAATGTTAGTACCTAGAGCAACCACCAAAAAAGCCACTCAAAAGATTATATTCAAATACACTATAGATAAATCAAAATGTAATAAAAAAATGTCCACAGGAAGGTAGGTAAAAGAAGTCATAAGTGCAAATAGCAGGAACAAACAGAAACCAAAAACTAAATGTCAGTTTTAAACCCTAACATAAGTAATTACACTAAATGTAAATGGTCAGATTCACATTTAATCTGGACATATATTGACAGATTGGATAAATATGAGTATGGCACAACTACATGCTGTCTATGAGAAACTCACTTCCAATAAAATAGCACAGGTAGGTTGAAAGTGAGGGCATGGAAAAAGGTATTAATCTAATTTTAATTAATTTGCAAATATTAATCAAATGAAAGTAGGAGTGAGCATATTAATGTCAGATAAAGAAGACTTCAGAAAAAAAAATCCAACAAAAAGAACATACATGATAGAAGGACCAACCCACCAAGTAAGAAGACATAGGAATCCTAAATGTATATGCACCAAAAAACAGCTGCAAAATATGGACACCAGAAATTGATAAGACTGAAAGGAGAAATACGCAAATCCACAGATGTAGTTGAAAACATCAGCACCCCCTCTCAAAAATTAATAGAAAATACAAATAAAAAATCAACAAGGATATAGAAGAACTTGACAACAGCATCACTTAAGAGGCTGTAATTAACATTTATAGAACACTGCACCCAATGGCAGCACAATGCAAATTTTTTTTAAAGGACCCATGAAACATATCAAGATAGGTTACATTTTGGGCCATAAAATAAACCTCAACAAATTCAAGACTTCAAATCTTATATCACGTGTTCTCTGACCCAGTGCAACCAACTGGAAATCACTAATAAAGGCAACAGAAAAATCTCCCAACACCTGAAAACTGAACAACATGCTTCTAAATAATTCATGAGTCAGAGAGGATGTCTTAAGGGAAATTAGCAAAATGCATTGAGTTGAAAGAAAATGACAGTGCAATATACAAAATTTTGTGGAATGTAGCTAGAACAATGCTCAGATGGAAATTTATAGCTCTAAGTACATATATGAGAAAATACAATCTCAAATAATCTAGTTCCTACCTTAAGACACTAGGAAAAAAAACAAAAGAACAAAATAAACCCAGAGGAAGCAGAAAGAAGGAAATAATGAAGATAAAAACAGGAATCAATGAAATTGAAGACAGAAAAACATTAGAGAAAATCAATGAAATACAGGACTGTTTCTTTTAAAAGATCAAAAAAACTTACAAACTTTTTGAAATATTGACAAAGAAAGAAAGAGAAGACAGAAATTACTACTATCAGGAAAGAAAGGGGATATTACTAGCGACCCTGAAGATATCAAAAGGGTAATAAGAGAATACTGTGGACAACTCTACACACATAGATTTGACAACCTATATAAAACAGACTAATTCTTCAAAAAATGCAAAATCCCCCTATTGCCTCAATATGAAATAGATCATATGAATTGCCCTGTAAGTATTAAGGAAATTGAAGAGATGGAGGTCTTCACTATATTGAATCTTCCAATCCATGAACAAAGTATGTCTCTACATTTATTTGGGTCACTTGATTTTTTTTTTTCATTAATATTTTGTGGCTTTCAGCATACAAATCCTGTACACGTTTTCTTAGATTTATACCTCAGCATGCTTTTATTGTTTCTAATGATTATAAATGGTATTGTAATTTCAGTGTCTACATGTTATTGCTAGTGTATGGAGTATAATTAATTTTTTATGCTTGTGTTTTTTGCTGGGAACTTGCTGAACCCAATTACTATCAAGATCCCAACAATAATTTTTCTTGGTACCTATAGATAAGATTGTCCCAAATTTATATGGAAAGACAAAGGAACTAGAATAGCCAAAACAATTTTGAAGAAGAAATATAGGAATCAGCTTACCCAGTTGCAAGACCTGTATGGCTTCCAAAATTAAGACTGTGTGGATTGGGAGAAAGGTAGGCATTAGATCAAAGGAGTAGAACCGAGAATCCAGAAATAGATCCACACAAATATGCCCAACTGAATTTCTTTTTAAATATGAAATTTATTGTCAGATTGGTTTTCATACAACACCCAGTGCTCATCCCAACAAGATGCAAAAGTGAATCAATGGCAGAAAGATAGTGTATCCAGAAAATGGTAATGGTGTAATTGGACATCCAAAGGCAAAAAAAGAAAAATAAACCTTGACTTAAGTCTCACCCTTTATGTAAATGTTAACTCAAAATGGGTCATGAACTTAAATGTAAAACTATAAAGTTTTTAGGAAAAAAATAGGGCAAAATCTGAATCAAGGGTTAGGCAAAGCATTCTTAGATTTGATACCTAAAGTGTAATTCCTAAGAAGGAAAATGGATGAGTTGGACTTCATCAAAATGAAAACCTTTTTCTCTGAAATAGGCTGTTAAGAGGATAAAAGACAAACTATAGACTGGGAGGAAACATTTGCTAACCACATATCTGACAAAGAACTAATATGGAGGCTATTTAAACAGCTCTCAAAACTCAATAGGAAAAGATTCAATTAGAAAATGGGCTAAAGACACGAGGAGGCATTTCACAGAAGAGGATACACAGATGGCAAATAAGCCCATGAAAAGATGTTCCACATCATTAGCTATTAGAAAAAATGCAAATTAAAACCTCAATGAGATTTCCATACATAACCTATCAGAATGGCTGAAATACAGCAAAGTGACTGCGTGGAGAGCCTGGGCCACTTTACATTTCCACCGGCAATGTGTGAGTGATCTGGTTTCTCCACACCCTCTCTGCGTCACTCTTGCACAAGGGTACAGGTTCTCTGGAAGACAGTTTCACCATTTCTTAAAACACTAATGTCTAACAGCTGCCCCCCGCCCCCCAGTCATTTATCCCGGAGAAGTGAAAAGTTACACTCCCACAAAAATGTGTACACAAATACAGGTTATTATTCTTGATAGTATTAATAAAAAACTGGAAAGAATATGTACGTCCTTCAGTGGACGAATGATTAAATAATCTGTGGTACATCCTTAAGATCAAATACTATGCAGCAATAGAAGGAATACATTATTGATAGGCACAACAACTTGGATGAATCTTCAGAGAATTACGTTGGGTGAAACAAGTCAATTCCATTTATTTAAGATTCCTGAAACGAAAAAAATTTATGAATGGAAAACAGATAAATAGTTATCAGGGATTAGGAGGGGAGGAAGGAAGAGTGTAGATATAGGGAAGCAAAGGCAGAGGGAAGGGGGTGTGGCTATAAAGGGCATCATGAGGGATCCTGGCCATGATGGAAATGTTCTGTATCTTGTCTCTTTCGATGTCCATATCCCGATTATGATAATTTACTATATTTTTGCAAGATATTACCGCTGGGGGGAAAATGAGTAATGGGCACACTAGAGTTTTTTGTTCTATTTTTTATAACTACATGAGATTCTACAATAATCTCAAATTTTAAAAGCTTAATTACAAAATCATGAAAACACAGTAACATAGCCCTCTTCCCAGCAATTGGTGCTGCTTCTGGATTGTGTCTTGGAGCTGAGAGGTTATAAAGAGAATGTGGTGTGTGCAGGTAAAAGTCTCTACTCCCTGTAGGGAAAGACAGAGCAGGTGGAACATTGACACATTTGTTCATTCACCCATTTTGTTCATGCAGTTGATTTGTCCACTCATATATATGCTCATACATTCATTCATATATAAACATATCCATTCACTTGTTCATCTTCTCTTTCATTCGAACACTAATTAGTGAGACCAACTGTATATGAGGTATGGTATTAAGCACTAGGAAAAAGGAAGGCTCTGAATTTAGAGAGCTTATAGTAATTCATTTATATATTCCATCAACCAAGTACACTACCGACCCAACCAACCAACCAGACCACAAACCAATCAACCATCCAATGTTGATAAGTGCCTATTCTATCCCCAAGGCTCCCCAGGTTGTTTGGCACAAAAATATAAATATATATATCAGGAATTTTATAACTGCTCATTGACTACATAAAGGAAGTCTGTTTTCAGAGCTTGGTGCCAAATTATCAGCTTTCTAACAATCGGGGAAATAATAGGGAGATACAGAATGGAAAAGGAGAGGAATTCACCAATTTTGTAAAGGGTGGAATGAAATTGTACACTCAGCAGGATGGAATTTGATGACACCAGGTATGAAATGCAAGCTTCTAAACGGGGATCCCTAGGCTTTCGCAACATGGACCCAGGCCCCCTTTCCCACCCCATCTCCTGGTGGCTCAGCTAGACTCCTTACGCTTTGCATGTCCTCTGTGTGCGTTTCCTTCACAGAAATGCCCTTTCTCCACTCGTAAACCTAAAGCACCACTGTTCTGTAGCTTGTGGTGACTTCTATGTCATTCCACAGAGGGAGAGTGGATGGCTGCTTCTCTCTTTTTCTGCAGCTCTTGAGTGTATGTGTTGTTCAGGTTCTAATCATATGCCAGCAAAGTGTATTAGGAGGCTCAGGAATCGGATAGAGGAAGAATTCTACCTTTTCCACACACTCATTGTTTTAACTCAGGGAAGCTTGTTAACCTCTCAGAGTTTCTTTTTCATTATGACTTGATGGATGCAAATAGGATCATGTCTCAGAACGGAGATGAGGGTTAAGAGGAATAACACACGGAAGCTAGCACTTATTGTCTTATAAGAAATTATGGGAATTTTTTTTTTTTTTTTTGCATTTCTGTCCACTTTTTTTTTTTTTTAAACTCAAGCAAGGGGCTATTTCTTGTTCATTTTAGTATTCCCAGATTTTGGACTCTTGTACAGTAATAATAATATTGCTAATAATAATCAGGTCTGCCATTCAACATATTACTTACTGGTCCACAGTAGATAAATATTTGCTGAAACAGCTGGTTAGGAAATCACTAAATGGTAGGACTTCTTGTGCCTCTTCCAGTTATATCACATTAATCTATGTTCACGGAAATTCTAGTGCTCTCTGAAGTGTCTGAGAATACTCCAGGGGCCAGGGAGAGAGCGAGGGAGCAGAGAACGCAGTGTGGCTTTGGTTATTTTTGTGTGAGGAAGGGGACATGAGTTTGCCCAGGAATTTCAGTGTAGGGTATTTTGTGAGACATTTCAGATCAGAGATACAAGGGGTTGAGGGATGCTTTCAACAAAATTGCCTTTTATTAGAAAAGGGCAGTATATGAAGGTTTATGTATTGCGTATATGAATTCCTCGTGTAGGTCACATAGATGTCTCTCCCTTGCCTTCCCTTCACTCTGGTCATACTGGGCTCCTCGTTGCTCCCCAAACATGCCAGGCATGGTCCTATCTTTGACCTTGGCACCTGCTATTCTATCTTCCCAGAATGCTCTTCTGCCAGATATCTGCATGGATAACTCCCTCACCTCATCCTTCAAGTCTTTGTTCAAATGTCACCCTCTTGGAGAGAACCATCCTATTTAATTCTACAACACACACTTTCCATTCCTCTTCTTCTTTCTCTACTTTTCCCTGTTCTTATGGTTCAAATAACCTCCTGGAATACATGCCTCACTTGATTATTCTATTTGTCGTTTATCTTCTGTCCCCACCCCCATTGGGGCACCAACATTACTAGAACAGAGAACCTTACTGTTTTGTTCATTGTCACGTGCTAAGTGCTTAGAACAGTGGCTGGTACACAGTAGGTGTAGGGGCTCAATATTGGGTCAATAAAATAATCAGATGGGGCTTTGGGAAAGAAAGAGCCCCAATGATGTAGAGACGAGTTTGCTTGGAGACCTCCCACGGCAGGAGCACATACAGCCCAGGGCTTATGTTACCCCACGATTTCTTTTCCAAGTGTGAAAGAAGAGCCTTCCCTTTTCTTGGTGACTCAGCAGACTTCATGACCAAACCCATGCTTTCCCTCAGGAGGGGCTTAGCAATGGGCGATAAGAGAAAATCCACTCAAATACAATTGTCTGGGACTGAAAAAATTCTAAGACCCTAGAGGGTGCTGGCAGGCAAACAATGTGTATTCTTTTGGAAATTAGGGTTGCTGGGTTCTAGGGAGATGGTGGAGACAGTACACCTGTGGAGAAAGAGGTGAGGAAAGGGAGAAGCCCATGGGTGGAATCTGAAGGACAGCCAGGGGGTGACAGAGAACAAGTGGGTGTGTCCCTTATCCACTGTCATTGAGCTCACAGCCCATTTCCCTTGTGAAATGGAAGGGCCAAACAACCCAGACAAAGGGCATAATTCTCCAGATTCCGGTAGCACATTGGTCTGGCAAATGGGTCCTTTCGCTAAAGATACTTTTTGCTTAAGCCAGGGCTGACTAACTGTGACCCATGAAGTGAGATGTTTTTTGAAAAGATTAATTCTTTTTTTTAAATTATGTATTTCTTTTGAGAGAGAAAGAGGGGAGGGGCAGAGAGAGTGAGGGAGAGGGAGAATCCCAAGCAGGATCCATGCTCAGCATGGAACCTGACACAGGGCTTAATCCCATGAACCATGAGATCATGACCTGAGCCAAAATCGAGAGCTGGACACCCAACCAACGGAGCCACCCAGGCGCTGAAAAAAGATTGTATAATTCTAATGCCTTATGCAGGCACACAACCTCTAGTTTCTGGATTCATGGGGTTACATCACCTTAGGGAACATTTGTTGGGCCTTAATCTCCATTTGGCGTAGTGTGAATTCAAAGTAAAGATGGGTAAGACAGTCTCTGGAATGGGAAGAAGATGGTGCCCTCCTCTTTCTAGTCTCTGGCTTGACAACACCTGCAAAAACACCTGTACATCTCCTCAGTGATGAGGAGTGATTACCCCCGATGGGTCCCAGATGTAGACAGAGAAAGCTCTACTCTTATTTCCCCCACTACTCCCAATGGAGCTAAAGAGATATTCTGTCTAACATGTAGGAACTAGACTTGAAAGGAAGGGGCCTACGAGTTGGGATGTGGTGAATGTACTGGGGTGTGCATCACCCCAGCAGTTTCCTAGAGCTGACATAACAAAGTACCCTAAACTGGGGAGCTTAGAACAACAGAGGTTTATTCTTGCATAGTTTGCATGATTGATTCCTTCTGAGGGCTATAGGAGAAGGCCTCTGTTCTAGCTTCTGGTGGTTTGCTGGCTATCTGCCATTACCTGATCTCTGCCATATGATTCTGTGTATGTTTGTGCCTAAATTTCCCCTGTTTATGAGGACACCAGTCATATTGGAGTAGGGTGGGCCCCTATGACCGCATTCAAACTAATTACACCTGCAAAGATCACATTTCCAAATATTCTGAGATATGGGGGGTTATGAATATGAATTTGGGGGAGACACAATTCAACTTATGTACGGTGTAATTAAGATTTCACTTGTCAAATTATTAGAGATTAAAAACCAACCGGTTCTTCTTCCTACTCATTTGATGAAGAAGAAAGTTGAAGCCCAGAGATGTTTCAGAGTACGATGGAGGGGAAAAGACATGGCCACCTCAGAATTTTAACCCCATCTGTTACAAACCACATGACCTAGAATCACCTATTGGGAACTTCATGCTCCAATTGAATATGACATCACCTGGCATTGCCTAGCAGAGGCAATAAAGGTCAAATGGGACCATTGCCATGAAGATGCTTTATCAACTCCAATGGACATATATAAGTAAAGGGTAATTTTTTTAAGGTCACAATGCAAGTGACAGGCCAACATGCCATAGGTATCCATGGAATATCACATCAGGTCTGCATTTCTTTCCTTAGACACAGCACCCTGTCTGGAGGTCAAGGCAAAGGTCTGAGGCTGCGTGAGCAGGGATGGGGAATATGTCACAGCGATTAATTCTCATGCCATGCAAAAACTGGAATTTGATCAGGCTGGGAGATCCAATCGAACTCTTGGGGAGCATGTCATGAAGACCAGGTGACTTTGCTCTTTAACTGGTAAAAATTCTCAACAGAATGATGGCTTTTTTGCCAACATAAAGTTGGCATGAGGTTCAGGGAGTGTAAATACGCACGCTTCAGGGTGAGGTTTGAGAGTTGTGGAAAATTCTGTGCCAGAACTCAAAGCCGCTGAAAGATTATCTTTTAAGCAACCAGCAGGGTGGACTGAGACTTGGGCTTGCACCAGGACTCCTCACTCACTAGTTGTGTTAAAGATGGGAGCAGACAGAGTCAGGTTAGTTCACTTCCTGATTTATAGTTCTTCTCTGTTAAATGGGGATAAAGCGAGTGAGGCGCACACAGCGGGAGCATAGCTGGGCTCAGTCATTCTGGAGAGTGATCAGGCAGTACTTACTGAAATAAAGCATCCTATGAGCCAGCAAGGCCATTCCTAGTAGAGAGCTAAGGAAAGTCACACCCTGTGTGTGAAGGGACAGGCATAAGAGTGATGGTGACCACAGCACTGTTGGTGGGGTCAGAGAAATGGAGAAGCTAGCTCCTTCACTACTGGATGAATGAATGAGTACAATACTGAGGCAGCAGCTAGAAGCCATGGACCAGAGCAATGGATCTCCAGCTGTGGTACTGGGACCAGCAGGGTAAGCATCACTTGGGAATTTGTTAGAAACATAAACTCATGGTTCCCATCCCAGCTCTAGTGAATCAGAAATTCTGGGGTGGGCCCCAGCAAACTGTTTTAACAAGACCTCCTAAGATCTCAATGTATGTTTGAGGTCAGGAACCACTAAAATAGAAGTACCCATGGATCAATATTAAAACATAGTCTTAGGAAGAAAAGAGAAAGAAGAAAGAAAGAAAGAAAGAAAGAAAGAAAGAAAGAAAGAAAGAAAGAAAGAAGAAAGAGGCAGAGAGGAGGAGATGGAGGGAGGGAGAGAGGGAGATGGAAGGAGGGAGAGAGGGAGGAGAAAGGAAAGGGGAAGGAAGGAATGAAGGAATGAAGGAAGGAAGGAAGGAAGGAAGGAAGGAAGGAAGGAAGTTTAATAGAATTTATTTAAATGAAAAGCATACACATGCACAAAAATATTTGATGATAGAGACCCCATTCTGAGTTTCTTCCATATGAGAGAGGAAGCATGAGAAGAAATGAATGATGAAGGGAAAGAAAGAAAGAAGCTTTGACCCTTTAAATAAATGCTAATGTTGTCCCATGATCTGAGGGGTGGGTTGCACTTGAGATTCTGCTCGAACACATAGATGAGACGGGAATGATCCTTAGCAACTAGAACAGCACTGATTAAGTCCTTCCCTTGTGCTCGACCCGGTTCTTTGTGTCGCGTGCGCCACCTTCCTGCCTCCTCCCAGTAGCCCCGTGACACACCTGCTCACATCCTGTCTGTTTCAGAAATGAGGTGACCAAAGCAGGAAAGGTGAGGAATTGTGCCCCAGCTCTTATGGTTAGGAGCTTCTAGGAGTCTCCCAAATCCTTCATGTCTCGTGGGTTTAGCTCAGTGATTCTCAACAGTTCTTGCTTCTTAATGGATAGTTGACAATGTCTGAAGATAAGATTTATTTGGTTGTCGCAACTGGGGAGGGGGCTTCTGGTCTCTTGCTGAGTAGGGGCCAGGGATGCTGCTACACATCCTACAATGCATAGAACGACTCCATATAGCAGTTATCCAGCCCTAAATGTCAATAGTGATGACGTTAGAAAGCTTTGACACATCTCCCACACAAAACCTCTCTGTATCGTCCAAGCTAGAATTTGCGAAATTGTGTTTAGAAGGAAGTATGCGTGCCACACGTTTTGTATAGTTATATTACATTTGTGTAGTTGACCTAAATATATTTCTGGTTTTATTATTTATTTATCATGTACCAAACCTATCCTAGTTTAAGTACTTTATACAGCAATTTATTATCCTGTAGAGCCATATATATATATATATATATATATATTTGCCCTAAGTCTCAATCCATATGCGTATTATATAATGATTTCTGTTGGTTTCCTGTCAGTACATAACCACCTTTAGTATCTCGTACTCGAATCTTTGGATCATTGCTAAGTGAGAATGGTTTCTCCCTCTTCTGATTTTGTCTATTTATGTCTTGTTTGGCACTTTGTAGCTTTGAATATAAGAGTCTCTGTAGCTTCTCGATACTGTAAACTCTTTGAAGTCACATCTGAATTGTATTTTCCTGGTGCTTGATGTTTATTAAGACTTGAACTACAAGAACAATCCTACAGTTTTTGAAAAAGGTAATTCATATACAATTACCTGTCCCCTCTGCCCCCGTTCCTTCATAATATTTACTTGGCCACATTTCTTTCAATGTTTCATGTCTAATTCTTGCAAGGAGGAAAAGATGAGATAAATAAGTCATGAAAGATGCATATTAGAAATTTCCTGGAACAGTTTTTAAAGGCATCCTCTGGCCAATATTTTTACTGCCGTTTGCTTCTCAAAAAGAAATGAATTTGAAAGATAAACATTTATTCATATGACTCAAACCTTTAACTTTGCCCAAGCACTCCCACAGGATGCTGATCAGCATGGCATGCGTTGACGAGTAGAAACCAACAGACATGACCAGCGAGGGTACTGGCAGTGGCTGTGCGGCCCTAGTCACGCTACGTTACCATGAGTATTTCTGGGCACCCACCTGCTAAGTGAAAGGTTTGCACCCAGCATCTATGACTTCCTTGCTCTAACAGGAGCCATGGCGGCTCCACCTGAGCTGACACTGTGCAGACCTCTGTTCTGCCCTGTGATGCTCCCGTGTTTTTCCCATTTTACTAAGTGATACCATCATCCTCTCAGAAGCTATACTCAGAAATCTGGGTGATTTTACAACTCCTTTGTTTGCCTCATTTTCAATAAATATTAACCTGTTAACACGTCTTACTGATGATGTGATCTCTAAACTAGACCTTAAAAGCCGCCACTCCTCTCTTCCTGCTCCCATTAAACTCAGCCTCCAGTAGCTCTTGTTGGATGGCTCAAATGACCTTGAACTGGGGTAAGGCAATTTTAATTTTGCATTTGAATGCAGGTCTGGCTGGCTCCAAACTTTCCCCTTCCCTTACCTCAAAGGGGTATTTCAGACACAAATGAAGCATTTTCTGGTCTCTAGGTCTAAAAATGAGAACGCTACCAGTCTTCCAGTACCTGAAGATCTGAGGAACAACCGTAATGACAACAGACAACTTAAAATCTTACCTGCCTCATGAATTGCAAGTCTAAAACCACCAAGAAGGCTTCCTTACCTTCCTGGTCTTCCTTGATTATGACCACCCCGGGTTCTTGATGCCTGTACGCGTCCAATCATTTCTGAGTTATTCTGCCATCGTACACAGACTGTGTTATCAATTCAAGCAGGAAATGTAGCCTTTCCTTTAATTTACACGCATGTGCACACACACACAGCGTCTGTGCGCAAGGTGGACCTCACCAAAGGTTCTTTAGGAAGGCTAGAGCCAAGAATTACCTCATGTCAACAAAAACTCCAAATGAAATACCAGACATCCTTTTCTTTTTTTTCTTTTTGTTTAACATTTTTTTAAAATACGAAATTTATTGTCAAATTGGTTTCCATACAACACCCAGTGCTCATCCCAACAGGTGCCCTCCTCAATACCCATCACCCACTCCCCATCGACCCTCAGTTTATTCTCTGTTTTTAAAGGTCTCTTATGGTTTGGCTTTCTCCCTCTCAAACAGACATCCTTTTCTCAAACCCTCTCTGGCCAAAAACCACAGGGGATTTTTCACTGCTGAGTTCACAGCCCCTTGTCCTCCAGCATCATGCTGTCGGACACCCATCGCTTATCTCTCATGCGGGGCATTTAGCTACGTCCTTTGTGCCTTAGCTCCTGCTAACATGCAGTCCTCAGGAGGCATTCCTTTTAACCTCAAAGAGTTTATAAGTGTGACTCCAAAAGAACATAATTTCTTCCGAAGAAGAATTCTCATTGATGTGCTAAGATAATAAATTGTCATTCTACCTCAAAAGGGCATGAGGCTTTCAACTCAAGTTAAATATTTGTAGTATTTTGAGTTTGTTATTACCCTACAGTTATTGATCAAGAACTTTGTTTTTTAAAATTTAAAATGTTTATTTATTTCTGAGAGAGAGAGAGAGAGAGAGAGAGAGAGCATGAGCAGGGGAGGAGCAGAGAGAGAGGGAGACACAGAATCCGAAGCAGACTCCAGCTTCTTTGTTGTCAGTCCAGAGCCCGACACGGGGCCTGAACCCACGGACTGCAAGATCATGACTTGAGACGAAGTCGGACGCTCAACCGACGGAGACACACAGGCGCCCCTGTTTATGAAGAACTTATGAGTTTGGCATCATTTTGTTGCCAGGAGCATCATGCTAGTGTGCAAAACCCAGCAAGAGTTCTGTTCTCCTAGAGTGTACATTCTATATATTTAACAGTGCCGTTTACTGTTCATGTGTAATTACAAAACGAGAAGAAGACTTTGCAAGAAAGAAAGGGAATAAGTCCTGATGTGAAGCATATGCCAATTTCCATGGTGTATATGTTCTCTCTGTGTCTGAATCCAGGCGTCAGTGTGGCTTGGCTGAACGTGGAGTTGGAAAGGCGAGCGCAGTGACCACTCATCATTTCTACCACCCAGAAGTGACCTTATGAGCAGAGAGGCTAGGGGATAGCACCTCTGTCTAAGGTGGAATATAAAAAAGAATCGAATGGTGGTTGCCAGGGGCTGGGGGTGGGGTGGAAGAAATGAGGAAATGTTGGTCCAAGGGTACAGTATTCCAGTTATACGATGAGTAAGTTCAGTAGATATTACGTACAGCATGGTGATTATAGCTGATTAATAATACTGTGGATATATATCTGAATATGTATAATATATATATATATAAAGTTTTTCATAATACGTGAATATATATATATATATATATATATATACATATATATATATAAGTTTCTCTCTCTGTACACACACTGAAAGTTGCTAAGAGAGTAGATCTTAAATGTTCTTACCACAGGAAAGAAGTGGTAATTATATGATATGATGGAGATTCCCACTTCAGTGGGAACAATTTCACAATATATAAATGCATCAAACCAGCTGTTGTACACCTTGAACTTACACAATGTTATATGTCAATGATATCTCAATAAACTTGGCAAACAAAGCGCGGAGACAGTAGAGCAATGTAGGAAAATCGTCAGAAAATGATACCCTTTGAGTGTTTATTGCCTGTGTTTTATTATGACATCCTTCATCTTAAAATAAAAGCTCTGTTCAACAACCAGCGGAAAACATTCTTGCCACTTTACCGGCCAGCCCTGTGAGCCCACACAAGCTGTACCCAGCAGCGCACCAACAGGGTGGGTTTCACCGGGCATGGGGGCTGCACAGAGGTAGCTGTAGTATATGCAGAGTCCCTGTGAAGAGAGGGACCTTGGCAAGATGTCTGAGGCTTTTTGTTCCTCTTCCGAATAACAAGGGAACCCCCCGTAGGTGTATTAAAGCAGAGGCAAATGATCAGACAGTCTTTGGGAAAGGCCTCTTGTGGACGAAGGTTTCCCCTTGTCGCTGAGTGGTTTGGGTTGAAGTTGGGTAAACACACTGGGAGATGATTCAGGCTCTGGAAGGGGACCGCCCTTCTCAACTCTGAAATTTGGTGATCACGAAAGAGCCTGAAGTCCTCGAGGACAGATAGAAGAGGTTCTCAAGCGCTATCTGGAGCGTTATAAGATAGAGAAATATGCCGGCAAAACTTGAGGCCAGGAAAAAAAAGAAAGGTTTGGCTTTAAAATAAATAGCCACAGGAAGCAAAGTGAGTCAGGTGTTTTCTCTCTCTCTCTCTCTCTCTCGCTCTTCATGAGTTCCTATTTTTGAAACATCACTTCCTCCAAGTGTCAGACAATTATATCTGCTAATATATTTTTGCCAACACGATCCTAAAAAGGGTAGCGTGAGTTATTTATGCCAATCTCTCCTCGGCCTTGAGTGAATAGGAAAGTAAACGTTGCAACATTTCATTTTAGGAAATTCCTTGTGCAAGAGCTCTCAGAGAGCAGAACCCCAGATTAGGAAAGCTGACGAAGAGTCTCAAATAGGAGGGGGGGGATCATCTGCCAGAGATGTCCTTTCTCTCTGTGGCCATCGCTATGACATTGTCTTCTCTGGCCCCCTCTGCCCTCTACGCTTTAGCCACACCCTCCTGACTCCACAGCTGCTATCTGGGGGTGACTCTGCTGCCATCGGCTCTCACCCCCTTCACGGCAGGAGCAGGGACCCTGAAGCTAGCACAGCCCCTGTGTCTGCCCATCCACTCTGTTCCACAGTCCTCCTCCCCGCGTCCCCCCCAGCACCATACCCTTCAGGCCACTGCCTCCCTGGTCACTCCCGACAACAGCGCCCCTTCTCCCCTTCAGTGTCCACTCAGAATCAGACCCCATCAGACCTGGCTGGGGTTAGCCTTCAGAAGGATGGCTTTGGAGACAAATTCCTGCTTCGTTACGTATTAATTATGTGATACCGGGTAGGCTAGGGAACCTCTCCGGGCCTCAGTTTTCTCATCTATAAAATGGGAATTAGAATACTCCCCATTTTTTTTTTTCCAGAGTAGGTGTTAAGGAAATGAGTGTATCAAAGTGCTGAGCACATCAGTGAATATGAACGTATGATTACTATTTTTATCTGCTACCTGTCCTGACTTGCATCTATGTGTTTTTGAAAGTCCCATTACTTTACTTATTCATACCAAGCATCTGCTATGGGCCAGACACCATGTCTTCCAAGTTCTCTTGCCAGGGGGTCATGATTAGAGGAGCTGTTTACCGACTGCCTATTATATTTTATCCAGAAGTGCTTTTATCATTTTTCAGAGAATTTTTGCTTTGTGTTGCTGTAGAGCTAAGTGCTAGAGATCAGCAGAGAATGAACAGTGAGGTCTCTGTGGCCCCAGAGAGCTGACCTTCTTGCATGCCCACCGTACATCAGCACCGTTCTAAATAGCTGGTTCCGGATGCACGTCACCGAAGCTTACTTCCTTAAAGTGCATTTTTAAAAAATGTTTATTTATTTTTGAGAGACAAAGCGCGAACAGGGGAGGGGCAGAGAGGGAGGGAGACACAGAATCAGAAGCAGGCTCCAAGCTCTGAGCTGTCAGCACAGAGCCTGATGCGGGGCTCGAACTCACCAACCGTGAGATCGTGACCTGAGGCGAAGCTGGACACTCAACTGACTGAGCCACCCAGGCGCTCCTAAAGCGCATTTTTAAAAGTTTATTTATTTATTTGGAGAGAGAGAGAGAGGGAGAGGGAGAGAGAGAACGAGTGGGGGAAGGGCAAAGAGAGGGGAAGAGAATCCCAAGTAGCTCCGCATGGTCTGCACAGAGCCTGAGGTGGGGCTCAAACCCACAAACTATGAGATCGTGACCTGAGCCGAAATCAAGAGTCAGATGCCTAATCAACTGAGCCACCCAGGCTCCCCTAAAGTGCATTTTTAAAGTTAGTCTATGGCTTTGCCACCGGCCCATGAGATCGGCATATTCTTTTGCTTTCTTTTAGGAGCACTAATAAGGAAAGGAGACAGACCCAATAAGCACCTACCGGGTGCTGACACTACAGTGGGATCTCATTTCCCCTCTGCGACAATGTCACGAAGATACATCCTTCACCTGGTTTTGTAAATTAGTTAGCTACAGATCAGAAGAATGAAGAAATTTACCCCTAATCCCAGGTCTTGCACAACCTGAACCCACCTGACACCAAAGTCTGACCATTTTGCTACCCTCAATGCTATAGATCTACTGATAATCTTACAGCTCCACCATTTGGGCTTCGAGCCAACACTTATCAGCTCTCAGAACATTATAGCAACAGCAACAACAGTATACCATCAGGTGAGGGAATCGTGACGTCCCTCAGCCCAGTCTTCCCCTCTTTATTCAGGTCCCCTTGTAAGGAGACTGATCTGTTGACAATTTTGTCCTTTTCACAGTTGAAGGAAGCTTAATAAGAGAAAAATGTAATGGACTCACCATTGAAAGCACGACCGTTTAGCACAGAATATGGTTATATGATTTGGAACTGCATTCACCACGCGTCTTCTAGATTATGGCCAAATCCCAGCTGCCATAACAGACAGAACCATCAAAGGCCCTTCACTGTCAAAGCGTTTTGTGTCTGTGTTTGTTCAGAAAGTGCATCCCTTTCTGGCTCCCTTGTAAAGATCTTGATCTGTAAATATCTTGGTCTGTTTGACAGGTGCAGTGGTCGAGAAGAAGCAAATCAAGTTGAAGTCCTTGCTAGCTACTCACAAGCATACAAAGTTGCCAGCAGGAGACTGAAGCCTGCTGGCTCTGGGACCAAGCAGGTGAACAGAACTGAGGTGGGGCCAACAAGCCTGGCCCACACCTGCTGTTGACATCAAACAGTTGTGGGTTTCCGTGGTGCTCTTTCTTTCTTTCTTTCTTTCTTTCTTTCTTTCTTTCTTTCTTTCTATGTTCATAAATGCTAAGCTTAGGGAACTCAAGTCTCCCCCACTTCACCCACCACCCCAACCAGAAATCTTCCTTCCTAGAGTGAAGATAGCAAATGTGCCTTTTCTTTCTTTCTTTGTAAGCATGCTATGCAATCTGGATGCTGAACATTTGGTATGGTACATTTCAAATATCTTCTCCCAGGATGTTTGCTTACTTATTGTTCTCCTGGAATCTTTTGATGAACACAGTTTCATCTTCCATTTCATATTGATCGGTGATGGTTGCCCAGAGCAGTACTCTACAAAGCATTTTGAGCCCGGGCAGGCTCTGTAGGAAAGAGTACCGTGATCTATTAAGAATGGCTGACAACCATGACGGCCCCCAGGGCTGTCATTTTATAGCCCTGGAATAAATTAGCTAAGTAGTCAAATGGATTTCCATTCAGGTTTCTACCAATGTATCCATTGGATGGAACTCTGCAGACAGGTGAATGGAATGATAGAAATTCATGAAAGGAGCAGAGACTGTACCAGCTATCAGTGGATCGTAGAAATGCACCCATTCTCCCTCTCAAGGGACAGCAGATTTCACTTTCTTCAGGGAGGTGGTGTAAACTCTAGATTTGAATAAGAGTTTGCCAAATAGGGGGAAGATCATCTCAAGAAATGTAAATAGGGAGTGGGGTGTACAGAGTGGTATACCCAGGGGAGCGCATGCCGTTTGGTGGTCCTGGGACATCACAGGTGTAGCAGAAGATGGTAAGCAAGGAGGCTGGAGAGGCTGCTGGGGTTCACGTCACCATACACTCAGTGTATGAAGAGGTTGAGACTTTATCATGCAGGTTGTGGGGTGTCAGTTCCTGGTCCTGTCTTATACTTAGCAACAGGGTCAAAGTGTGTAAGATAAGAAAACAAAGCTTGAGAGAAAGACAGAATAACATGCACATGAGGCCAGGGAGTGCTTAGAATTTAGTAGGTGGTAAGGCAGTAACATCAACTAGGTTTCACATCAAGGGGCCGAGCTCAAGCGTCATGTTTGGCTTTAGCAGAATCTTCTATCAGAGAATAGAAAAAGAAGTCATGGAAGAGAGAGTTTGGGATTCAGTCTCTGAAAAGTTGGGGATATTGAAAGTAAAGGGTAATTCATAGAGCCTTGGGCCCAGGGGTAAGGGTAGCAATCCAGGTATCAATCTTGGAGTTCGGGGGGGAGAAAAAAAGACTAGGGCCTGGGACCAGTACTGCATCATGTGGGGAGTTGGTCTTGGGGATGACAAGGATAGTCTATTTCTAGAACTGGGGCAGAACAAAGCTGACCAGATACTCAGAACTTTCGGCTAATGTGTTGCCTGCAGCTTTGGCTGAGCAGAGGGGCATAGGCTATACCCCTTCAGAGGCCTGGCTTTCAATCCCCGCAAGGCCCTTTGTCTTTATAGAATCTTGAACAAAGCTGGTCCTCCATGAGAGGTTAAATAGCCCTGACATGTCACATGAGATTAGTGTAGAGCCTGGTGAGCAGAGATGGGGCAACCTAGTCCTCCTAGCTGCAGGGTGGGAACTCAGAGTTGTCTTGTGAGTCCTACTTGCTTCCTACCCTCGATCCCCCAGCCTGGACTCTTAGAGTTGAATCAGGAAGGAGGGATTTAAGCCGTTCCAGAACCACTCTTAGACACACCAATCTTGTGAGCTGGAACTCTGTTCCAGTTTTGATTAACCTAGAGTCCGTCCCACATTCTCAGCCTATGATTCAACTCTTTTTTTTTTTTTTAATTTTTTTTTTCAACGTTTATTTATTTTTGGGACAGAGTGAGACAGAGCATGAACGGGGGAGGGGCAGAGAGAGAGGGAGACACAGAATCGGAAACAGGCTCCAGGCTCTGAGCCATCAGCCTGGAGCCCGACACGGGGCTCGAACTCACGGACCGCGAGATCGTGACCTGGCTGAAGTCAGCCGCTTAACCGACTGCGCCACGCAGGCGCCCCTTTTTTTGTTTTTTTTTTAAATTTTTTTTTCAAGACTCAGCTTTTATAGAAAGGCTCAGGTACTGCCCAGCTGAATGGCCTTGGTCAAGTGTTGACTCCCTGAACACCTCCTTCCTTATGTGCAAAACAGAATGATCCCAACTATATGGAGTTGTTATGAGGTTTTCTTACGAGTGTTGGTGAAATGTATATACTACACACTGAACATCTTTGCTGAGTGCTCCACAGGCACGATGGTCACCACGATGGCCACAAGATCGATCACGGTGCGTGATGGCCACTTTGCTCTCTGAGTCATACTTGGTGCACTTGCTCCAGAGAGAGGCGAGCAGGTGCATGGGCTTGTGCAGGAGCAAGGTACACGTAAGCAGAAGAATGCGAGGTGGAACGGGGAGAAAAATCCAGCCACAGAAAGAGGTAATAGCCAATTTAGGTCGATTTTAATTTAAATATTCAATGACTCCTTTGTGGCTTCAAGACAAAAAGTAAATAGATAATTATTATGCAAAGAGAATATGCCCCTGAAGAGTATATAAACAAAGGAAATATCAGAGAGGCTTTGGACAAGTCCACTAACCCATAGGATTAATATCATTTCATGGCATTGAAGACCTTCCATGTCTTGGGTAGTGGCAACTGAAAACTTCCTTTTGCCCTTCTCCTGGGCTGTGTTCCTTTGTCTTTCTCTTTGTCTCTTTCTAGCTCTTTAACACTTCACATACTGAATTTTACTGTCATTTCTTGCTCATCTGTCTTGCCCACCAGACAATGAACTTTTTGGAGGTGAGGACTATGTGTACATTTGGCCTTTGTTACCTGGCACAAGATAGGCAAGATGACTCTGCCTTTGTGAAAAAAATATGAGTCTGTGAAACCTCCCTGACATAGAATTTATGAGCAGTTCTCAGAGGACACATGTGAAAATGTAGTTTCTTGGAAAAGGGGTAAACAGAAAGGAATCAAACAAACTGAGATTTTGTGTAGCAAGGGGAGTTCTGCAATGCATCGTCAATAGTATTGGTTGGATGAATAAGAAAGCCTTCTAACCAACAATACATAAGCAGAAGAATAGGAACAGAAGGGAACGAGGTCCCTCCAGGAATAATGGAAGCCACTGAGACACAAGACTGCCGAAGGCTAAGTTATTGAGCCACTATTTTTAAAACTGCCTTTGAAAAGAAGCTTGAATGAAAGCAAAGAAATTGTGCAATTAGAGTGTATTTTTCTTTTGTGTTCTTATCTGCTTCTCTCACAAGCTATTTTTGGTACGTTTGCATTAACTTTCTAACAAAATGCCAATTAAAGCAACTTTTAATAGGCTGTGTTTAAAAGACCGAATCCAAAGAGGAGAGAGTGTTAGATCCGTGCGTCAGTGTGGAAGCCAGATTCTTAATCCTACTTGGGCGATAAGTGAAATTCTCTGTGGTTTTCACCTGGGAGAGCAACATATTCAATGGAGAAGCAAACTCTCCAAGTGGTGATCCAGAATGCATGCATCTGGTGCTGGAATGACTTTCTCCCTTTTATCTTTCCTCCTTTTCTTCCCCCCACACCTTCCTGGGAACAGTGACTTGTTTCCCAGATAGTGTCAAATGACACCTCAGCACTCATGTTTATAATATAAACTGACAATACACCCAAGTCTGTGTTGACCATTGGAAAGTTTTACGTGACGTCAGTACTGATAGCATTCTGGGAAGGTGAATTAATACACACTGCAGTATTTATATTTGGATTACAGGTGTTCTGAGCAGGGCTCCAATAACATTCATGACTTTTGTTGAAAAACAACTTCAAAGTGGAACCAAAGATTTGACTTCGTCCTGCACTTATCTTTCCTGATTGACCAGGTTCTGACTTCTGTCTTATGTCTTCACATCTTGGTGCATTCTGTTCTCGGCATGCTGTCTCTCCTCGCTTCCTTGACTGTTCGATGCCTGGTCATCCACTGAGTCAACCTAGGTCTCACCCCTCTGGGTCCCCACAGAACACATGCTAACCCTTTCCTCAGTGTTTCTCCTACAGAATTGCCATAATTACTTGTCAGTCTCTCTCCATGGACACGACAGGCTGACTAAGGGCAGGTCTTTATTGACTACGATGTCTCTATTAATACAATAGAAGCACTGTCTATGCCACGATCGCCATGTATCCCTATAAAATGAAGAAAGTCTAGGGGCACCTGGGTGGCTCAGTTGGTTAAGCATCTGACTCTTGACCTCGGCTCAGGTTATGATCTCACAGTTTGTGGGTTTGACCCCACATGAAGCTCTGCGCTGATGGTGCGGAGCCTGCTTGGGAGTCTGTCTGTCCTTCCCCATTTGTGCCCTCTCTTTCTCTCTCAAATTAAATAAATAAACTTAAGAAAATAAACTGAAGAAAGTTTAAAAATGGATGGATAACTACCTACATACTTAGTTTATAGACAGACATCGATGGTAGATGAGGCATGGATGTGGACAGGACGGTGGACAGTGGGATTTACAGGCAGGTCGGCACACAGGTGGATAATAGAGCTAAGAGGAGGTCACACAGGGATGTAAAACCAGTGTTCTCATCACTTTTATCCTTCATGATCTTCCCATTCAGTTCTTTGGGAAATTCTAAGGGTCCGTTTCTCTTATTTATATTGAACGAGCTGCTTTCCTTCTCTACTTGCCTGAAAAAGTAGAAGCTCAACCAATTTTTTGTTGTAGTTGAATTTAATTGGCACCTGATTTTGCTATGTCCCCTACAACTGATTTCATTTCCCTTTGAAGGACTGTAAGAAAACAGATTGGGGTTTTTTTTTGCCAATGGTATTTGATAGGCCTGGTACTGAGTGCTCAGTTGGTAGGAGACCATCCACTATACAAACAGGGGGAGGAAGATGAGTCACCGGAGGGCTGGAAGAAGAGGTTGCCCCTTGCCTTGATGCCTCTTTTGCTAAATGAAATCGGACTGATGGATAAAGAGGTTGTCAAGAGGAAGTTCTCCGACACCATGTTTCTGGTTTATTTGCAGCATCATTACTGTGAGAAACTCATCATTCTTATGTCTGACTTCTATGGAGAAATTTGGGGTGGGTGCATTTGATAGGAAAAATCCCCAGCCTGCAAAGTGGAACACAACACCCAGAGGCAGAAGGAAGTCATGTTTTCTTCAGGAGAGAAATGTGGGGTTTCGATAGAGAGTAAATATGGACAATCTGACCCTTCCTCGTATTGGTAATTACACTGGTGATAAGATCTGGAACTCACAGCTGGGTAATTAAAAAAATCCCAGGATGGGGGCAGCTGGGTGGCTCAGTCAGTTAAATGTCCGACTCTTGGTTTTGGTTCAGGTGATGATCTGGCAATTTCATGCATTCAAGTCCCACATCGGGCTCTGCACTGACAGTGTGGAGCCTGCTTGGAATTCTCTCTCTCTCTCTCTCTCTCTCTCTCTCTCTCTCTCTCTGCCCCTCCCCCACTCGCAGTGTCTCTGTCTCTCTCAAAATAAATAAATAAACTTAAAAAAAAAATCCCAGGATGGAAGGGGAGTATCTGTGGTTAGTACAGCTTAAGGCTCACCAATTGTGAGACCCTGGACGAGTCATTTTTAGCCCTTGGAAAGTAAAGAAGAATGAAGACCAAATCCTCAACATATTTCTTTCGGAGTAATTATTTGGATGTTTATAAGGATCTTATAAAGGAAACTATATATTTCAAAATTTTAGTCTGACCATAAAAACTCAATTTTATTATTATTATTATTATTATCCAATATCACTAAGACCAGATGAAGGAATTCAAGTTCCACATTTTTCTATGTCTCCTCCTGTGTGTCAATGCATCCACTTTTTCTCCTAACCTCTATACATAGGTTTTCAGTTTATATGTTACAGATAATACATTAGTTCATCTATTATGAACAATTTCTTAGGAATTGCTGGGAATGTTCATAAACCCTGGGTTAAGTAACTTGGCTGTAAATATTCATACTAGTGTATGGTGATATTAAAAAAGGACTATAAATATGAATGAAAATGCTCCCAGACTTCAACTTGCTTAACTGTGTGACCATGGCTAAGTTATATACCCTTTCCTGGTCTCTGTTTCCACATCTGTGGAATCAAGGCACTCTTCATTGCTTATGTTCTTATAAAGATTCAGTGAGCTAATACAGGAAAACATACATCAGAGAAATGCCTGGAAATGCCTAACATATAGGAAATTCTCAGAAGATGTCTGCTATCATTAAAATAAAATCATCTGGAATGCATCTTACCTACCCCAGGGTCAGTGATGGCTATATTCTTGCTAGTTTGGAGTTTCTTTCATTTCCTGTATCTCACCTGGTCGAATGTACTTTAAGAAAAATCTGAAAATCGCCACTGCACATGTTATACATAGAAGAGGAAGATATTTGAGATGGGGAATATGAGCATTGTATCATGTACTTGGTATGGTGTCTTCCTCCAACCCTTTGATTGCCATAGGGTCAAAGCCCAAATTTGTCACCATGGTAACCCAGACCACCCCTACTATACTTTCTCCGGCTTCAATTCTCAGTGCTCCTCTACATAAGCATTTATGTTAAGAAGACTTCGCCTCCAACATTCCTGGGTACCTGCTCACTTACTCTCTGGCCCTGGAACATTCAGCCAAGGTGGTCTCTATCAAACAAAAGACCTCTATGTTGCCCTGTGAGTCCGACAGAAAGCCACTGCAAGTCTAGAGCAGGAGAGGAGCCAAAGTCTTTGCAACGGTCTACAGACTCTCTAGAACCTGGCCCCAGCTGCCTGTTGGGTCTCACCTCCCACCTCTTCACCCAGTTCACTTGAACCATACTGGCTTCCTGAATTTCTTCAAACTCAGTAGGAATACTCTGCATTAGGGCCTTTGGATTTCCTTTTCCTTCTTCCTGGAGACGCCTCATCGTCAGTTTTCCATGTGACCCCCCTCTTCTTCCTTTGGGTGTCTGGTGAAACGTCACCTTCTCAGAGACACCGTTTCCCTCATGCACTATATAAAAAAGCAACACCTCCTTTGTCCCTTTTGGTCGCCTTAAACTGTTTTTTTTTTTCAAAGCACATTTCATGACTGGGTAAGTCTTATTTTTTTCGAATGTATTTATTCTGTAAGGTCCAGGGACATGGACTTCATCTTATTTGATCTTCACTGACTGTACCAACCATCACCTCAGAATGGCTGGAACACCCACCTGCCCCCCTAGTGTTACCCATACTTCCCCCTTGCGTAGGGTTCTCTGCCTTGGTCTTCCGATTTGGCTCAGGTTTATGCAGCCAACTCAAATCTACCCTCTCTTCGAGTCCTTCAATAGATATCTCAGCCTGTAGTATTCATCTGCCTCCCTAAATCACTAGAGGAATAAAAAAAAATATGTCCCTGTTAGTGGTCATCTGTGGCCTTGGGTGCGTGGGCGTGCATTCAGTCAAGTGAATCTGTCTGGCATTCAGATTGCCTGGGAATGAATACTGGGTCAGCCACTGATGAGTTGGGTGACCTTGTGCAAGCTGGTAAGCCCACCTGTGTGTCATCCCCTTGCCTGTGGCAGAGGACAGTGCCACTGTCCACCTCATGACTTTGCTGCAAGGATCAAACGAGTGACATTTATCAAACACCATGCCCGGCACAGAGTAAGCACTTGGTCAACGCTGGCCTTTATTTTTAGCACCTGAACAAATCGTGTCCCCAGTTAGTTCGAAAGCTCTATTCCTTGTGTGCCCCGTGACATATGGCAGACTCTTTCACACAGCAGGTGCTCAATAACTCTGTTGACTTTTGGTAAAATTATTTCCCAGAAGAAATGTCAGAAGAAATCCTTGGAAACACCGTGCCAAAGCGGTTATGATTGTAAAGCTGTTTGGGGACTCAGAAAAGGTAAAGACTTTCTTTTCAGCGTCGCAAAAGAAAGTTCCCTTGCACACTCATTTGGAAAACACTTTCGAAGCGTCTGCTGTGGGCCAGACACGGTCTGGAGGCCTATGGACGCAGTGACGCAAAGGTCAGGCTTCTTTTTCTTAAGGGGCTCGTGGGGGCGGATCCATGAGCTGGTGGCTGTGACACGTGGCAGGGCCACAGGCGAGATGTGTGCAGTGTTGCAGGGTCTCAGGGGTCACTTATGGATGGGGAAGTCCTGGGTAGGTACTTTTTCGGGTTGACTCAGGTAGCCTACATTTCTATTTCTGCGTGCTGCACGAGTGATTCTGAAAACAAGAATGGTGTTAAAATTGAAAATGGAATAAGGTCCCTGGGGAACAAAAGCAGAAGTAGTCTGGGGGAAAATACACTGAAACTGCGTAAAACAAGAAGCAGAGATTGAACAAAAATCGTTGATTCCTTTGGGTTTCGCTATAATCTGAAGACATTGTCCTGAGGACAACACGTGGGATAAGACTTAGGATTTTTTTCTCCCATTTCTGGCACATTGTTAATGAAGGAAAGTGCTTCTATGCTCAACTCCCCCTTATTACAAGAATGCAAAGGGAGCATAAAACTGAGGGGAGCTGGCTGAGCCAGGCAGAGTGAAGCACGTTCTTGCCTCCGGGTCCTTAGTCCTGCTTCTGTCCTCACCTGTCCACTTCTGCCATCCATTCAGATTTCTAACTCCTCAGACAAAGTCTCCCAGGAACAAAGGCAAAATTAAAATAATTTTCTGATAAATCTAGGCATAAAATATAATTCTTTTCTGATAAATCTAGCCTTGAAATATAATTCTAACGAATGTTTTTAGGAGACAAAAGAAAAAGTTGGCATCTTTTACGTGCGAATTCACCAGATTGCCTGTTTCCTAATTACCATGGTAGGACGTGTGTGGCTCGTGCTTATGGTTTGCCTCCCTCTCTCTCCCTCTCTCACCGTAAGCTTGAATGGATACAAGACCAACAGACAAAATTCAACTGCATTTCCATACGCTGGAGATGAAAACAAGATGAAATTAAGAAAACAATTCCACTTACACTAGCAGCCAAAAATTAAGATACTTCAATATGAATTTAACAAAAGAAAGACTTATAAAGCGATAACATTGTTGAAAGAAATGAAAGATCTCAATAAATGAAAAGATATTCTATGTTCCTATACCAGAAGGCTTACTGTTGTCAAGATAGCAATGCTTCCCAAATTAATCTACAGATTCCTTATAACCCTTATCAAAATCCCAGCAGATTTCTTTTGAAGAACTTGATAAGGTGACAATGAAATCTATATGGGAAGGCAAGGGACCCAGATTAGCCAAAACAATCCTTAAAAAAAGCAACAAAGTTGGAGAACTCATGTGTTTTGATTTCAAAACTCACTGAAAATCTAGAATAATCAAGATAGCAGGGGCACTGGCATAAGAATGAACATATAGAACAATGGAAAGGAATCAAGAGTACAAAAGCAAACCCTTATATTTACCATCAATGGATTTTTTACAGGAAAATTCAATAAAAAGAGTAATCTTTTCAATTTGTGTTCTGGGACAACTGGACATAAGCAAAAGAACAAAGTTGGATTCTCTACACCACACAACCTATAAAAATTACCTGAAAACAGATTATAGACCTAAATGGAACAGCTAAAATTATAAAAGTCTTGGAAGAAAATGTAAGGCTTAATCTTTGTGACCTTGGGTTAGGCGATTGTTTCTTAGCTATGACATCAAATGCATAAACAACTGCAGAAAAACATACAGATAGATTCGACGTCATCACAATTAACAAGGTTTGGTGTTAAAAAGACACCTGTAAGAATATGAGCAAATGATAAAATGGGAAAAAATGATTGCAAGTCATATGTCTAATAAGGGATTTTTTTCCAGAATACCCAGAAAGTCTTATAATTCAGCAATAAAAAGACAAATAACCCAATAAAAAATGGTCAATAGATCTGAATAGACATTTCTCCAAAGAAATATAGAATATTTCTCCAAAGAAGAGACACAAATGGCCAACGAACACATGAAAGAATTGCTCAACATCGTTAGTCATTAAGGAAATGTAGATCAAAAAATCACAATAAGTCACCCACTAGGATGGCTAAAATAAAGGCAACAAAGATATGGTTGTCCAGGATATGGAGAAAATACTACACAGCATTACCCTAAGACCAGAAATTCCAATTCTAGGTATATACCCTGGAGAAATGGAGACATATTTCCATAGAAAAAACTTGTTTACAAGGGTTTATAGCAGCCTTATTCAAATAGCCAAAAAAAAAAATGGGAAAAACTCAAAGGTCCACCAATAGACGAATGGCTGAACAAAATAAAGTATATCTATACAATGGACTATTATTTGGTCATGAAAAAGGAATAACATACTGATTGATACAGGCTACAACACGGAGGAAGCCGGGAGACATTACGCTAAGTGAGAGAAGCTACTGCCAAGAGATGAATGACTCCTTGCATATATGAAATGTCCAGAATAGGTGACTCCAGAGAGACAGAAAGCAGATTGGTGTTTGTTCAGGGAGAAGTTTGGTGGAAATGAGCAGTGACCGCTAATGGGTATGGGAGCTTTTAGGGGGTGATGAAGCTGTTATCAGACACGATCGTGGTGATGGCTTCACAGCTCTGTGAGATACTAAACCCCACTGAACTGTGACTTCAACAGGGTGGATTTTATGATACATGACTTGTATCTCAAAAAAGCTGTTATTTACAAAAAAATGCAGCAACAAAGTAAGAAAGCAACGAAACAAAAACCATGTTTTTAAAATATAATTGACCATCAAATTGGCTATACAACTTGTATATGGTGTATACAGTATGCTCCTGGCTTCAGGAGTAGATTCCCATAATTCATCGCTTACACACAACACCCAGTGCTCATTTCAAAAATTGCCCTCCTCAATGCCCGTCACCCATTTTCCCCACTTCCCCCGCCCCCACCAGCCCTCAGTTTGTTCTCTGTATTTAAAAGTCTCTTATGGTTTGCCTCCCTCTCTTTGAAACTCTTTTTTCCCCTTCCCTTCCCCCATGGTCTTCTGTTAAGTTTCTCAAATTCCACATATGAGTGAAAACAAATGGTATCTGTCTTTCTCTTACTGACTTATTTCACTCAGCATAATACCCTCCAGTTCCACCCACATTGTTGCAAATGGCAAGATTTCATTGTTTCTCATTGCCAAGTAGTGTTCCACCCTGTATATAAACTACATCTTCTTTATCCATTCATCAGTTGATGGACATTTGGGGTCTTTCCATAATTTGGCTATTATTGATAGTGCTGCTATAAACTTTGGAGTACATGTGCCCTATGGGTCGGCACTCCTGTATCCTTTGGATAAATTCCTAGTTAACGGCAGCATTGGAATCCTAGCCTCCTGAGGTCGGAATGAATCTTGAAAGTCTGTTAGGGCAATGATCTTGGCTCGAATCCCCTCCTGGAAAGTGGTTACCTCTGTATTAGCCTCATATCAAAGACCAGGAATCATTACTCTTCCTTCTTTCTTTGTATGTCAGGAAACTATAATAGCTACTATTATTATTATATTTTTACATTACATTCTATTTTATTATGATTTTATGAGCCAGGCACAGAGCGCTTTATATCACTAAGCATTTAATATCTAGGTCATAAATGGATCATGAGGATTAGGATTGGGTCCATTTTTCAGAAACCAAACTGACCCCTAAGAAGTAAAGGAACGTTCTCAAAGTCACATAACTCATAAAAGAACTGAGATCTGTCAGACTTCACAACCCACCTTTAATTAATATCCCCTATTAGCTCAATTCTAATTCTAAACTGAAGTATGTCTCCTATAATTGCCAATCCTTGTTTTTTGCCTCCTTCGTGTCACCTATGCATGTTCAATACTTCTCCTTCCTAACAGCCATATTTGAAGATGGTTCATGTCCCCTTAAGTCTTCTCCATGTTAAGCACTTCAGTTTCCATCCCTTTTGTCTTAGGTTTTCAAGTTCTGGTCCTCAGCCATTTTCGTACAACTCTTGGAGTGTGGTTTGCAGAGGTCAAGGAACAAGATGGAATTATTCCAAGCCACTCGTTTCTAGGCACCTAACAAATGGCATCTGACTTTTCCTAACCAGCCTTTAGAGTTAGACCACATCGGGAGCATTTTACAAATGACAACATGGAGCTCAGATAGGTTAAGATCTTGCCCTCAGTCACACAGCCGTGAAGTAACAGACCCAGGATTTGAAACGACGTCTGGTTGCTTGTTATTACTGACCTGAATTAACAGACTAGCGATTCCCCCGTTTCCCCAGCACTGAACACAAACAAGAATTGATGCCGTTCACCGGAAGGATCCTACCGAAGAACTGGAATTCTCCGAGCAGCTGGAGGTTGTAAATCTTAGAAATGGCAATTAGCCTGAGGCCAGGCTTGTTTGTCGTAATTAGAAGTCCCCAAAATTTCAGAAGGGCTCTTTGTGTGCCGAGCTGGCTACTCCTTCTCCAAAGCGAAAAGCAAATCCCTCATTTCATTTTCTTTTCCTCTGTTTTTCTTACCACAGTGAGGTAGTGTCTGGGTGAGAACATTCCTCCACTTTTTGCACCTTCTCCCAGAGCGCCGTTTTCACAGAACGCCTTTTAACTGGCATTTTTAAAAAACTTGGCAGTTAGTTTGATCAGAGCATAAAATTTGCCTTTTATGCTGAAAGATTTTTTTTTTTTTCTGGAAACTTCTACAGTGGTTGTACTATTTGGCCGTGGGTTGAGAATGGGGAATGCGTTCCCGCCCTTGATTTGGAGGCCTGTCCCCTCTGACTGCAAGCGTTGGTCACATGCTGGGGGGGTGGGGTGGGGACAAGCCAGCCCCTTTTCGATGCCAGGCTGCTGGCCACTGAAGGCATAAAGTGGGCTTTATTCTATTGAGGCAACGAGTCCCGGGGCTGCTTGAAGTCAGGCTACGAAGACCAGAAAGACTGTGGAAACCAGTAAACGCACTGGCTGCCTTCTTCCGAAAGCCCTAGAATTCCCTCCCAGGGGAGTCAGCCTCTTCTTCCCCGCAAAGGAGGCAGCGGCCCCGGGAGTGTTCCCCTGGGAGATGACATTGACGTCTCATTTTTACTTTCAAAATGAAAAGCGAGGAACTGAGGGCTTAGTAAAGGACCAAGGAGGCAGGTCTGAACGGCAGGACGCGTCTCCAGCAGGCCGCCCTTCCCGTGGGACCCGAACCGCTGCACACCCCACCAGCCTGCACTTAACGGAACCACACTCCGGATTAGTCCTCAGGGCACATCCCCCCGTGTGTATGAGCCCCACGTGGCGGCCAACCCCAACCACATTCAGGTACGGAACACTGGAGCCTTTCGCATATCAAAGATGATCATCGACTACAGTCGCATGCACATAGGCACGTGTGTGCATTCCAGTATTTTATGCATAAAAAGGTCAAATCCGGGGTGCCTGGGTGGCTCAGTCGGTTAAGCGATCGCGTCTTGATTTCGGCTCGGGTCGTGACCTCACGATTCGTGAGTTCGGTGCCCCACCCTGGGCTCTGTGTGGACAGCTCAGAGCCTGCTGGGGATTCTGTCTTTCCTTCTCTCCCTGCCCCTTCCCCGCTCGTGCTTTCTCTTTCTCTCTCTCTCTCTCTCTCTCTCTCTCTCAGTCAAAATAAATAAATAAATAAACATTACAAAAGATCAAATCCTTTTCAGTCATAACAACTCTTTGGGTAGCTAATCATAACCACATTATATATAAATATATGTATGTAATTTTTTAAACATTCATTATTGAGAGACAGAGAGTGAGCAGAGGAGGGGCAGAGAGGGAGACACAGAATCTGAAGCAGCCTCCAGGTTCTGAGCTTTCAGCACAGAGCTGGACGCGAGGTTCGAACCCATAAACTATGAGATCATGACCTGAGCCGAAGTCGGACGCTTAACCGACTGAGCCACCCAGGTGCCCCTATATATATATCACTGAAGCAAATTTCTCTGTAAGAAAAGATTACCATTTGAAGCATCAATACATTTTTAAGAACTTAGCCATGTTGGGGGGAAGTTGTTCACCTTGTGAGTACCATAGTTACGAGGTAATTCTACAGGTGCTCCAAAGAGTTATTGCCTAGAGACGACCCACAGAATTGAACTTAACCTGATGGCCAGGAAAAATCCTTGTACCATTGATTAAGCTAAAGCGGGCCTTCCTTTGTTGTAAAGAGCCATAAAATAAATAGTTTAGGCTTCACGGGGCATAGGGTCTCTTTCACAATGACTGAACTTTGTCATTGCCGAGTGCAAGCAGCCATGGCGAACGAGTTTGTTTGTGATCGAATGTCTGTACCTTTACTTACAAAAACAAGCTGCTGGCTGGATTTGGCCTGCAGGCTTGGTCTGTTGACTCTTTATCTAGAATGAATCCTTCAGGGGCCTTCTGAAGTCTGGATGGATGTCTGCCTTCACATGAAAGATAGTCAACCATTAAGGTTTTCGGTTTCTTTCTGCCCTTCATCTCCACGCCTGCCGCCTGTGCGATGGGCTGGTCAACCCACAGTCAAGCATGTTAGAATCCTTTCTAAATGAAAACTATGTAGGTTCTCAGGAGAACATGAGGAACGGAATTAAGGGAATGTGTAAGTCAGCCCTAAGGATAGTTTTCCTATGCTTCAGAGCATGGACTTTCTAAAGGGCATTCCAGAGGCTCTGGGATCATTATTTGCCTTTTCTCGTGTTCTCAGCTGTTCCGAGGAGTTCGGGGTTCTGGGTAAAGTAAATGAGATAGAACTACAGAATGAAACCCAAATGATTGGATCTTACCAACTAAAGCCTTGAAATGATATATATAGTATATATATAGTGCTGTATATATATATATATGTAGTGTATATACTACATATATATTTACACATATATATATTTTAAGTTTACTTATTTATTTTGAGAGATAGAGAGAGCACACATGGGGGAGGGGCAGAGAGAGAGAGGTGGCCCGACTTGGGGCTCGATCCCATGACCGTGAGACCATGACCTGAGCTGAAATCAAGAGTCGGATACTTTAACAGACTGAGCCACCCAGGCATCCCAAGGCTTGACATAATTATTATGCTTTGTTTTCCTACACAGATTTTCATGAGAACAAAACAAATCTCCACAACGGATGAGTTACTCCTGTGACTCTGTTGACTTTCTGGTAGATGGAATCCTTTCTTCAGGCCTTCAGTGCCCTACCTGAATACGGTTGAGAATTGGTGTAACAATGGCCCTCGGCATGGCAGGATCCTGGGTGGCACTTCCTTCTAGCCTTTGGTGTTTACATAGGGTGTAATTGGGCTGTCACACTGCCCAGCCATGCAGGGCACCATTCACAACCCACTTGAACAAACATGGCAGCTCTGGAAGGAATGGTGATTAAAAACCACAGCTGACCAGTCCTGTGAGCTTTGGCAAAGAATGCCAACTCTGAATCACAGTCTCATTATCTAGAACATGAAGAAGGCAACATCTACCCCATAGGGAGTTGGGGAAAATTAAATGAAATGCAGCGTGTGAAAATGCCTCACTTAGCACTGTGCCGGCTACTTAGTGGTCAATGAATGAACAGACAAATGAAGGCAGGTAGAGCAATAAATCGTGACAAAGAAATCATTTTCAGAAAACTTTATTTAAGCCACAGAAAATGGGGAAAAAATAGGTTTGAAATCTTCTCTACTACAAAACTAGAAGCAATGGGATTTTCTTGTTTATTTCAGTTACCCACACAATTTTGTTTCTTACCACCCACTGACACCTTCTGTCCTCATTACAAGATCCTGTTTGCCGAGCGGTCTTACAGACCCTGGACTGCAGTAACTTGCAGAGTGAGACTTTTTGCTACACTCCTGGTACGTTTAGATAATGAGAAGTCACTGTCTCATCAAGTTAGGGGAGATTACAATATGACCATCTATACATTGAAGCCCTTATGAAAATACGAGGGGCAGCTTTCTGAATATCACACTTCCAGAACACGAATCTGCTCACGCCATGGAGTCCTTTCCTAGTCGAGAACCCCTGTGGCTCTCAGGTCATGATGCACTCTGCGTCACAGCACCCCTCCCCAGGTGCTTTTCAGCAAAGCGGTAGCTGATAACTGCCACCAACTCTTCTCTAATAGAACCAAGAGAGATAGGACCCTGGGCTTTTGTCTCTCTCCCCTATGCACCTGGATGTCTGCTCTATTACAACAGTCGGAAAGTAAATGCTTACAAAGCTAGGTGTCATTGTCCTCACACCGAATTGTTAGCTCCTGGATTGCAAAGCAGGTGCCTCTATCTCAATTCATCTTCGAATCCACTGAGTCTAGTACATTGATCAGAACACACTGGGCAAGGGGCGCCTGGGTGGCTCAGTCGGTTAAGTGGCCGACTTCGGCTCAGGTCACGATCTCGCGGTCCGTGAGTTCGAGCCCCGCGTCGGGCTCTGTGCTGACAGCTCAGAGCCTGGAGCCTGTTTCCGATTCTGTGTCTCCCTCTCTCTCTGACCTTCCCCCATTCATGCTCTGTCTCTCTCTGTCTCAAAAAAATGAATAAACGTTAAAAAAATAAATAAATAAATAAAATTAACATTAAAAAAAAAGAACACACTGGGCAAAGCGATAATGTTTGTGGAACGAATGTTTGATTTATATACGGCAAAAGCTGTTCAGTGTGGTCTCATCACTACTCTACTGACCCCTTGTCTTGTTCTGGGTATACATTTTAAAATAAATTTCTAGAAATGTCTTCCTTTGTTTTCATTAACTGTATTTATTCTTTTCTCCTGTATAGTTCAAATAAACTTGGCTGTCTGGTTTCTCAATTCATAGGAGATCAGAAGGCAGATAAGAACCCGGCATTCTTTAGAATGGAAAACTTAAACATGGAAGTTTACTCTTGCCCCCTTTCAGGGAGGGGGCAGGGGAGGGGGAGGGAAGAAGAAGGAGGGACCTCACTTGTCTTAACCACGTTCTACCTGACAGGTCCTGCACAAGGCACTTGACGTGGGCTACTGCACGATTAAATGAAGAAACTATATGAGGAGAGCCGCTGGCCAACTATCAGATCATTGAGCTCATGTGTGACGTGTGTGTGTGTGTGTGTGTGTGTGTGTGTGTGTGTTATACGTGCTTCACCCATGATGTTGTAAAAGATTGCATGGAGAATAAGGAAAAATAAAACAGATGTTTCTGAGTCTACAGAATCGTTTTTGACATTATGTTTTATAAACTCCCGTGTTTCAAAAAATGACTATGAGTGTTCTCTGGGGAATTTCACTATTGGAGAAGCTTTAGGTATGTTTGTTACATTTTTGAGTTAAAAAATGTACATTAGGACTTCATTACATTTACATTTACATTACATTTACATTAGGACTTCTGAATCTCACGCACATTCCATGTCTCTAACATACACTCCGTCTTGACCATGCGTCACAGGTTGGTGTCCAAGAACAATCAGAAGCCAAGGAAGAAACCAAGCAGCTGGGCTCTGTTCCCGATCAAGGTTCTCCCTTTTGAGTCCCTCACAACAGAAAGCAGGCAAACTCCTCATTCAGAAGAAGTTCTGCTACACTGCTTGCCCTGTTTAGTCAGACCATATCACTGTTACTTCATTTCAATTCTTGATGTCGATGACGTGCCTTCAAATAGAAAATTGTAGATTCCAAGCTATAAAAACCAATAGTTTTCTGTCATTTTGTTTTCAGTTGGCACTTAATAGCTGCACTCAGTATGTCTTCCACCTGTGATTGCATTCAACCCATATTGTTTACAAACTGGAAGTATAATCTACTTGGTAGGTTAAAAAAAAAAGAGTCAACTTTCTTTGTGTACCTACATTACTTTCCCTTGAAAGGGGTAGGGTAGGGAGATGAGTTCAGGTTTTTGAGTCAGTATTATTTTTTAAAAAAATTTTTAAAATGTTTATTTATTTTTGAGAGAGAGACAGAGTGCAAGCAGGGGAGGGGCAGAGAAAGAGGGAGACACAGAATCTGAAGCAGGCTTCAGGCACTGAGCCATCAGCACAGAGCCCGACGCAGGGCTCGAACCCATGAACTGTGAGATCATGACCTGAGCCGAAGTCAGATGTTTAAGCGACTGAACCACCTAGGCACCCCGAGTCAATATTATTTTTGAGCCCTATGCTAATCCTGGTGGGGGGAATACAGAACAGTCCTACTGAACGGTCTTACTTGGTCCCACATGGTGTGGGGATACAGAACTGTACTTCTGAAGAGTACTGCTCATTACTACCTGGTGTGGAGATATGGAGGCACATAATACCTTAAAGGACATAAATTCTAGAAAGGCAGATGGACATTTATATGCAAATGCAGTGCCTTATATAAATACATATGAAGTTGTCTGAGTGATAGAAATGATAAAAGAAGGGATGTATAAATTCCATCTGGAAGATTCACTGAAGATTCTGCTAAGAAGAGGCTGCCTTAGGAAGCTTTTTAAAAATTTTTTAAATGTTTATTTATTTTTGAGAGAGAGAGAGAGACAGAGCACGAGTGGGGAAGGGGCAGAGGAAGAGAGGGAGACAGAGAATCCAAAGCAGGCTCCAGGCTCTGAGCTGTCAGCACAGAGGCCGATGCAGGGCTCGAACCCACAAACCGTGAGATCATGACCTGAGCCGAAGTCGGACGCTCAACCGACTGAGCCACCCAGGCGCCCCCAAGCAAGGTTTTGAATAATGTGTGGGAACTTGCTGGTTGCAGAAGGGTATGGAGGGGGCTCGAACAGAGGGAACAGGGGGGAGAAAGTATGGGGGCATGAATCGGCATGGGGTGAGGGGAAAGGTAAGGGGGACTGAGCAGTGCTGTGGTTTGAAGTGCAGTGAAGGGAAAAGTAGGAGAGTGGGGAGAGAAGGAGATGAATCTAGACGCAGAAGGAGGTTAATGAATGTTGAGGTGTCCAGGTGGGACAGACCAGACACTGCAAACCACTCAAAAGCCTAAGACTTCTATTAAAACCTGGCTCTCTCCAGTTCATTACTTTAGAGTGATTTAACTAAATAACCCATTAAAAAAATCTTAAAACATTTTTAATTAATTTCAAAAGGCACAGTGATTGCACTCCCATATTCCCTATCCAAATATTAATCCCCACTCATTGCTGTTAAGTCCCAGAATAAATACAGATACTTTAAATCCTGGATTGCTGAAGTTAACATTCTTTCCTGGAAGAAGCAGAAGAAAAAGAAAAAAAAAAAAGTAAAGACTCAACAGTGTTAAATCCTACCTCTAATTAAAATTAGGAGAGGATTTAAATTAATATCCAGAAATAAGCCAACAGCTCAGAGAAATGAATACAAATGTTAGGAAACGATTGTATTTTCCAGCAAATGCCACTAATACTTTCTAAACACATCTGCTTCAGACTGGAGTTGACAAAGCAAAAGTGACTCCTGCAGTGACTCAGGAAGGGGACTGAGGAAAGGCACCTCAATTCTGGGGACTTGATTTCAAAATGTACTTTCCAGGCTGCCCAGAATGAAGATAGATTAACTGCACGGCCCCAGCAGTATCCATGAAATTCCCCTCCATGTGGGTGAAAGATCTCTTTTAAAAAGCATTCCGGCACAGGGCAGGGGTGCGCCTGGGTGGCTCAGTTGGTTAAGCATCTGACCCTTGATTTTGGCTCCTGGGTTGTGAGATCGAGCCCCACGTCGGGTTCTACGCTGACAGCATGGAGCCTGGTTGGGATTCTCTCTCTCTCCCTCTCTCTCTCTCTGCCCTCCTCTCTGTTCATGCGTGCCCATGTGTGCTTGTGCGTGTGCCCGCAAGCACAGTCTCTCTTTCTAAATAAATAAATAAATAAATAAATAAATAGCGTTCCAGATATTCCTTAACCTGGAAGAAATTCCAGAAATTCCAGGGATGGCTGGCTTGTGATTTCTGCCACGAAGTCCTCGTCATTTGCAAACTCTGAGTCCACAGGCTGTTCTGGAGTGACAAATTGGAATTGTGCCCGAGGGGTCCTTGGTGTGCTGCTAGGGTGAGCCATTTCCTCTCTCAGGGCCTCAGTTCTCCTACCTGTCAAATGGGAATAGAGTTGTGGTGAACCCGACCTGATACGGCATCTGTGGGCGCACTTTGTAGGAGGGGCTCCGGTTCTCACCCGATGATATCTCTTTTGCCTGGCAGGGGTTCTTCGTTGGCACGCCCCGGTCCCTATGGGCTCTCTCATTGCTTTCTTAGCTCCCCTTCCTCACTTCCATGTAGGCTCCATCCGTCCACTCTGGTTCCTTCTTCACCCTGCTCAACTTAAATAAATATCTTAATACACCCTATCCTTGGTCAAAATCCTTCAATGACTCCCTTAACGACTGCAGAATAAACACTGACATTCTTTAGCTCTGCGTTCATGATGGAGCCCAGTGTATTTTTCCAAAAATGGGTGCCTAGTCATGCTGTTTCCAGCCACCAGACCATGCCAAACTATGTCCCTCCCTTGCGCCATTGGACGTTCTCACTCCTTGACCTGATATCTCATCCTGCTGTTTCTCGCTGTGCTCAAACACACCCCTGCGGAGAATCTCCCCAATATTCTCAGGCAGTTGGATGTCCCTCCTCTTGCCCCTTCTATGTGACCTTCCCAGTTTGCCTGTGAATGCCTTGAAAGAGGACCACGATGTATCATTCTTTGTCTTCAAAGCCAAGCTTAGAGCCTGGCATGAAGTCTGTGTTTGGTAAGTGATTGTTGGCTTCAATTGCCTGCCCAGGCCAGATGTCAACCATTCCGAGATATATGTGAGTGGTTCTCTCCTGTTGCCTCCTGTCAACGCTGGGCTGCTTAACCGAACTCAGCAGGGGGTGGGCCCAGTTAATTTTGTTCCAGCAACTGCAGGCGGGTGATAGAGGACAGCAAGACACAGTCGTTCAGAGACGGTGCCTTGGACTCACAGCAGGAGCAGAAAGCAGACAGAGGGCCTGCCCCACAGGCCAATCCCACAAGCCCCAGGGATTTTCTCCTCAGGAGCTGTGAGTCGCAGTGGCAACCGCCTTGCCCAAACTTCCTTTCAGGGCAAAGAGACTATTTTAGGTAAAGTCGACTTTGGTCACTCTTCAAACATGCCATTCTAAGGGGAAATGAAACCAGAGGCCCTCTCTTTGAAGGCTTTCCTGTTCTTCTCTGTCCCAAAGCTCCATTCCGTGCTCTTCTGCCTAAAGAGGCCGCTGGGATCGGGATACCTCACTTTCTAACGCCCAGCCCGTGGTGTCTGGAGTAGAGCGTGAACCTTCTGGCTTCGTGAGAAGCCCAGTCACGTTTTGCCCTCAGGTCGCATAACCACCTGCTTTCCTCGATGCTGAGGCAACCCTTTCCCGTCTGTGCTCTGCAGACTTGTGTCTCTAATATTCTTCCTAGTGTCTAATCCATAGTGGTAACCTGATAAGGGAAGAACACACAAGCACTAAGATTAATCTACAGCAAGCCAGGATTCATCTGGAAACCACTTCAAGTCTGTAAGGCAGGTAAATTTTACCCGATTTTAGAAAATCTGGTACAAAGGGGAAACTGAGGCTCAAAAGACGAGTAGCTTGCTCATTTCTTATGAGGCGTGAATGAGTATTCAGGCCCTATCTGGACCCCTGACCTCCTTCTGTCCATCATTCCACAACACTTTCGGTCCTTTGATCAATTGATTTTTAAAGTTTATTTATTTATTTTGAGAAAGAGAGAGAGAGAGAGAGAGCGCATGCATTGGGAGGAGCAGAGAGGGAGAGAGAGAATCCCAAGCAGGATTTGTGCTCTTAGCACAGAGCATGATGCAGGGTTTGAGCCCATGAACCGTGACATCATGACCTGAGCCGACATCAGGAGTCAGATGCTTAATGGACTGAGTCACCCAGGTGCCCCAGTCCTTTCTTTAAATGAGCTCCAAATGCACCTGCTTCAGGAAGCCATAACCAATTGCAAATGTAAGTCAAAGGCCAGAAAAAAAATGTGGTAAAGAAGTAATTTAAGACCCAACAACGACTTGTTTCCTCTGCCCTTCCTATTATCATATGCTTTCAGCTTTTCTTAGGATATTTCTGCTTAGTGAAACATCGATATCTTTATGCTTCGCTATTTTATTAAGTATATTAAACAAGGGAATGGAATTCACAAGATGTACTTTGAAAAGTACAGATGCCCTGCAAATTGAGGCGGTATTATAATTATGATCATTGGTACAGGTTTTTCTCTTGCTAGGGTTTGTGGGTTTGCTGCTTTGTCTAATTTGTTTATTGTATATATAGATTTGGTGGAGCCTGCTAATTGCTGCCCCCAAAATCCATTTTCCCTCTTTTCCTTGTTTTATTTTAATTTTTTAAATGTTTATTTTTGAGAGAGAAAGACAGAGTGTGAGCAGGGGAGGGACAGAGAGAGGAGGAGACACAAAATCTGAAGCAGGTTCCAGGCTCTGAGCTGTCAGCACAGAGCCCGACGCGAGGCTCGAACCCATGAACCGTGAGATCATGACCCGAGCCCAAGTCGGATGCTTAACTGACTGAGCAACCCAGGTGCTCCCCCCTCTTTTCCTTGTTAATAGAACTTTGGGTTTGGTTCTGTGGCAATGTTCCCAATAAAAACTACATTTCCCATGTTGCAGAGTGACTGGGATGACCACACATCATGTCGCTTCTTGGAAGCAGAATTCATTGGGTGAACTTTCATGAGTGATTCTTAAAAAGTGGACTTCGGTGGCCAATATCTTTTTTTTTTTTCCTCACCTTCTCTTACTTCTAGCTTGTCTGGGTGCAGACATAATGGTCAAGGTTCGAGTGTCTTAGGACCATGAGGACAATAGCAAGATAGACTTCATTACCAACATCCTTGAGCCAATAAACCAATGACAGAAATGCTGACTCCTGAATTTAGTGTTATGAAAGAAAAAAGTTAATCTCCAACTTGTGTAAGCCACTATTATATGGATTTTCTGTTGTGTGCGGTTAAGCTCAATTCCTAAGTGACATAGTTATCAAAAGAAAACAAAATATATTGTAAAAGTCCTGGCCTAGAAGTCTGATTTTGCTTAATCGGTCTTCCAGCTGCAGTTCTTGCCTAAGAAGTCTCCACATTTTAGCTGGAGTGGTCTTTCCATCGCCTTGTTTAAAATCTTTCAATAAATTTTCATTGCCCTGGGGATGAAGCCCCACGCCCTTGCCATAAGTAAATGTCCCTTCCCGTGCCACTGTGTTTACCTTGTAACTTGCCATTGCTTTCTCAGTGTCTTGTCCAGGGACTGTGGACCCAGTGACAGTAGGGCCCCCATCTGTCTGGTGTATCATCATATCCCCATCACTTAGTCTAGTGCTTAGTATAATGCAAGCCCTCCACTCATAATATGAAGGCCAACTTGGGTGACCCCTCTGTCTTGTCTTAGGGTTTGCTTCTGGAGAAACTCATATTAAGGTTCTGAGGGCAAATAGTGTATCTGGAAGGTGATCCCAGGAAAAACTAGGGGAGCAGGAGTGGGGAAGTGAGAGAGAGAAGAAAGGGAAGCTAAGGAGGGTTTCCTCAGACAATTTTGACTCTGGGCCCTGGGGACAGCACCTTCTGCAGAGGGATTCTGAGAGCCAGTGTAGAACACATCTCAGAGTTGTCATGCCCAGGGGCAAGGGAGCTGAGGCCTGATGCTATTAGTTCCCACTAGACGTTGGTTGAGGGCTGCTGGATGGGGAGGTAGCAACGATTCCCCAGCATTGCTGGCCTGCCTGGTTTTCTGGCAGAGAGAACTTGTCTGCCAAAGACAACTGTCTTCAAGGAGAGAGCCTGGATGCTGGCATCTAGAGGTGAGGCCGTGCCCATGGCCCGTAAGCACTGAGGGGTAAGAGTGGGCACCCCAGGGCTCTGTCCCATCACTGTACCTCTCTCAACCAAGCCTCCCCATCCATAGAGGTAATTCTGCAGATTGAGTGAGTCAGGTAGATATAGTGTCTCTTCCACCCAGAAATAAACTTGTAATCTGGGCAGGTGGTTGACCTCTCCTATCTATAAAATAAAGATTTTAATTCTTATAATTTTTATAATCCCATCTGGGCTCCAATTTCCTCATCTGTATAATGGGCGTAATAATAGTGTTGTTTCACTGTTTTGTTCTGAGGATAAGTGAAGTACTTAAAAAAAACTTTCTGGCATTGAAAAAATACTCAATAAAGTTTAGCTGTAATTATTTTTATTAGTATATTGGTATTAACGTTATCGCCATGTTCTACACAACAATGTCTGCATAGTTTCCTCAGCCTTGCCAGCCTTGCCAAGTTCATGCCTGTGAAAAGCAAACACATCTTTTGATGGTAAGTTTTGACTTGCATTTTTTTTTTTGTACCGAATTCTATTTGTAGATCACCATTCAAGCACTTTGGGGGTTTTTAGTCATTTGGAAAGTTTCAAGTTAGAAGGCAGCCTGGGGCTTCAAAATAGTTCGTTCAGAGAGAATGGGGAGAGAATTTGGTGTTCAACCTTAAAACTTCTATCTTTCATTCATCACCAATCTTTCCTCCCACCTATGACCCTGCCCACCATCGCTATCTTGCTGATGACAGGATCTAAATAAAGTATTGCCATAAATTATACCGGCTAGCCAGAAGTCAGTTCTCTATTAGAGTCAAGTCACTAAATGGTGAAATTGACAATAACCCTTGCTGGCCTCACCCAAATCACTTCTTAAAATCCAATAAGTGTTGGTCTAGCACATTTACACATTACCCTGAGACACCTCTAAGCTACTTTAGCCTTAAGGTGCAGAGCTGACATATTAACAAGGATACCTTTTACATTTAGGCTATCAGAAGTCTCCTTTCAACCGTGACTTTAATTGCCGATTACAGATGGAAGTCAAGTTTGCAGGAAGCAGAACGTTCCTGCATAAGGAGGGCTAAAAGTTCAATGCATTTTCTATGAGAAGCCCAGTGTTACTTTTAAAGATCAAACTCTGCTCAGATTTTCACGGCATTTTAGAACTTGAAAGGATCTGAGGGGTCGTCTAGCTACATTGGCCTTTTTTCACAGATGAGGACCGTTGGGCTCACAGAGGTTAATTAATTGCCCAAGGTCACATACAAAAGTGCTTCTCAAACTTTAGTGAAAATAACCACCTGACGGGATCTGACTACAATGCCAATTCTGATTCAATCGTTCTGAGGTGGAACCTGAGATTCCGCATTTCTACAAGCTTCCAAATGATGCATGTGAGTAGCAAGGATGTTCCATGAGGGGAGTGAGAAGTCAGGATTCTTTGATACCCAATTTACTCTTTTACTTTATCAGCTGGATTATCCCTTGTTGCTGAAAACCACAGAGGTTTAGAATCATGATGATCATTTATCATTGCGGGGGGCGGGGGAGGTGCTATGCTTTTTAATTAACTAGAGTATGAATTTGCAAAATGTTCCAGTAAATTGTCAAAAAATTAATTGATAAGTCAATTTGAAGGTCGTCAAAGTGCCCAAGCATTGTGTGGTGGATTCTCTGATGTTTCACACAGAACAACTTTTAGGAGGAAAGAACGGAATCTGACAGTTATAGGAACACAGCTGATATACAGCCATCTGGTTCCAGTCCCCTATGAAAATGGCTTCAGCTCAACAGATCCCATTACCCAGGGTTATGTTTCTTACTCAGGAGGGTCTGCATCCCATGACTGATCCATGGACGTACCAGGTGGTCATGTTTTCTAGTCCCCAATGGTATCATTGAAATGTACCCTTTCTAAATTTGTGTGCCGAAGTCCTAGCACCCAGTACCTTAGATGTGACTGTATTTGGAGATGGGACCTTTAAAAGAGTAGTTAAGGTAAAATAAGGTCATTCAGGTGGGCCCTAATCCAATGAGAATGGTGTCCTTGTAAGAAGAGGAGAAAAAGACACAGATACCCAGAGGAAGGATCCTGTGAAGCCATAAGGGGGAGATGGCCATCTGTAAGCCAATGAAGAAGGCCTCTGAAGAAACAGCCCTGTGGACCCCTTGATGTCAGACTTAAAGCTTCCAGAACTGCACAAAAGCAAATTTCTATTGTTTAAGCCACCAAGTCTGTGGTACTCTTCTATGACAGCCTGAGCAGACAAATACAATATTGTTGGCAGGTTGCCATAATTTCCATATTGATACCTTGGCTTTTGGGGCAAGAGCTTTTGTAATGGGGAATGCCAAGTAGAAGTCTCTGAAGCTGCCACTCCATGGCTGAAACAGTACATAGAAAAAAGTAGCCTATCAGGGGATGACAGAAATTATCATTGCCCTTCAATACTTAAAAGACATAGGGGTGATGGTCCCTACTATTTCATAGTTCAATTGCTCAGACTCATTCCTATGAAAACCCAGACAGATCCTGGACAGTGATAGCAGATTCTGGTTAACTCATCCAAGCAGTAGTGCAAAATTATGACTACTGGGCCACATGTGCGATCTTTCCTAGAGCAGATTGGCACATCTCCAGGTACATGGTACCTGAGCATCAATTTGGCAAAAACCATTCTTATCTTTGTCAGAAAGAAGTTGAGAAAGAGTCACAGTCACCTGGCCTGGACAATAGTATTCGTGTGCTGCCCTGCCCCAGGGTTATGCTAACTCTCCCAATCTCTGTTGTAATGCCTGGTCATAGTGTGAAAAGTCCAGGACCAGCTGGACATTCTGTAGAACATCACACTAGTCCACAGTGTTGGCGAGGCCATCCTAATAAGACGGCATGAGCAAGATGTGGGTATTCCACTGGAAACCTTGATAAGGTTCATACACTCCAGTGGATAAGAGATAGATTCTTTGAAGATCCAAGACTGCCAATTCTCAGATATTCTTTTTCAGTGAAAGCGTAGGAGAAAGAGTCTGGAAGATGCATTCCCATCTAGAGTCCTTGGCCCCACAGAATTTCTTTCATTGTGGAATAATAAAAAAAAAATGGTTTTATGTCATTCTAATGTCTGTCCTCCCACGGGCGTTAAACCATATGAGAACCTGACCAACCATGAGCAAGTAGGACACTTGCGTTTTATTCCCGTCACAGGGACAAACATTTGGCTTTGATTATAAAATGAAGTAATACAAGGGAGACTCTGTTATATAACAAACTCAACAAATTTTAGCAGGTCCGTTTGACGTTAACTCTCATTGCTCAACAAATTTTTACTGAGTGGCTCCTGTGTCCAAAGTTCAACGAAAGAAAGCCAGCTTAGGGGCACCTGAGTGGCTCAGCTGGCTAAGCATCTGACTTTGGCTCAGGTCATGATCTCACAGTTCGTGGGTTTGAGCCCCATGTCGGGCTCTGTGCTGACAGTTCAGAACCTGGAGCCTGCTTTGGACTCTGTGTCTCCCTCTCTCTCTGCTCCTCACCTTCTTGGACTCTCTCTGTCTCTCTCCCAAAAATAAACATTAGAAAAAAAAAAAAAAAGAAAGCCATCTTATAATACCAGGGCTAACAAAAACCTGAATTTAATTTGAATAGCACTCTTTTGAAGATAATGTGAGTTAAATATACCATTGCTAGCACAATATTTCTTTCTCAAAAAGATTAATTATTATTGGTATTAATTTTATTTTGCTACGGGTAAACAAAGTACCCGTTCTTTCAGAGGACACAGACAGAGTCATTATGAGTTATAGTTCACAAGAGAAAATTTTTGGAAGATTAGTCTGGGAGAGAGAAAGGCAAGGAGATTTGGATGAGAAACAGACCAGTGTTTTTCGACCTTGGTACTATTGACATTTGGATCAGATCATGCTTTGTTGTTGGGCTGCTGTTTTTATTGTAGGATATTTAGCAACATCTATACGTCTGGTCATGACAACCAGATGTCTTCAGACATTGCCAGCTGTGCCCTTGAGGGTAAAACTGCCCATGGCTGAGAACCACTGACCAGATGAAAGCTGTGCCTGAGTTGGGGCAGGAACAGGGGACCTGGTGATAAAAGATAGAAAAGAGGGATGGTGGTGGGGTGGGGAAAGGCAGGGGGGGACCTGGTGATTGATCGGTTGAGAGAAGTCAAAGGGAAGAAGGAATTAAAGATGATCCCAAGTTTTGCAAATGTTCCTTGGAAACTTGGGGTAATGGTGATAATGTTTGTAGGAAAGCTGGTACAGAAGGAGTAGGTGAGTTTTTAAAGAAATTTTCTTAAATTTTCTGGTGCAAAATCCTTGGGGGCTGAACTGCCATTTCTTTTTTAAGTGTCCTTAACTCACTGGTCATCATTTTCCTTCCTCTGTGCACATTATGAGATTCTGTGAGTAAGTGACCTTCCCAAGGTCACAGGGGTTTTACGTGGGAGATTTGGACTCACGTGACCTGACTTCAAAACCCATGCTTCTTCTGTGGCTCTTTTGTCTTGTTGGGGTATGGAAGTGACTTCTGGGGGAAGATGATTTCCAGGGTACCAGAATAAGGGATGGGAGCGGCTTGCTCTTCCCAGACAGTGAAGGGAACAGAATTGCACTGGGTGTGTCTTTGATCAGCTAAAATGGTGCCATGGCATTTGTACGACTACAATCCCAAAGAGGTTCTCACTTACATCTGGCCTTTTCCAGGAAGCAGACAACTCTGCCGTGCAGTTGAAATCGGATACCTGATGCACACACTTCCATTCCCAGTGAACCACATGCCTGTGTTTAAACAGAAGACAGATTTTGGCAGCTGGGTGCCAACTCCTCCTCCAAGGAGCTATTACTCATGGCTCTCTTCAAGAGCTGCTTTCTTTCCAGCCATGGTAAAGTCCCTTTTCTCCCATCCTAGAGCAGGTGAACCAGGAGGGAAGGATGGACCAGAGATGGACATTAGGCCAGTGAGCAAAGCAATGTGGGCATGCTCCCTGCTAGGTAAGGTCATTTTTTCTTGAAAATGCCACCGCATGTGTTAGCACTCAAAATGCTTAACTTTAACATACCTTCTTCCAGCAAAACTTAAAGGTAATGTTAACCTAGAGACAACCTTTCTGCAGAAAGTGATTCAAAAACCAAAAGGTCTACACTGGCATACACAAAAGATATCTCGGAATGGAATCAAATTACATTGTGAATATGATTGCCTCTGGGGAGAATCGGCAGAGAAAAGGTCAAAAACAACTTAACTTTTCACTGTGTATATTTTTTGAACACGTGAATGCTTCACCATGTGAATGTGATATTTGAAAAAGAGGCACGTTGTGGTACAAATTGGCTAAGGCCAGCTCCTTGTCCTTGAGCAGACTGACCTTATGACAGGGGGGAGGAGTTTTATTACCATGACACCAGGCTGTGTGCATACGTTTCCTGTCTCTGCTGCGGCTCATTACCACACACTCTGTAGGAGCTTACAACAACACAAAATTATTATTTGTCCATTCTGGAGGTTCAAGTGCAGCACAGTTCCACTGGGCTAAAGTCGAAAGGCGTTTCTTTTGGAGGCAACAGGGAGAAACTTTGTTACTTCTTTCAGCTTCTGGAGGCACCCAGTGTTCTTTGGCTCATGGTATCTTCCCTCATCTTTACAGCACATCACTCCGTTGGGTCACTGCATGTCATTTGCTTTGTTCGCATGGTGAGTGGTTGCATTAACCCTCTGGGAACATTCAGGATCATCTCTCTATCTTAAGATCTTTAACTTAACACATCTGTGCAGCCCCTTTTGCCTGGTATGGTAACAAATTCAAAGGTTCTGGCGATTTGGATGAGGACATCTTTTGGGGGGGGGTGTCATTATTCAGTTGCTATAGATAAATATTTGTTTTATCTGCATAATTTGAAACCCATTTCCCCAATGTGGTGGCATTGGTAAGTAGGGGCTTTGGGAGGCAATTAGGTCATGAGTGTGGAGCCCTCATGAATGGGATTAGCACCCTTATAAAAGAGACCCCACAGAGCTCGTTGCCTCATCTGACCTATGAGGACACAGGGAGACAGTCTATAATCCAGGAAGGGAGGCTCAGATCCGACACTAAATTTGCCTTGATCTTGGACTTGCCACTGTCCAGAGCTGTGAGAAATGGATTTCTGTTTTTTATTAACTGCCTAGTTTCTGCTACCCTGTTATAGCTGCCTGAACAGACTAAAACATCTGTCTCCCACAGTGTATGATGTAAGGACCCCAGGTAAGGGAGTCAAGATAGAAGTAGCCATAATAGTCAATGTGGGATGTGGGTGGGGATGGAGGTAGCAGGTAGCAGGTAGCACTTCAGGTGGCCTGAAGGAAATGTAAGAAGTCAGATGGAGATAGGTGTGCATGAGGGCCCCAAGGGACACCAGAGATAAGAAATGACGTATATTGGCTGCCATGAGAGTGTTATCCAACAGGCTTGCCCAGGTCTAACCACCATGAAATATTTTCAGATTCTAACCAAATCTGAATGATGGGTAGGAAATGGATGGGAAAGAAGAGGGGAAGGGAAGTAAGGGTATTTCGGGCAGAGGGATCAGCCTGTGCAATATTTAGTGGGGCTTTAGGGGTGGGGAGGAGAAGTGAGCACAGTATGCATGGGAAGCTGATGGGCTGATGATGACTAGGCTCAAGGAAAATGTCAGGATGCAGACCCACAATGTCCTTTCCATGACTTGGATGACCCTGCCCCTTCTGCTTCCTGTCTGCTTCATGGGTCTCATCTTCAAGAGACGCAGAAAGCCCTGAGGACTCCAAGCAGAGGAGGACATCTTCCAGGACCAAAGCTTCTAGCTTAAGAAAGCAAATTCTGCTCTGGGTCTCAGGTGGCTCTTGCAGGAGGGGGCCATTCTGGGTGGACAGAACGCAATTGAAGTCTTCCTCACGTCTAGGCAGATCCTCCTCAGCAGCAACTTCAGTACCACGGAGAGTAACGCACGTACACAGAGTCTTTCCAACGCTTTAGAGAAAACAAATTTAACTTTGCCAAGTGTCTCTCGTTCGAAAAACGACCTTCAAGTTGATATGCTTTGCAGGTTGCTTAATATGTGAGAGGGGCTGCAAATTATGAGTTATGTCTTTGTCATCGTCTTGATTCCCGTGCAATTAAGGCCCTTCATTGCATTTCTTCTAGGTAGTGCTGGGGTTAGGGGGCCTGGGATGCTATATGCCAGGCAGTTAAGATTTGAATCCTATAGCTGTCTGTGTCAGTGTTTCACTGAGGTACCATCCTGGCACCCCTGTTCTTCCATAACTGTGCCCCTTCTGTCTTGCAAGACGGTGCTAATGGTGTTCCCAGGTATTCCCAGCCAGATTGCTTTATTCTGTATTCCCTCAAATAAACCTTCTACTTCTTCACTTACCTGTCTTTCCTCTTGCCATAATCCACCCACCATCCTTGGAATGGACAACCATTCAGTGTCCCCGTGTCTGCATCTCACAGTGAAGGTTTCCCTTGACTGAGCCAGGATGCAAGATAGGCTTCTTTCTTAGTTCTTCTGACATTATCGTGACAACGGTCCCAATGAGGGACATGAACTTTGAAATTCATAGGTCCAGATGAATCATTTAATAACTTGGAGGAAATAATCCAATGTCTCTGATTTTCCTTTTTTCCCCTTTACAAATCGACAAACAAAAGGAAAACTAAACTCAATTCAGGAAGGAAAATGTTAGAACCCATTTGTCTATGCTTTGTTCTGCTTTCGTAGGAATTAGAAAAATATCTTTAGGGTTTGTTGGCTATATTTGTCAATATGCCTTGATAACCCAATTTTGATAACCCAATTGACGAACTCCTGTGCCTCAGGGCAATGTCAAGAGAGAACAGTAAAGACAAAAGAATCAGGTTTCTCTAGAGAAACAGAAATAATAAGATGCACACGAACACACACACACACACACACACACACACACACAGAAAACTATATATGTAGAGAGAATTTTTTTAAAAGAATTGGCTCATGTGGATTATGGGCTTGGCAAGTGTAAAGTCTTCAGGGAGGCAGACTGGAGATACTTGCCAAGACTTGTTATTGTAGTCTTCAGCCCAAGGGCCGGATGGAGGCTGAATTTCTTCCTCATTGGGGAGTTCAGTCTTTTCTCTCAATGCCATCCACTGATTGGACAAGACCCACCCACATTATGGAGGCTCATCTGCTTTATGCAAAGTCTACTGAATTCAATGTCAATCACATCTAAAAAATATTTTCAGAGCAACATTTAGACTAGTGCTTGACTAAAGAAGTAGACACTCTAGCCCAGAAGAGTTGACCCATAAAATTAACCCTCATAAGAAGTGATTTATTCTGCTAAAAACTTGGTAAGGATTAGAGGTTCCTGGGGCAACTAGAGAAACTGGTAAATATGTGGTAGGGGTGACAGAGCTCAAGATACTTGAAATGGTTTTGAGAGAGGGGGCCCCTGTGCAACACGGTAGAAAGTAATCAGGAATGAGAAGAAGCCAGGGAGATTTACCCAATAACATGCCAGGCAAAGAGACGTCAAAAAGAGTATGTCCAAATATTCTTTTAGAAATCTTGGTCTATGGTGTATTCAGTGAAATCCTTACTTGTCGTCTCAAATCTTCAGCAAACTCTTAATAGTAGGTGTTTTGTGATTACTTTGCAGAGCCAAAGAAGAACCAAAGCGGGATGCTTGAGTTGTATGAGAGTAAATCAACCAGGAGACACAAGTGAGGTCCAGAATCCAGCACGGGCAGGAAAACAGAGCAAGAATTGAACAGGAAGTGAAGTCATTCGGTGGTAGATGGTTGCATCTCAGTTTTATGGAGTGAGTGGTATAAGGCATCTGAAATGTAAACTTTTTGGACACGTGACCTCGGAAGACAAGAGCTTGTAAGGGCACTCAGAGGGGTGCCATCTGGTTCCGGCATTCTGCAGACTAGCTGTGGGGACTCTTGCAGGCAGCACATCTCCAGACCGTACAGCGCCTGGCACACAGCAGAGGCTCAGAAAACGGCAGTAACTATGGCTGCTGCCTTCGTCATAGTTATTAACATGTAATAGTTATTTGTGAACGTGTCTTGTCTGACTCGTCTCTGTGATCACGTTGTAACTCCCGCAATACAGACACTTGTGTCTCAGCGGTGAAATTCATAAAGATGCATAGAGGCCTCCTGCTTGAAAGCATCATGCAGATCGCCTGGGAGACACCAAGATGAACGCACGGGTCCTATCTCAAATGAATTCATAATCTAAAAGGGAAGAAAAAAATGCACATGGATAATTTCAGTGGGGGCTACAAGAGCCACAAAGCCGTATCTCAAACAGTGGCCCCTGACTTTTCTGTTTGACACACACAAAACTTTCATTTTTTTTTTTCAATTCGATGTCAAGATTTCAAAATCTGGAAGTTCCACCTGAAAATCTGAATTTCTTTAACATTCTCTTGAAAAGCTGGTAAGTACACCTATCTTAGTGCCAGTATGGAATGGTGCTCAATGAATTAATGAATGAAATAAGAAATAAATGAATGACTGAGTGGAGTCATCAGTATACCAAAACTCTGTTTGCTTCAAAGGGTGAGGACTCTGTCTGATCTGTTTTCTTCCCTCCCCCCAGGACATTAAAAGGTACTATTGGTGTGGTGCCTGGGTGGCTCAGGTGGTTAAACGTCTGACTCTTGGTTTCAGTCCAGGTCACGATCTCACAGTTTGTGAGTTCAAGCCTGGCGTCGGACCCTGTGCTGACAGCGCAGAGCTGGCTTGGGATTCTCTCTCTCCTTGTCTCTCTGCCCCTCCCCTGCACCTTCTCTCTCTCTCTCTAAAAAATAAATAAATAAACTTAAAAAATGTACAGTTGGCTTAACAGACATCTGTGAATTAATGATGAGCCCTTTCATGAAGAACGGTAGAGGATCTATAGAACGTGGTGATTTGAAAGCTCCACTGGACTTCCAAGAAGGGAGTGTTTAAGTGTAGCCTCCCACTTCCTTGACAGAAAAAGTTACCGGAAATTCAGGACCTCTTTTATGCCATTGGCCAAGAGGAAGGAACAAAACCAAGAAGAAAGGGACGTTGACTGTGAGTCAAGTTTCCAAAGATGCCTTCCTGAAAAACAGTCTGGTGCAATGTCCCTCTTTCCGATCATAACTACCATGCATTAAGAACTCTGAGGATACCAACTGCTGAAGTAACGATGCTCGAATACAGTCCACTTAATCTTTAGGACAACTCAGTGGTTTCATGTCTTCGTGATAATAATTTTTTCACGTTATCTCTTTTTGAGAGCAGGAGCAGGAGAGGGGCAGAGAGAGAAGGGGGCAGAATGGGAAGCAGGTTCCATGCTCTGAGCTGTCAGCCCAGAGCCCGTCGAGGGGCTCGAGCCCACAAACCACGAGATCATGACCTGAGCCAAAGTCAGAGGCTTCACTGAGTGAGCCCTCCAGGCGCCCCGCAGGTGCTCTTTGAAGCCTCCATTTGCATGACGCTTTTTCACACCTCGTTGGCCAGTCCAGATTCACACCTCACTAGGCCTGTCCAGATTCATAAACTTGGGCGACCAGATTCTCCATCTTCAGTGAGGAACTTCAACGTCAAGAGGTGGAGGGTGTAGATACTTGGAGGATGAAAACTTAGGGCCATTAATGAAATAAATCTATTACAGATATGTTACATCGATCTAATTTTATGGGGAAATCGAGGCTTGCACAGCATTTTCAAAACAAAAACAAAAACAAAAACAAACAAACAAACGAACGGTGGTTTTTGAATTGATTTTCAAACCTGGCTCTCTCTATTTCCACCTCATATTTATTTTGTCATCATCCTAATTTTAAGGAAAACAGATACTGTGGGATAGGTCAGAGTTATAAGCACTGTGCTCCCAACCAAAAATGTTGAGACAAAGAAGCCATTTTTTTTTCTCAGCAAGAAATTGGAGATGTGGTGAAGAAAACGAATCTGCAATAAAACATCATGAGTGCAAATGGAGAGCAAGGGCTCAGGGTACCGGAGGGGAGAGACTCATGCAGGTGCTAAATGGAAGGCAGTAGAAATTTTCCCCCAAGAGGTGGTGTTTGAGTAGACTCAGAAGATTAGCAGGACTCACTGAGAAGAGAAGAGAAGAGGGGAAAGGGATCCTGGAGAAAAACCAGTGCCAGCACATTTACAGAGGTGAGAAACAGAGCGCAGCGTTCAGAATTTAGCTGAATGCTTCATATTCCTAGAGCACAGCTTTTCATACTGTGATGGCATCAGAACTGCCTAGAAATCTTCATCAAAAGGCATCCTTGGGGCGAGCCTCAGTGGCTTAGTCAGTTAAGCACCCAAATCTTGATTTCTGCTCAGGTCATGATCTCACAGTTCGTGGAATCGAGCCCCATATTGGGCTCTGCCCTGACAACTTTGAGCCTGCTTGGGATTCTCTCTCTCCCTCTTTATCCCTCCCCCTCTCATGTGCATGCTCTTTCTCAAAAGAAATAAATACACATTAAAAGAAAAAGCATAGGGGCACCTGGGTGGCTCAGTTGGTTAACCGTCTGACTTCGGCTCAGGTCATGATCTCGCAGTTCACGAGTTTAAGCCCTGCATCGGGCTCTGTGCTGACAGCTCAGAGCCTGGAGCCTGCTTTGGATTCTGTGCCTCCCTCTCTCTCTGATCCTCCCCCTCTCAAGCTCTCTCTCTCTCTCCCCCTCAGAAATAAACATTAAATTAAAAAAAAAATAAAGGCCTCATCAGGGATCTACCATCAGAGGTTCAGATTCAGCCTGTGTGGCTGAGAGGCCAAGATTTACCTTTTTACCGAGCAGCTTGGTGATTCTGCTGCGGGCGGCACAGATAGCCCTAGTTTGAGAACCACTGTCTGAGAGGTGAAGGTAGTAAAGAGAATACGAGAGATGATGTGGTCCAGCAGTGGCATGGGATTAAGACAGATTCAAAAGGACCTTGTCGAGACCTCTCAGCAGATCTCAGAGGCTGGGCTGAGGAGTTTTGAGTTCATTCTCAGAAAGCAGTGAGGACCTCCTATGCTGTGAAATCAGGAGAAGAGAACCAGGAGACTGAAATGTTCACTGTCCCCGTATTGTGGTGTTCAGATTAGAAACTGGGAGAAATTTGGGTAAGAGGCATCATTTAAGAAGTAATTGCGACAGATCAGGAGAGTCCTGATCGGGGATTCAGGTGACCCTGACATATTAAATAATTGGTTTCTGCTCATAGTTGCAGTTGAACGTACTCGGTCGGTAATTATGTGCTGAATGGATGATAAAATGAATGTGAAATGTGTGTATTTCAGGTGGGAAAGAGAAAGATTTTTCACAATGCCAGCAGTCACATGTTGGAATGGAACACACATATGGTGGACCCTAACTCTTGGTGCACTTGATGTTGACGGTATATATTCCTTCAGAAATGAATCCCTTACCTGAACGTAGCCTCCTTTTTAAATCCTATCCTCTTGAAGGGAACAGAGCTCCCTTATTGGAGGATCGTGAAACATATGCATCTCCTTTCAAGATCAATTAGGCGATCTCTCTAGGTCCGTTCTATTAACCTGTGATTAGAATGTAAAGGTACTCACACTCCAGGACGCACATTTTAATTGAATCTCACCATGTGCTGATATTACACACACCACCGGAAAACAAGGCAGGAGGAAGGAACTTGGCTGCAGAGAAAAAAAAGGGGCTTTGGCTCCTGGCCTGATTCCCAGGCCTGGTGGCCCCAGCTCCCCATCTCCCTTTATCCAGTGCCTTCTGGCAGCAGAAGGAAAGATTCAAATGTCTGGATATTGTGCAAAACAAGTTGGCTCAAGTCTATCAAACAGGCTTATTTGTACCTTTCCCAACCTTGACCTCACTGTATTTTTGGCAAGAACCAATGACTTAGGGTGCATTCATCAATACTAATGATGAACTCTGGGAATGACAGTAATGAATTCCCCATTTTACAGATGCAAAAACTTGGACTTGGAAACAGGATCAGAATCTTGTTCTTCTGATTTCTAGTCCAGTTCTCACTCTAGGGTGTTCTTGTCAATCTACACCAGGCAGGTGAGTGTGCAAGCCCTTAGATGGTGTGTCACAGGGGTATGTTACTTTTCCAACCCTTCTCCATCCATGGATTTAAGGCACAATTCCTGAGCATCAATGAGCCACAAGACTAGAGCCAATGCTTTGAAGAATGCCCAGTTCCTGTCCTCACTGAGTTAGTAGCTTAAAATGAACCAACTGCACTTTTGAAGGGTGCTCTAACTACAAATGAGAACCATACGGTTCTGTGAGTGTTCTCATCTGTCAAAATGTATATGTTCGCCACCTCAGCTGGGCTCCCTGTTTCTGTTCTTACCAAACATGGGTGATGGGCACCTTCCCCGCTGCAGAGCAAGGAATTCAGAAAAAGAGTTTGAGGAGGAGGTTAGAGGAATAGAGAGGATGGTAATGAGTTGTAGCCCCCCCTCCCCAGCCCCCAACATGCATCAACCCGTCCTGGTCCCCAGAAACTCTGAGTGGAAAAGAGTCGTTTCAGATGTAATTAAGGGCCTCCAGATAAGATCATCTCAGAGTTTCCAGCTTATTCTTAATTCCAATGGCAAATGTTCTTATATGAGATGAAGGACAGATGCACAAAGAGGGGAAGGTCACGTGAAGACAGAGGCAGAGTGGGAGTAAGGCAGCCACAGTCAATGAACACCTGAGGCCACCAGAAGCTAGAAGAAGCAGGGAACGGATTCTCCCCTCCAGCCTTCGGAGGGAGCAGGACTCGGTGACACCTTCATCGTGGGCTTCTAGCCTCCAAATCTGTAAGAGAATAATTTGTGTTGTGAGCCACCCGGTCTGTGGTATTTGTTTTGTGGGACCCAAAGACAGGAGCCGAAAGACAGCAGGGAGGACAGGCACCAGGGTGGCAACGCCATGTTGAAGGAGTCACTCACACTCAGGGTCATGCAGACACAGAGTGGGCCATTGCAGGAACCCGGCAGTGAGCCCGTCACTTCCCTTGCCTGGGACACTGAAGGGCCTACACACATTAGGAGCCTAATAGATGTCCCTTTGATTTTCTCTTTTTATTGTGGACTCCCTTCACTGTCCATGCCCATCATGTGGTTATTGGAGAGGAAGGAAAACCAGCAGGAATTGAGTGACTAGCTCTTACCTTGACATACCTCACCTCAACTCTGAAAGTAGCGTCCCAGCTAGCAGACCCAAGTCTCATTTCATAGGTGAAGATCTGAGGGTCAGAGGTGATTGGCGACTTTTCCACGTGTTGGAGCTCGGGCTGAAACCCCGCTGTCCATGACGCCAGCCCAGCCCTGCCATATGGCTAATATCGCCAGCTCTTGACTCACCCCTGGGCTTGGAACTCCTGCTTTCTTTCTGCCCACTGCTCAGGGCCCTTCAGTTTCTTAGCCTTCAGGTGGCTCGTGGTCCAGAAAAGAGGGGAGGGAACCGACTGCTTCACATAAAGGTAGGAAGAATGAGATAAATATTAAATTGAAAAATAAGCAATGATGACCGATGGCCCAGACCTGGAACCTTGCATCGCGACAAATGGGACCACGTGATGACCAACCCAAGGGGCAAAAGTCCTCGTCTGCCCGTGAACTCCTTCGATCTGAGGCTACTTCCACCAGACCAGGAGTCTGTCTTACAGCTCTTTTTCTGTTGAGTTTCTCTCAGTGTTTAAAATATCTCCAGAGCGAGCTCGGAAGTAACTTTCCATTTTGCCAATGTTTGCTTTTCAGTGTTTTCAATGAATGTTCTCTGCAAACTGCTAAAGCTAATTGAACCACCACCATTTCAGCTGAAAAAACATTCCGCCTTGCCAAAGCACATTTGCTTGTGTATGCAACTTCCCCGGCAAGGGGGCCAGAGCCGGGGGAAATACTTGCATGTAGCCTAACCGCCAGGTGCAGGTCGGAAGATTTTTCGTTCTGTTTTGGGGCGGATGGAGAGCTGACATTTGAGGGGCACCCTTCGCTCTCCTCTCGGGCACTATTTTTCTCAGTACGGAAATGCAAACAATGAGTAGCTCGGAGAGATCAGGTCCAGGGTTACAGGTCAGGGTTACTTGTCCAGGGTTACAGGTCAGGTCCTCACCCGCATTGGTCCCGCCCGAGCAATGCTACATTGGGTCAGACCCCAGGCCAACCCTTAAAACACCCGGAGAATTCAATTTCCTCCCTGATATCTGTGACTTGATTCCATTGGAGGACTGGGATTTAAACTCAGTTCTGTATGACTCCGTGCCCTTATTAGATGATCCCTTGTGTTCTAAATATGCCATGCAGCCTCTCATGAGTGTGAGGCACTGAAAAAAAATGCTCTAAAAATACTCTCAAAAGGAACTTCAAAACTTTCCATGAATTGGCTTTATTTGAGCAAAGTGTTACCTACCTTTAAAAAGAATTCCAACCTATTCTCTCAACAGATTTCTAAAACTGGGTTATTTCTTCATAAAACCAGGCACTACACATGTGATGTGGCTCTAGAAATGCTGGTGAATAGTCAAATTCTTGTCTCCAACTTGAAAACATAACTTAGGGAGCCGGTAGAGAAAAGTGCCCACTGATGTTGCAACATAAGGAGGAATAGGACGGTAAGACCAGGTCTAAGTCACCTGTCACTTAAGATCAGCAAAGGGTCAATGACACTTGGCCAAGTTAATTAAATCTCTCTCTTTTTTTTTAATGTTTATTCATTTTTGAGAGAGAGCACACAAGCTGGGTGTGGAGGGCAGAGAGAGGGGGACAGAGGATCCAGAGCAGGCTCTGCACTGACAGGATAGAACCTGATGTGGGGCTTGAATTCATAATAGTGAGACCATGACCCAAGCCGAAGCTGGATGCTCAACTGACTGAGCCACCAAGTGCTCCAATTAAATCTCTTAAAAAGGGGAAAGAAGGGATGCTGAACTGGAACTTCCTTTGGAAAAAAAAAATAAATAAGGGGGCCTGGGTGGCTCAGTCGGTTAAGTGTCCAACTCTTGGTTTTGGCTCAGGTCTTGATCTGACAGTTTCATGAGTTTGAGCCCCGACTCGGGCTCACACCATCTCTGTCTCTCTCAAAATAAATAAATAAACTTAAAAAAAAAACTAAAATAGAACTCAGCTTAGAGCTGAGCTTTTCAGTGGTTGAAACTTATATAGGTTTGGGCAGACCATCTGATATTTTGAGGTTAAGTGAACTGTTTCATCAATGGGTAGGTTTTGAGATACAAATGGCAGACTGACTACAGCACCCAACTTGACCCTTGGCATATAGAAGGTGGTTCGTAAAACTGATCATAAAAAATGAGGTTACACTGAAGTGACTGGATACCTTACTTTCTGATGCACACCTGAGTCCTTTCAGGCTGCTTTAACAAAATACCATACATAGATGGGTAGCTTATAAATAGAAATTTGTTCCTCAGAGTTCTGGAGGCTGAAGTCCAAGATCAGACGCCAGCATAGTGGGGTTCTGGTGCACCCCTGGGTTGTAGACCTCTGACTTCTCACTGGGGGTCCTTTTTCATGGTGGAAGGGTGAAGGGAGCCCCCTTCATGAGGGCACTCATCACATTCATGGGAGATCCGTGTTCATGACATTCCAAGGTCCCCACCTCCAAATATCATCACACAGAATTTCAACGTATGAATTTTGGGGGGCACACACACGTTCAGAACTAAGCAGTGAGTTTCACCTTACAGTTTCCAAAGTCAGAAAGTCTTGCAGTGAAGTCAAGGAAAACACCACTTTGTCTCTGAATTAGTGCATGGAAATCCCTATATCCAAGAAATAAAATGTATGCAATATGCTCAGTTTATGGCATTTATAGACAGAGACTCTGAACAATATCTGAAAGTCAGGCTTATCTTTGTAAAGCCCACTGGAGTCCAAACTGGATTAGGAACAAACCATTTAGGGGCACCTGGCTGGCTCAGTCAGTGAAGCATGCAACTCTTGAACTTGGGGTTGTGAATTCAAGCCCCACACTCTGCATACAGAGATTACTTAACAACAAAATGTAAAAAACAAAAAAAGGAATAAGCCATTTAATGGGTGTAAGAAAACGAATCGCTAATATGTATATGATGGGGACAATGTTCCAGGCACTATCCTAAGTGTTTTATGTTAACATGTATTTTTTTTTAATGTTTCTGTATTTATTTTGAGAGAGAACATGAGTGGGGGAGGGGCAGAGAGAGAGGGAGAGACAGAAAGAAAATTCTGAGCAGTCTCTGCTCTGTCAGCATGGAGCCAGGGTCAGGGCTCAATCCCATGAACCGCGAGACCATGACCTGAGCCGAAATCAAGAGTCAGACGCTCAACTGCCTGAGCAGTTAAAACAGGCACACCTATTTTAACACGTTTTATGTTAACGGGCTCTACTATAACGCTATCGAGACTGTTTACAAATGGAGAAACCGAGGCACAGAATCTTTTGGTAACTTTCCTAATATCTACAGGAAATGACAGGGGTGGGCGTTGGAGCCCAGACCATCTGGTTTAAGTACAGCTGCTTCTGTAACTTCCACACCAAATCCTAAAACCCAGCCCCACCGCCCCGCTGCCCAATTTTCTTTTAAAAACATCAAAGCAAAGTAGACTCTAAACAGTGTGCTTGATGACTTTTATTTTTTTACTGTTATATGTATTCTTAACTAGTGTGTTTCTAGAGGGGCAGAGAGAGAGGGAGACACAGAATGCGAAGCAGGCTCCAGGCTCCGAGCTGTCAGCACGGAGCCCCCCGCGGGGCTCGAACTCACAAACTGCGAGATCATGACCCGAGCCACCCAGGTGCCCCAATAATTCCATTTTATATAGGAGACCATGGAGGCAGAGACGGGCTAAGGATTCCACACAAAGTCTCAAAGCCCAAAAGTGTCACATACTGAATTTAAATCAAGGTTGCTCGTTTTATTTCCTGACTCCAAAGATGGAGGGTTTCTCGTTTTTGTGTTACAAGGCATAAACATGGTGACATTTAAATGATAATCTTTTTGCATCCTCGGCCTGGCCTGGAACAGGGGCAGTGCTGAGAGACGTCACTCGGGGCGGGCGCTCCGCACCGGGCCGTCCCTCTCTGCTTAGTCTTCTGTTCTCCGAACACTACCCCTGTGCACGCTTCTCGCGGTGGCCCTTTCTGGGGCTGGTGGCCCGCTCAGTCACGATTCTGGGATGTTCCTTTTATCCTTTCTCTTCACACTTGGCGTTGCATATTCTGCGGGTATGACGGGGTGCGCTGGGGTGAGCCGGCGGGCGGGAGCGTGCAGATGTGCGCAGTCATCCCTTTGGATAATCCGTTATGACTCAGTGCACTTGGGCGCTGTCTGCTTGTTTGCCTTTCATCCTCCCCCTGATGGCTTGGCTGTAGTCTTCTGTTTGTGAGTCTGTGCTTAGAGCCCCCGAAGGTACTGTAAACTTGCCTTGGGTCAAAGTCTCCCGGCGGCTGGAGAACAGAGAACGGAAGTAGACCAGAGCCCCGCCTGGTGGAGAGGGGATTCGGGTGGCAGAGACCCCCAAGGTGACCCGTGCTGAAACGGGTTCCCTCAGAGCAACCCTCCAGAGAGCTAGACCTCGCTGTAAGTTTTCTAGAACTGTCCTGCCGGGCACTAGCTGGGCATGGGTTTGGGGGTCTATAGAACAATGCGATAGGAGCCCAGATTCACAACGTCCTTGCAGTCTGACCTTGAGCCAGTTACTTGGATTTTTTTTTTTTTTTTTTTTTAATGAAACGAGGTTGCAAAAGCATCGGCCTTCGGAGAGGGCGAAGGGGAGTGGTTCTCCCAGCCAGGGACAGCCTCCCAGGCGAAGCCAGCGGGTGCTTTCTGGCCAAGCGCTCAGGATGACAGGCTGCGGGTGGGGGGAAGGGGTTTGCTTGGGTCCCTCGAGGTCCCTGGGGAGGAGGGGAAGAGAGCAGCAGTGACAGTCAGCAGAGCCACAGCAGAAAGGGGATGGCCAGTAAAGCAGCAGCAGGGGCAGCTTGGACAACCCGGTCCTGGGAAGAAGTGGAGAGGAAGGGGGAGCAATGCGGACAGCGGAGGGGATGGGCCAGACGGGGCTCTGAGTCTGAGGAAGTGAAGGGGCAGGGCTTACTGAAGACAGGCAAGACCAGTCTGCTGAGCATGCGACTTTGGCTCAGGTCCTGATCCCGCAGTCCAAGCCCACCTTGGGCTTGTTGCTGTCCGTGCAGAGCCCGCTTGGGATCTTCCGCTCCTCTTTCTCACTAACCCCCCAGAACTCATGCTTTCTCTCTCTCTCTCTCTCTCTCAAAAATGAATGAACCTTAAAAAAAAAAAAGGCAAACCCTCCTCCCATTATTCAGTCACTTGGAGCCAGGCTTCCAAACCCACAACCAGACCCTTCCACACTTTTCCGAGCCTCGTCCAGAGCTGTCTTGTGGTTAGAAAAAGGAAGGAGACAGCCTGAGCTTGCGTTCTCAGAGCACAGATTCTGGCAGGACAGGGACTCCCAGGGTCCAGCCAGGATGGTAGGGCTGAGCTGGCCCAATCCCCGCGTCTGAGAGGATCTCTCATCTGGACCTGGACCTCCTGGGAGGACCCTGGATTCTCCCCTCCAGCCAGGAGCCCCAGCTGGGGCCACCTCTTTCCCCTCCCTCCCTGGGGCCTTCTATTGTTCCTGTGTCCCTGGCCCCAAGCACATCAGAGGAGGTCATAGCTTGGTGGGATAAAAGGACCTCCGTGGTGGGGATTTGGAATCTGAATGCGACAGAGATCATTATTACTGCTCAGAAGAACACCCACATTTCATGGTCTGCACGGTCATAATTTTATTTCATTTACCATCATGGCAAATATTGTGAAGTTAACTAGGGAGTGGGGACTTGAACCCTGTAGTGGGTAGAACTGGGTCCCCCACAAAAGATTTGTTCAAGTCATTACCGCTGGGTACTTGTGAATGCGACTTTATTTGAAACTGGGGGATCTTGCAGATGAGGTCACATGGCAGGAGGGTGGGTCCTAATCCAGTGACTCGAACAGGGAAATTTGGCCACACACAGAGAGACACAGGGAGAACACCACATAAGGACGGAGACAGAGACTGGGGTGACGCGTCTATAAGCAAAGACTCACAAGGATCGCTGGCTTTCACCAGAAGCGAGGAGAAGGGCCTGGAACAGATTCTGCCCCGGAGCTTCCAGAAGGAATGGACCCTGCTGATGCCTCGATTTCCTACTTCTGACCTCCTGAACTGTGAGAGAATACATTTCTGTGGTTTCAAACCTCCTGGTTTGTGACACTTTGTTACAGCGTCGGGACACTGATACGCAGTCATAGGGGTTAAGTGATTTGCTTGACACAATGAGGTCAGGGGCCTCCGGAGGATTTGGAAGTGATTCAATCCAATCTCTCTCTTAAACAGTAGTCCCCTCTCCTCGACTGCATGCGCCCTGCGTGGTTGAGGGGTGGGAGCCTGGGAGCGCCCGGGGCTGGCCTCCTGGAAATCCCTGAGCTGTCGCTCACGACAAAGTCCTGCCTTCACAAGAGCTGCTCGGGGCCCAACCTTTTCTCTATGAAGTGTCAAGTTTCTGGAGATTCTGCAGGTGTAGGCAGGGGCTGGGTGGAAATGCAGATCTTCGTCTCCACCGGAGTCTGGGGTTTGTGAGTACACAGGTTCTTCGATTGTTCTGTTTTTCTTCTTTGATCTTCTCCCTGTCTTCCCTCTGAGCTTGGCATGCCTTGTAGGGTTTTTCTTTTCTTTTCGTTTTTAATTACAAAAGTGACCCATACTCTTTGAAGCTAAACTCAAGCTTGGGAAATGTCCCCTTCTCTGGCTTGCTGTTCTCCTTATCTCTCCCTCACTGCCGTTGCCCCTTCTAGGAAGTTCTGTTATTCAGTTGGTGAATGCGTCTCCAGCCCTACCCAACCCATATACATTCACCCATACACATATACTGTGATGATCTGTCTATCTATCTATTTATTTTGAGAGACAGGGAGGGAGAAAGAGAGAGAGTGCACAAGTAGGGGAGGAACAGAGAGACAGGGAAGGAGAGAGAGAATCCCACGCAGGCTCCGCACTGTCAGTACAGAGCCCTGTGCGGGGCTTAAACTCATGAAACGGTGATATCGTGACCTGAGCCGAAATCAAGAGTCGGATGCTTAACCGACTGAGGCACCTATTCCTGTGATTTATTACAAAAGGACTGTGGCAATTTGCTTTTTTCAAAAAAAGCATATAATGAATATGTTTCCATGTCAGTACATGTATCTGTACCCTCCTTAAAAAAATTACCAAAAATGTCTAAAAGGTATTCCCTAGTAAAGAATAACAAACTTGAGGGGTGCCTGGCTCAGTCAGCTGAGCATCCAACTCTTGATTTCAGCTCAGGTCATGATCCCAGGGTTGTGGGATCGAGTCCTGCGTCTGACTCCGCACTGAGCATGAAGCCTGCTTATGATTCTCTCTCTCTCTCTCTCTCTCTCTCTCTCTCTCTCTCTCCCTCCACCCCTCTCCCCTGCTTGCACTCTCTCTCTCTGTCTCTCTATCTCTCTCAAAAAAACAAAAAAACAAAAAAAAGAATAGCAAACTTTTCATCATTCGCTCAGTCATGGGCATTTGAGAGGCCGTCAGGGCTCAGGTGCTGTAGGGATGCCGAATGACACCCCAGAGCCTGCGTGGTGCCCGTGACTGAGTGCTTCTCCTGACCACCCTGCAAATGCGCCCTGCCGGATCAATAGGTTGGGGTATATTAAGATGGTAATCAATAATTCCAAGCTGCATTTTGCATTTTACAATTTATATTCAATAACTGTTCCAATTTTCATTGCTAAGTTATCATCTTCAACCATCCTATGAGGTTTTTAAAAAAATGTTGGCAATAAAAATTTTAATCTCCAAGAATTATTTTTTTCTGATTTCTTTCTCTCTCTCTCTTTCCCCCTCTTTGTAGCAGCTGGTTCTTGTCTGGGGGAATGCAAAAGCTTCATAAATCTTTGCTGGAATTACTTGCAGGAAGGATAAGAGGAAGAAAGGAAAGGTTCACCTTGCTTTTCTCCATTTCTTTCCTCCTGTTCGAGGGTCCTGTGGTCATACGCTTCAGTTGGGATCCTGGCCCTGACTCCTACAAGCTGTGTGACCTTGGGATGTGTTAGCCCCTCTGTTCTGGTTTTCTCAGACGGCACTGTACCTTCTGTGTTGACTCTTGGGGGTTCGGTGAGGCAGGAGGTGTGCTGAGCTTAGACCCTGCCGTGTTTATAGTGGGGCTCTCATGCTTATTTGACACAGTCTGTCAGTGTTCTTCCAACTCCAGAGATCCTTGATCTAGACTGAACTTGATGGATTCATGGTGGCGAATGTGGGTTTCGGGTGGAGTGGCTCTGGGTTTTCTCAGCACTGCTTTCTTTGCTCTGCACAGGGCTCTCCCCTAGGGAGACCACCAGCCACGTGAGTCGGTGAGAGGAAAATTCGATCAAATGGTTTCCTGGTTGGCTTTGGCAGTTACACCAGAGGGACCGCATTAGTGGATGAGAGAAAGGTGGTTCCACATTGTCAGGCAGGCCCATCTGAGCCTTGAATTCTTGGGCAGGCTGCTTTCATTTCCCCCCACTTTCCTCCCAACCCCTGCCGCCTACTTGGTCTCTTATGGAAGTTCAGACTTTGTGGGGCTCTGCCCTACTCATCTCTGACCGGGAAGGGCTCCTGGGAGGGATAACTGACCGCCCTTCCCTCCATAATCATTTATTCCCTCACCGAATACTTACCGAACATCCTGCTAGTCACAACCATAGGCACAGATGATGCAGTGACACACAAATCAGTCATAACCACACAGAGCTAATAGTCTAGTGAGTGGGGGGACAGACCCTAAACAGGGAAACACCCAGAGAGAATGTACTCAACTGTTTTGGCCTGACATTTTATTCTTGATCTTTCAGAAATTAAGTGACCGGGGTGGGGCATGTGTGTATTTTGCTATAAAGATCTAATGAGCAGAACGAAGGGGCATGTGGGTGGCACCTGCCCAAGGTGGGCTCTATGGTTTTGTTTTATTTTATTTTATTTTATTTTATTTTATTTTATTTTAGTTCATTTCATTTCATTTTACTTCACTTCACTTTATTTTATTTCACTTCACTTCATTTTACTTTATTTTATTTTATTTCATTTCATTTCACTTCAATTCACTATTTTATTTTATTTTATTTTATTTTATTTTATTTTATTTATTTTTGGGGAGATGTAAGGTTTTAGAACTTCATTTCCAGTGAGGACATTTCCTGTGTGTTCTGAAAAGCTGGAGGTTAGAATTCTGGGGCAGAAGTGATGATGTTGGAGGCAGAAGGGCAGTTTCTTCTTTGTAGGCTGCAGTAATCTTTTCATCAGGCTTTGTTTAGGACAATTCTGGATATCTATACATGAGTTTAATTTCCAGCCCCCCTGCCCCCCAAATTAAGTGGGCTACCTAATACCCTTTGAAAAACCTTTTCTCTGTGCAAACATCCAGAGCCATCTTCCATGGCTTGGCACTGAGACCCCCAACTGAGGGACAAACTCTGTGTTCAATTTGTTCCAACACATTAAACTGCAATATATTCTCCCAACAAGCCTGTGACAGAGGCTTCTTACCATGATGGAAACAGCGGACGAGGAAACAGAGGCTGAAAACAGCGACGCACAGGTGGACCAAGTGAGAAGAGAAATGGAGTTCTAGGTGGCTCGGAATCCAAGCCTTTCCAAACATTCCATCTTGGTTTCACAACTTCTGATTTAGGACTGATTCTGAATACAGAACAAAAAGGTTGAGAAGGGAAAATGAAAATGGTTATCTAGCTCTGATCCAAGCTAATACACGAATGTCAAACTTACTCTCATTAATTTTAATTTTGTAACATTTTTCTCCATCCTGTGTGAAATTTCTCTTTGAATGTTATAATCTGTTCAGCTCGGGTACATTCACACTGATTATTTAACCTCGGCTAATTTTTTGAATACTTCCCTCCAAAGCTCCCCCCACACATTCTGCAATAGCACAGACTTTCAAGTGGAGTAATCAAGATTCCTTGTGATATGACATCTCTTTTCGTTTGTTCCACATCCCTCATTATTTTATCCCTTTTGTTTCCTTCAGTAGGTGGGAGCAGAGGATTTAAATTGAACATCAGTAATGAAGAAAGGCTTAAATTCAGACTGGGAACAAATGTGTGTGTGCCTGAATATGCCATAATCCTTCAGAACAATGGAAAATATCCTGGATTTTAGGGGAAAAAAATGTATGAACTGTGATCAAGAAGGGAAAAAAAAGGATTTTGGACTTAGTTGGAAAGCTCAGTTATTTTAACTTCAATCCTTTTTAACCTTGAGAAAGTCATTTGGGCTCTCTGAAACAGAGTTTCCCTATTTTTTTTGTAAACAGGTAATCTCTCATGATCTACAAAAAGGGATAATATGTAATTTCATAGTTATTATGAAAACTGAGGAAGTACAAGTAAATCAACCAAAATCACATGGTGTGTATTTTGGAAAACTGGGTTTTGGATCCGTTAGCATCAAAACTATATTCACTCCACAAAATGCTGTCAGGAAGATTATTAGAAAGGAGAGGGCATCAAGGTTGAGGTGGTCAATGGGTCTTAAGCTGGGTATGTGGATAGAAATCAGGACAGAAATGCCAAAGGGTGATGGAGAGAGTCCCAGGCCAGTTTGACCATAAATCTGAGAGAGTCGGGCAAAGCCAGAGTCAGACCTAGACTCACTACTCTCTGTACTTCTCAGTCCTCAGTAATGGAGACGCCCAACTGACTGAACCAAGGACTTACTCTGCTTTTAGTTAGGACATTCGTCTACCAGCCATCTGTTCACTCTACCCACCCACCCATCCATCATCCCTCCATCCATCCACTCATCATCCAATGTATATTGAGCTCTTTTAAATGGCAGGTACTGTGCTAAATACTAAGTTGCAATTCTTAGCAAACACAGTTCCAGTCTTCTTGGAGTTTCTAATCTAGTGGGGTCTTTGTTTTTTTTTTAATTTTTTAAATTACGTTTCTTTATTTTTGAGAGGCAGAGAGAGACAGAGCATGAGCGGGGGAGGGGCAGAGAGAGAGGGAGACACAGAATATGAAGCAGGCTCCAGGCCCTGAACTGTCAGCCCAGAACCTGACGCGGGGCTTGAACCCATGAACCGTGAGATCATGACCTGAGCCGAAGTCGGATACTCAACCGACTGAGCCACCCAGGCACCCCTAATTTAGTGGGGCCTTAAGAACCATTAATACTGTAGTTCATAAATATGTAATATGAATTACAATAAACGCTATGAAATATAGGTACTCGTGCCAATGATAAATGGTAAACCACAGTCTGGTCTAGTTTTCCTCAGGGAAGTGACGTTTGGCCTGAATGGGTTGGGCACTGCCTGGGACAAGGGAAACGTGGGGGCCATTTCTAACATGGGGCATCACATGGGAAGGGCCTGAGACTGGCCATTCAATTCCTCAATTGCAGCATGCTCCCCTTGTGTGGTTGGAACAGCAGAGGGATGGGAAACCGGGTGGAGAGGTGGGCAGGGCCAGACCATACAGGCCATGAATTGGTTTTAGCCTTTATGTTGAAAATATGGGATGGGCCACCTGGGTGGCTCAGTTGGTTAATCATCTGACCGGCTCAGGTCATGATCTCACAGTTTGTGGATTCGAGCCCCACATAGGGCTCTGTGCTGACAGCCCCGAGCCTGGAACCCACTTCGGATTCTGTATCCCCCTCTCTCTCTGCCCTTCCCCCACTCACAGTCTGTCTCTCTCTCAAAAATAAATAAACATTAAATTAAAAAAAAAAAAAGGTGGGAAGCCTGAAAAGCATTTGGGGGATTTGCATTTTGCAACCATTACCCAGACTTCAATGACACTGGTTGGGGAAGAGAAGTCATGGAACACCGGTTGGTGAGCCATGGTATAGGCACTACCGTTGTGCCTACAGTCACTCCATTCATAAAGAACTCCCCAGGACTGGAATCCAAGGCCTCCAGGAGCAATCAGCCTTGACAATTGGAAACACAATAGGTGGATGGTGGGGAAGAGGAGGAGACAGACTCTAACCAAGCAACAACCATGTGAAGCGCATTATAGACTGTTAGTTACCTACGGATGCCATGATGACGTTCTACAAGCTGCATGGCTTTCAGTAACAGACACTTATTCACGCACAGTTCTGGAGGCAAGAAGTCTAAAATCAAGGAACCCGTAGGGCTATGCTCTCTCTGAAGGCTCTAGGGAAGAATCTGTTGTCTACCTTTTTCTTAGCTTCTGGTGTTGGCCAGTGATCCGTTGGTGTCCCTTGGCTCATGGATACATCACCCCAATCTCTGCTTCTGCTTCACATGATCTTGTTCCTATGTCTCTGTCTTCCTATGGCCATCTTAGAAGGACAACAGTCATACTGGATTAAGGTGCATCCTAATGACCTCGTCTTAACTTGATTACATCTGCAAAGCTCCTACTTCCAAAGTCACACAAAGGTACAGGGGATTAGAGCTTCCACATCTCTTTTGGGGGACCTGATTCAGCCTGTATATGGACATTCTTATTCTCAGTCCTCGTGACAATAACCACATGACCACACTCCTCTCTGCTGGTGATTTCCCTCCCCTATCTCTGGCGATTATGGCCACACGCTAAGTGCCAGCTACATCCTGGAGGGCTCAGGCCCTCGACGGTCCTCTGGGGAGGGTGTCCCCATCCTCATGTAGCAAATGGGGTCACAAAAATTTGGGGAAGGTAAATGAGTCTCCCATTCTGCCTGGCTGGGTAAACACATTTGTGTTTATGCTTTGTTCTCTTTTGTTTTATTCCAGATCCCTGGCTGTTTCATTTTGACCTCTGTGTCCTGGGGAGGTGCACTCCTCCCTTGGGCTCTCTGTGCACTGAAGACACCTCTGGCAGAGAGAAATCTCAGGGCAATCCTGCTGCGTCCAGAGGTATCTCCACTGGGGGTCATCGGGAGAACAGGGCAATAATCTGGGATTTCTTCTCTGACTTTTTCACTAACATCCTTTATAATTAGCTTTTGAGTTATACCATTCTCTTCCACATTCTAATTGTTAAAAATTATATAATCAAAATCTCCATTAAAATAAGCGTGCATCATTATTGGTGCAATTAAGTTTAAATGACAGAGTTTCAGGAAAATTGGGCTCTTCTTGTCTCTCTCTCTCCTTTTTCCTCTTTTCTTTTCTCTCCTTTCCTTCATCCCTCCCTCATTCCCTGTATATGTGAGGTGTGTGTGTGTGTGTGTGTGTGTGTGTGTGTGTAAAAATGATACAAATACAAAAAAAAAGATGCATAGTCATCCCCCCACTTTCTGAAAACGTGCTACACCCTTTGCTTTTAGGAATGACCTGGATTAGTACCTGGAAAGTGGGGGACACTTTTTGCTTAGGCCATTTTGGTTTACAGAACATTCCATAGGAAAACTCTACCTTTGGATTCTGGGGGGAAACCTGTACTTTTGTCTTTCAGGGTCTCATTCATGAGAGGAAAAGACTTCCCATTGCCCTTAAGCAATCTCATGAAATTGGCCCAATTAAAATAGATTGGGCTTGACTTTATACTACTGAGATCAGCTGTATGCAGCTACACTTCAGTTTTACTTTGGCTTGTTCTGTAGGCCCTCACTTAACCTTTCACAAGGCAGTGGGATAGAGTAGAGAAAAGAAGACTTTGCAATCAGATACCGTAGTTCAAACCCTGATTCAGGTATTTCTTAATGGCCTGATTTTGTGGTTCTCTTTCGATCAGGCCCTCAAATACGTTCCTTTATTTAAAGTTTTGAAAATACTTAATTGAGTGCTTTTCTAGGTGCTGAGGATTGAATAGCGGACAGAAATGTTTCTGTTACATTCAGATGTCAGCATTTTGTGCATTTATGTCCAAATCCATGGCTGCCACATACAGATAAATCCCTGATGTAATGGGTAGCTAAGATTTCCCTGAAAAACCCCTGTAAATTCAGTCTCTACTGGCCCTTTCCATTTGTCCCCCAAAGCACATAAACCCCAGTATTCATAAACAATACCTACAAATGGGCTTTTTTTCCCCTGGGGCTTATTAACCACTCAACTTAACAAATATGTAGTCATGCATACAAAAGCACTGAGAAATCCTGGACATTGTCTTGTCTTGTTTGTGCTTGACCATCAGGAGACATTCAAAACATATATGTCAAGTAAAGGATGGAATAATTGAATAAGAATCACACAATCTAGAAGGGCAGGTGCATATGGGAAAACATATTCTGCAATTCTTCCTGCAGATGGGAAGTCAGCTCAGCCACCCTAGTTAATAAAGTCTTAAGTCCTAAAATGGAAGTTTAAACAAAATGCTGTGAGAAGGCATTACCACAAGTCCTACTCAGTCAGAAGATTCTTTACTGAGGAGGTAGCAGGATATTTCGGTCTTGAAGGGATAGTAGAGATTGCTTACATGGAGAACAGTTGCAGGGAAAAAAAAAGACAAAATGGTTTGTTGAATGAGCTGAACTTGATAGAGTATGACCTAAAACACCTAAAAACATGTGTCCTTCCTCTGGTGACGAGACGATTGTGCCATTTTTTTTCCTTTTCTAGAATTGAAGTGATGCTCAGAAAGAGCTTTCAGGTCACTTTCAGGTATGCATTGGTCAGCAACTCCCATAACAATGCTTTGTAACAAATCACTCCAAATCCAGTGGCTTATAGCAGTGAGCCATTATTCTCACTTGCCCTGTCTTCAGGGCAAGTGGGGTGCAGCTGATCTACACTAGACTTGGCTGGACAGCTCTCTGGCCATGGGTCAGCTGGCTTTGACAGTGAGCTCTTGGTCTGCTTCACTGCCTTGTCCTTAGTGCAAGAGTAAAGGCTCTGAACATGTTTTGAATCTGGCCGTGAGAAAGGGAGAATACAACCTCACCCATTATCCTAGCTCATTTTGGTAGTTCTTAGAGCTGCTCACAAACATTCTAGTCCTTTCTCCTCTCAGAACAGGTAAGATCATGCTTGGACACCTATGTGAAGTTAGCTGTGGCCATGTGACTTGCTCTAGGTGATGAAACGTGTAACTTCCAGGGATGTCTGGGTGGCTCACTTAGGTTAAGTCTCCAACTCCTGATTTCAGCTCAGGTCATGATCTCACGGTTTGTGATATGGAGACCTCCATTGGGCTCTGTGCTGCCATCACAGATCCTGCTTGGGATTCTCTCTCTCTCTCTCTCCCTCTCTCTTTCTTGTCCTTCCCTGCTCAGGCACTCTCTCTTTTTCTCTCTCAAAATAAATAAATAAATTTTTAAAAAATGTGTAATTTCTGGGTAGAAGCTGTAAGAAACAGTTCATGCTTAGCCATAATCTCATCTTTTCTTTTTGGAGACCAGCAGTATTCAGTGTGGGTCTCAAAGTGTTGTAATTAGCAGAGCTCCTGAAATGGACACATTGCATGAGTGAGAAAGGAGTCTTTGTTTCAAGTTATGGAGACGTGTTGTGGGTGTACCCATCCACCCACGTGTGTGTGTGTGTGTGTGTGTGTGTGTGTGTGTGTGTGATCCTTACTGGTCATACTTCTACTCTCCCTATCCCTGTTAGATTGCTGTTTCCAACCCCTCCACTGCACTGGAGAGAACATGATGAAGAAAATGGCACAATTTTACGTAGCTGGTGCAGCTGAAGTTCTTACTTAAGTGCTAAATGCTCTTCGACATGGCAAATGCCTAACAGCTGACCTTCCTATCGTGGGGCATTTCAGGAATTGCTTACAGTAAAATGGCTGGGATTCCTCATTCTGCAGGTCCTGAGAAGGGCAATGCTGGGTCCTGCTGATGGCTTTTGATTCTGTCTCAATTCCTACCTCTGGGATTCCTCCAGCGGTCTTCTGCTGGTATCCACTTCCTTTGCAGGTAGACTTCTTGGACAGGGTCCTTTTGAGATGACTGTAATCCAGCTGCCCTCCAACAGTGTCCCCTAGATGCACAGGAAGCATACCCTCACTTCCTTGTTGAAGAAATTAGTTAGGTTGGTGGCAAGTTTCGGGCTAAGGTTTCAGGACTTGCTCTATCCATCTCTTAGCAGGACTGGCAGCGATGGAATTTGCTCTTGTCTATAGAACATAAGGGCAATTAACCTCTATTGTCTTAGATTTAAAATCTCAATAGAAACTACAGAGACAAGCAGATTAATTTACCCCTTGCGGAAGTTCAAAAGATTGCCATGTGTCTCAGGAGAAGTGAAAATTCAGTGTGATCAGAGTCAATGCTTTTTGGCTGGAAAGAGATAGGCTGGGGTTGGACCCACGAAGTCAGGTTTTCCATGACACCCAGTATCATGCCTTCTGTTCCATCTTGCTCTGAACTTAGGGGTACTCAGTCCAGCTCAGACTGTATCCTTCTTTTCGTGGACTGACTAGTGTCCCTCACAAAATTTATGTCTACTCATAACATCAGAAAGAGACTTGGAAATAAGGCTTTCTCAAATATAATGAAATTATTTTTAACTTTATTTATTTATTTTGAGAGAGTGAGTGGGGGAAGGGCAGAGAGAGAGAGAGAGAGAGAGAGAGAATCCCAAGCAAGGTGTGCACCAGCAGCTTTAAGCCACATGTGGGGCTCAACCTTACAAACTGTGAAATCATGGCCTGAACCAAAGTCAAGAGTTGGACCCTTAACCCACTGAGCCACCCAGGCTCCCCTCAAATATAATTAAATGAAGATGAAGACATCCTAGATCATGGTGGATCTTGAATTCAAGGACTGGTGCCCTTGTAAAAAGATTCTAAGACATAATGAGCCATGAAGAACACCATGTGATGATGGAGACGGAGGCTGGATGGAGTAATGCCTTGACAAGGATGGTCAGGAGCCAACAGAAGCTGGGAGGGCCATGGAGGACCCTCCCCTAAAGTCTCTGGAGGGACCAAAGCCCTGCTGACTTCTTGATTTGGACTTCTGGCCCTCCAGAACGGCGACAGAATAGATATCTGTTGTTTTCAGCCCCCAGTTTGTGGCCATTTGTTACAGCAGCCACAGGAAACAGCTACGTCACCACCTATGATTTCTGTCTTCACCCGCCATTTTCCCTTCAACGAGAACACACGTTTTTCAGGTGGCTGGAGTCTGGCTCGGCTCTATTTCTCTTTGTAGTTCCCCCAACATAGTGCTTTGACACGGAGACATTTATGATATATTTGCCGCAATAAGGGCATTGATACATGGTTGATAATTAGCTTTAATTTGAAATCACTTCACAACAAATTGCAAATTTATAATAAACACAGAAGTCGTGTGAATGGGGGAGGTGAATAATGATATGCTATTTACCTCCTACTATTGTTCCCGCCTTGCGATAGATCCCTTCTGCCATTAACTTCAAATTCTCGCTCAATTATTTGGGTCAATTCATATTCTTTAGAAGCAGTTGGCATCTTGAGTCAACCCATTTAAGTTTCATATGAAGGAGTAACCTGATTAAAAAAAAAAACAGTGAAATAAAAACAACTTGAAACTGCAAGCAAATAGGAAATTATTAAAAATAACTCGGGTAATGGATTTAGGAGAGTGTAATTTTATTTTAATTTACTTGCAGAGTGCTAATTGTTCAATTATCAGAACGCACAAAAGGAAAGATAATGTGGCTCTTCAACGGCAAACATTGAATGTAGTATTTTTCTGTGAATTTCTCCGGGGAGGGTGTTGTGACTAACACTCTTACTTTACGGCATTCTTACCTTGACCATTTATTTAAAAATATCTCTCTGTTACCTCGGTGGAAAGAGGCTTTTCAGATAAAACAGCACACAATAAAAAGGGAGTGGTTCTTATCATATAAAATAGTACTAATTTAAAATGAGGAGGGGAGAGAAAATTGTCAAAGCCATTGAAATGTGAGAATTAAAAAAAAAAGAAATTAAACACATCCATTCCACCCAGTGCATTGTGGGTATTCTATATGTGATCGCATATACAGACAGTTAAAGAGATGAGGGAAACATTCTGAGCACACCAGAGAGGTTAAGGTCCTAAGTTAAATGTCTTGCATGGGATGTTCGGACCACAGACATCCCTTCTGAACCGTCATAAACACTATGTCGGTGGGCTCAGATTCGAGAGGACAGGTTGCATATGTAACGTATGGACAGTGTTCCCTTATTCTTTTCCTAATAAGTCATTCCCAGGTGGCGAGCTATAACCTCAGAGACTGGAGATTTCAGGTTGTGTTAATTTTTTCCACCTTACTTCCTGCTGATCGATACTGTTCCCAAAAGCAGCTTTCTGCAATGAACACAATTTAGCTAATGAGGAAGTAGGCAACACTTCTGTTTGAGTTATGGATCATGTGCTGAGAAATCGGCTTCTCCATATGTCACTTTCATCAGAGCGAGCAAAAGGAGGATTCATATTATTATTTTATTTTAGCCTGAATGACTTGAGTAGCTGGCTTTCGAGATTTGAGGGCTCTTTGTATGTGTGAGTAAATGCTCTTTTTAAGTAGGCAATTTCTGCCAATGAAAAGTGACCAGCCAGTGGCAGTGAGAAATGAGGGTCCTGATCTAGTGTCTTTCCTTATTTTTTTGGGGTGACCTGGGGCCACGTGTTTGATCTTTCGACAAAGATTCTCCCTTGACCAAACAACCCTAGCCAGCTTCCTCTGAGCCTTCTTCTTGACTAGGCTTCAACCTTGGCCTATAAACCTGCACAAACATTAATAGTTTCTAACAGCTCAAGGCCACATTTCTGGGATGAATGTGGTCCCCTTTAAAGTACCTGGCTGAGAAAACTCAAGGCTAGCGAAAGAATTTACCATTTGTTCACCCAACTCGTAAAGACAGGCTTCCGGTCTCTTGGCCACTGTGGGAGGGTAGGAGCAATCCCGGGTGGGTGTCACATTGACCAATCCCCTCTCTCGCTTTTTGTAATTGTTCACTTTCCTGACTCTGCTGAGCTCCTGGTTCTCTCCCTCCCAATTCCTCCAGGTCTCCTTTTAAATGCCCAGTCATCTCCGTAAAAATGCAAGCTAAGTTCAGACCACACTGGATTCTTTTCCCTATTGCACTAGCATATTACTGATGAGAATCTGAAAATCTGTTCTTGCCACTTTATTGTCCAGCTTTGTTTAGCTTTGACAGGGGCCACGAGTTTTCTATACGTGAAAGGTAGATAATGACCAGAGTTCCCATCAGCTCTGGTATTTTCTGATGCAATATCGTAGTGTCCAGGGTTCCTGGGGAAAACGACGGTCAGTCCTGCATGGGATTTGGCACCTGTCCCCTAGTCCCTGAATTTTTCCCTACTCCCTTAGCAAAGCAGTACTTTTGACCCTCGTACAGCTCACATCTCCTCATACCATATTGGCCTGAAATTTTTTTTTCCAAACCAAAACCCGTTTATTTTGACACCCTTCTCTGTTGGTGACGTTGTGGGGAACAAGCATGCTCATATATTGTTGGCATGAATTCAAAATGGAATGACACCTGAAGAGGGGGATTCGGCAATACTGATGACACGTGCATGCAGAGTCACTCTTTGCCCTGGAGTCCACACTTGTAGGTAAATATCCCAAGATAAGTTGGCAAGATGTAAAAGAAGTTTGCATGTGGTTGTGCATGATAGCCCGACTTGAAGGAGCACTGAGAGAGGAGTCACTACCCCGTGGGGTCATTGCCACGGCTCTGCAGAAGGGATCAGATCGCACCTACATAAGAGAGGCTGGAAGAATCGCGAGGAAATTGGCTGATTGACTGGAAATCATAAATGGACAAGTGCAGTTCTCATCCTTGGGAATGGGGCTTTGGGCCATGTCTCAAATAAGCTACCACAACGTGCTGAATGGACACCCAGGAGACAGACAGTGGGCACCATTTCTCTCTGAGTCCTACTGCGGTGACGATGACTTAGTTTGTCCCACTAACGTCCCTCTTCCATCTTTCCCCTCAGAAAGAGGGACCAATGGCGCCATGAGGGACTGTTGCTGGAGCACGGATGGCGAAGCGTATGTGCACGGTGCGAGCCATGGATTGCAGTGGCCTGGGGGTGCACCACTGAGATCTGCCGGGATTCCCCTATCTTTCTACTTTGTGTTTGCAAAAGGCCCCCTGGCTTTCACATCTGGATTCCAATTAACAGCCTGTTACTGACTTCAGCTGTTCATTATCATTTTGTAGGGCATCGGTGGTGCTTAGTAACAGCCATTGCTTATGGATTGAATTGTGTTCCCCCCAACCCTGCTCCCCCCAGATTCCATGTTGTTGTAGCCTTAACTCCCAACGTGACTATATTTGGAGGTAGAGCCTTATGGCCTTAAGGACGTAATCAAGGTGAAATGAAGTCATAAGGGTGAGGCCCCAATCCAATAGGATGGGTGTCCTTGTAGGAAAGAAGAGATACCAGGCGTGCATGTGCATAGAGCAAAGGCCCTGTGAAGACACAGCAAAAAGGTGGCCAGCTATGAGCCAAGAAGATGGTTGTCACCAGAAATCAATACTTCTGGTGCCTTCATCTTGGGCTTCCAGCGCCCGATTTGTGAAAAAATAGAGTTTTGTTGTTTAAACCTCCGGTCTGTGAGATTGTTACGGCAGCTATAGCAAAATAATATACCATCCAATCCCCTTTCCCTTATAGCTGCTATTTTCTCCAGACACCTCAAATGCCTGATAACGTCACTCCTTGTAAGGCACTGTTTTCCATCAAAATATTCTCCAAATTCATCTCCAGTAAATGTTTTAACAATTGGACCAGCATCTTCTGCCAAAGGTTTTTGTGTTCCACACACTACCAGGGACGGGGTCCTCACTCAGCCAGGTGGTGGACCATGCGTCTCCAACTGTTCATTGTCCATTTTATCCTCCCATTGCCTATGCCAGTAGAGGTGGAATGGGTTTTCTGGAGGCAGATGGTGGGGTAGAGTTCGAACTCCAAGGTATTTTTTAGGAATTACCACTTGTGAAGGGAAGTGGATGGAAGCAAGATTGGACAGAGGAGGAAGCAAGCTGTGATGGTGGGTCAGCAAAGCCTCAGAAAGCATGGTGGGGAGTTCTGGACTTAGTACTGACCACCTGAGGATCCCGTGTCTGGTCAAAACGGCCGGACCTTCATACCCCACATCACTTACTCTACCAACGTGGACTATGCCAAGCAGGTATGACCTCAGCTGGGACAGCTGTCTGCAGCTGAGGCTGCCCTTGTAGGGCTGACAGCTGGAGGCTGTCTGCTTATTGCCTTCCGACAGGTGGGCCATAAACACTTTCTTTCTGGGGACCACAGGTGTCCCACCATCACGTGCACCAAGACAAAAACCTATAGCAAAAGGTAGTCTTGATGATGGGATGTTTAAAAGCATTTCCTTTGAGATGGAGAGAAAAAAAAAATAGGATCTTCTACCTGACCTCGTATTCATTAACCTGCTAGAGTAGTAGGTCAGGAAAAAATAAAGAGAAGATGGGAGTATAAAAAGGAGAAATAAAAGCTGTCCTTATTTGCAGATAATTTCTCTGTGTCTATAATATTGTGGCATAGTTGTATGTTCCAACATGGCCCCACCAAAGCTATCTCACAGGAAGCTGTTTAGAGGGTGACTGGCACTCCTCCCAGAGAAAGGCAGCATCTGCGTTCCCTCTTCTTGAAGCCGGCAGGGAACTTGTCATGCCCAGACCAATGGAATCCAATGGAATGCTATGGCTTGTTCTCTTTCAGGACTCTGGCTTTTGGAACACAGCCACCATGTTGGGAGGAAGCCCAGGACACCTGGAGAGGCCACATGGGGATGTCCCAGCCAACAGCCTCAGCTAAGATCTTAGCTAATAGTCAGCAGTTGTTGGAACACGAACAAGACTACAGATGATTCTAAGGTGCCAGTTGTCCAGCTGAGGACATTACAGAGCTGAGCATCTGTCTCCACTGTATTCTATCTGAATTCCTGACCCACAGAGAGCATGAGCAATAGTAAATGATTACAACTGCTTTAAGCCACTAGATTTTGGAATAATGTATTCCAATAGATTACTATAAATATTAAAAACTTTATAGATACAATATTAAAATTAAGAAGAATGAAGCACAGATGCTGGATGCAAAATCAATGTAAAAATCCATTGTATAAAAATCAAAAGAGTCAAATTCAGAGTTAAAAGTTCACTCAGGTCATGATCACAGGTTGTGGGATTGAGCCCCACATTGGGTTTCGTGCTGAGTGTGGAGCCTGCTTGAGATATTCTCTCTCTCTCTCTCTCTCTCTCTCCCTCTCTCTCTCTGCCCCTTTCCCTCACTGGTGCTCTCTCTCTCTCTCTCTCAAAAACAAAAAACAAAACAAAACAAAACCCCCCAAAAGTCTAAAAGAAACCCCAGCCTTGACTAAGACTGGTCAATGTGATCACATTAAATTTAAGAATTTCTGTTTCTTAAAAACATCTTTACAGGTTACAGATGAAATGATATGAGCCTTGGAATTACTTCAAAATAATCATGGGTATATTTGGCTCATGTGTGTCCATGAGCTGGTGATTGTTGGAGGTGGGCAATGTTCATAACAGTGAAAACTGGGAACAACTCAAATGTCCATATGTAGTGGAATGGACAAAAAGAAAAAAAATACGGCCCATTCACACAATGTAACTATATAGCAGTGAAAATAAACTAGTTACATGCGTCAACGTGGATGTTTCTCATCTGGAAAAGAACCAAGCCCCAAAGAATCTATTCAGTATAATTCATGAACAGGTACAACCAAATGCCACTTGTTTGTTGAGGGACCCACACATGGGTGGGAAAATGTTACAGGCAATGATTATCACAACATTTTGTGTAGTGATTATCTCAAGGGAGGGGGCAGAGGAGATGAGGCGTGTGATTTCTAAATAACTTCAAAATTCGATTTCTTACTCTGGATGCTTAGTTTACGTATTTATTTATTTCATTTAAAAATTTTATACTCTCTCAATATTTATTACTTTTCTGCATAGAACATATAACTAACAGTAGAAACAAAAAGTGTCAAAAAGAGGCATAGATATATGATGAATCTTGAGACGATTCATGCGCTGGGTATTTCGTATGTAGTATTTCTAATTCAAATTGATGAATTAGCTGCATTTATTTGGAATTGCTTTAAAAATAAAGTGTCACCACTGTTGTTGTCTGATTCATTCATTAGCCTGCGTAGTTCATTAACTGTTCGCTATGTGTAAGGCACATGCCTTACACATTTGCATGTCTAACTGTCTCAGGGGAAACTACTTTGAGAATCGCTGATTAAATCATGTATTATTTTTATGATTCTGAACGTCTTCCTTAATGTTAATGACCTTTCCTGTCGTCAGATAATTTTTCCTACACTTACAAATTTAAACAAAGGAACAATCAACCTGTTCATGTATAAAGTTTAAAAAATAGCATTTGTTAACTCTTCAAATAGGTTAATTATTTTTTCTTCTCATCATGCTATTGAGACACAAAAGGGGAAAGGTGATGTACCCGTGTCTAAACTGGGCGTTAGGAAGAGGATAGATGCTTTCGTAGTTGCTAGACTGGACAAGGTATTTGAAGCCAAAGCTATCCATCAGCTGAAGAGAGGGACAACACCCTCGGTGAGTTGCACGGCCTGGTGTTGCCAGAGTCTGCTGAGAGAGCGAGGGTTCAAGGCACTGCTGAGAAGCAACTCGAAATCAGGGGTCACGTCCTTGAATGCTGAGGTTATTAAGCATTTGGATAGATCTGAGAGAATAATAAAAGGAAGATCAGCATAAAGAAGTCAAAAGAGGGGCGCCTGGGTGGCTCAGTCGGCTGAGCGTCCAACTTCGGCTCGGGTCATGATCTCGCGGTCCGTGAGTTCGAGCCCCGCGTCGGGCTCTGGGCTGACAGCTCGGAGCCTGGAGCCTGCTTCGGATTCTGTGTCTCCCTCTCTCTGTTCCTCCCCTGCTTGTGCTCTGTCTCTCTCTGTCTTTTGAAAATGAATAAAGATAAAAAAAGTTTAAGAAGTCAAAAGAATTATCCAAATATTTTCTTTTTGTTCTTCTTAAACAATTGTGCCTTATTTGTCTTCCAGATACGAGGTCCAGAGGCAGCCAGTCCAAAGCTGGGAAGATGTTGGATGATGCCATCAAGGGCTCAGGATCCTCTCCTCTTCTGGTGTCATCCCCAGCTAGCGCTCTTGGCTCTCCTCAGGGGCCACGGCTGGCTGCTGTCCCTCTGGACATCACCCTGGTATTCCAGGAAGCGAGAAAGAAACAGAGCAGTGGATGAAAGGCCACAGCACTACGTTTCCCTTTCTGTCAGGCAAGTGAAATCTTTCCGGGAAGTTGCAACCAGTGTCTCTGCTTGAATTGCATTGGCTGGAGGGATGCTCCGAGACCCCTCCGGCTGGAAAGGGGGTAGGGAGCTGATGAAATTGGACCTCGAGTCGGTCAGCTACACTGTCCGCCACACCAAGGAGGGACTCAGTTCGGTTTTCGGAGATCTCAGCCTGTGCGTTTCTGGAATACCTCCCACTTGTCTTTGGGGAAGATTTCTCTAGATAGGGCTTGGTTTGGGGCCCTGCATATCCCCTAACAGGGCGGGAAAACCATCTCCTCTCTCGCAGACCCATCCTTTCCTGGTTTTAGAGTTCGGTGATTAAGAGCACTTTATTTTATTGTCTTATTTTTATTTTTTTTTAATGAAAAAAATTTTTTTAATGTTTTATTGACTTTTTAAGAGAGAGACAGAGCATGAATGGGGATGGGGCAGAGAGAGAGGGAGACACAGAATCTGAAGCAGGCTCCAAACTCTGAGCTGTCAGCCCTGAGCCCAAGGCGGGGCTCGAACCCACGAACCGTGAGATCATGACCTGAGCTGATGCTTACCGACTGAGCCACCCAGGCACCCCAAGAGCACTTTCTTGCTGGAAGCCGAGCTATCCCAGCCTGAGTGACAAGGCCCGGGCTGTGGACAGAGTGGTGACTGCAAGGCGGCCCAACCGACAGGGAAGCTTCTTGTACTCCTGCCTTTAGGTAATTTGGCCTCAAAACTACCCAGGGTATTGTCTGTTGGGGAATTGCCCTCGGCAGGCCCCCTGGGAAAAGAACCATTAGGGAAGAAAATAAGGTTCCACAAGAAATTGAGCGGCCTGATATTTAGCCCTTGCCATCCCCTATGGAGACTCCTATTTACAGGAAGGATAGCCTCATACATTTGCCAGCAAAGGAGGCCAATAAAGGAGAGACATATGGGTTTGAAAGCCCCACTCCGGCAACTAAGGAGTGTATCTCTGGGCACAGGTGACTTTACCCCCTAGGCCCAACTGGCCCCCCAGAGGCATTCCAGATATGAGGACTGAACCTAGTCGGTTAAGGAACAGAATGGTTCATTGGTCCCTAGGTGAATTGTTCTCTGAGAATGTATGGGGCATGGATTTCTAAGGCTTTTTCGGCCCCTTCCTGGCACCTCGGACCGAGGCAAACACATTGTTCTTCTGGCCTCATGTGGTTAGGAGGTCATGTCCCTGTAACTGTCCCGCTTGAGGTGTTGAAAAATGGAGGGCCTTTCATGAGAACAGCAAAGCGAATGCTTTGTAGATTATAGATAAACGCAGATGCATAATGGAATAAGGTAAGAAATTAATCTATAATCAAAGGGTATGCGGGAAAGTTAGGGGAAAATCGCCATGTTATTTCTTAAAGGTTGTTTACACATAGGAGCATTCTCAAAATTAGGTAATGTAGAAAAACATAGATGGCGTATGTTCCAAGGAAATCGCTAGCAAATATAATGCCACGTTTGCTACAATAAATTGGCCAGTTCAACACACTGCTGTTGTCTGTGTCCATTTTATTTTAGTTTTAGATTTTTCTTTTAGTTTTTTCTTTTAGTTTTGTTTTATTTTCACTTTTTCGCCGACGCCGTTCATCCTTTGGGAACCCCTGGACCTGCTGGAGCGGGACTCCGGCACTTTCTTTAAAGCCAGACTTCGTGGGCTTGACTCCTGGCTCCTCCTCTCTTTAGCTTTGTGCAAGTTACCTGCTCCTATCATTTAAATTTCTTCCTCTGTTGGGGCGCCTGGGTGGCTCAGTCGGTTGAGCATCTGACTTCAGCTCACGTCATGATCTCACGGTCCGTGAGTTCGAGCCCCACGTCCAGCTCTGTGCTGACAGCTCAGAGCCTGGAGCCTGCTTCAGATTCTTTGTCTCCCTCTCTCTCTGCCCCTAACCCACTCACATTCTGTCTCTGTCTCTCTCAAAAATAATAAATAAACATTAAAAAAATTAAAAAAAATAAATTTCTTCGTCTGTAAGAAAAGGGGGGGCGTTAAAAGTGGTTCTCACCTTATGAGAGTGATGTGAGGATGAGATGAGCTAATGCACATAAAACAGGGCAGGGCCTAGCCCACAGTGAGCTCTTGGTAAATGTTGGCCATTATTCTTCAGAGTTTAGGAATCTACAAGGGGTCAACTGCTACCACTAGCTTGGATTGAAACGCTTTTCATTTGCTTTGGACTTATTCAAAGCTTCTTATTTTCCTCTTTCCCTTTGAGCTTCTTGCTTCTGAACCCCCAGGGTTGCACTGAGTTCGAGCTTCCTAAGTGACAGGGTTGCTATTCTAACTCTTGAGCAGGCATTCCTGGTCTCGACACCGCGTCTGTTGCCCTGACTCTTTTTTGTATTTTCTCTCGGTCCGGTGAGATATGCTTCCTGGGAAAGGTGTCTGTTCAGACCCACGTTTGTTCCAGCTGGGACTCCAAGAAACACCCTCCACAGCTTCCTGAGCTCAAGCTATGGTCGTGTCTGCAGCTCGTGCTCGTGGCAGCCATAATATTCGTTGGATCTGTGTGTCTTCCTTCCTCTCACTTTCCCACTGCTTTCCGGCCCAGATACTTATTTCACTCATACGCTCCTCCAAATAACCTCTAATCTAGGGGTTCCCATAGTGAGAGAGAGCAACTCAGTGAGTCCTGGGCCTGCTAAAAGCAGAGGTCCAGAGTTAGATAATCCAATATGGTAAGCATTCAATGTTGAGACTCACATCTAGCCCAGACCTGGCCCTGCTCTGCTCTTTTCCTGACTCGTTCCTCTCTAAGCTGTCCCAGATCTGCTGCGCCTACCAGCATATCCTTAATTCCATAAATCCACCAGTAACATTTCCTCTGGTGCGAAGAATACCTTTATGCCCATTGCAGTGACTATGGCCTCAAAACATACCCAGTGATTCCTAATTGCTAGGAAGAATTCACACTGTCTTTATTGTTCTTCATGAGATGATGCTAGCGTAGGAAATAGAAGCCCCTTCCCTCCAGCAAATATCAATCCCCCAGGTTTTTGAGTTAAACTACTTGAGAAAAAAAAAGTTACCATCTTCCTTTGGTGTAAACACAGCACGCGTTCCTGGGGTTGATGATAATGTGATCTTTTGTATTAAAATGTCATTATAACAATTTGCAGAAATGTTTGGTTAGTTGTCAGCCATATTTGTAGTAGAAAATCTAACCTATAAAAAACCCACAATATTTATTTATTTATTTATTTATCTATCTATCTATCTATCTATCTATTGTCTTTAATGTTTATTTATTTTTGAGAGAGACAGAGACAGAGCGCAAACAGGGAGGGGCAGAGAGAGAAAAAGACACAGAATCCGAAGGAGGCTCTGGGCTCTAAGCTGTCAGCACAGAGCCCAATGCGGGACTCGAACCTATGGACCGTGAGGTCATGACCTGAGACAAAGTCTGACGCTCAACTGACTGAGCCACCCAGATGCCCCTAAAAACCCAGAATTTATGTAAAAACAAAATGTTCCTGGTATGTTCAAGTCACTTGCTGTAAAACATGGAGGACATTTTAGTGCAATTCTTAACAGTTTTCATTTTTCATGAAAGAAATAATTGCATTTACAAAATAAAAGATAGATATAAGCATTGACGTCAGTGAGTTCGTGGTAAGTTACCAGGTCATATTTACTATTTGAAACAATCTTGGAACACAGTGAGAAGAATATAGCTTTATCTTCTTTCTTTTTTTTTTTTTAATTTTTTTCCTTGTTTCTTTTTAAAAAAATGTTTTTTAATGTTCATTTATTTTTGGGAGAGACAGAGACAGAGCATGAGCAGGGGAGGAGCAGAGAGAAAGGGAGACACAGAATCTGAAGCAGGCTCCAGGCTCGGAGCTGTCAGCACAGAGCCTGACGTGGGGCTCGAACTCATGAACCACGAGATCATGATCTGAGCCGAAGTTGGACGCTCAACTGACTGAGACACCCAGGCACCCCACTTCTTTCTATTTTTAAGTAAGGATGTGTATTTAGGAAAAAATGAGATAATCTGGTTAAAGATGAAAAAATATTAAATATATTTAAAATACATTTAAATAATGTATGCCACTTAATGCTTATTATGAAGGTTTAGAAATACACATCCAGTCTATTGGTGGCACAGACCAGAAAGCCTCAATTGTTGACAGAATTTTCTATGCATACGTCTCCCCATTGCCTATGGAAGACAGCCTGCTCAGGATCAAGCACCAGGCCAGGTTTACCCTTGCATTTCCAAAAGTAAACCTGTATTGACGTCTCTCAAGTACTCAGTATTTCTTAAAGCGGACTAAATGGATGAGACCATGGGTTAAATTCTTGAAATGCAGCAGCCCCTTTAAAGAAAAAAAAAAAAAACCCAGCTGTTAACCTTGTTAGTCCAGAGAGGGGACAGGGAGGAGAAAAAAACATAGCCTAGTAATTTACTTCAAAATTAAAAAGAATATGAATGCATATTATTGCTGTCTAAGCTCGTCAATACTTAATTTATACAAAAGAAATACATAATTCATGACTCAACTTTATGTGAAGGTAGGATATTATTTCTGATTGAGAAAATAAAAGAAATTTCTTCATTACCCACCTTCGTCTTGTGAAGTGTAACACAAAAACTCCAGAATATACTTTGTTTTCATAAATTGCTTCACATAGATTTTAGTAGTCATTCCTCTGAAATACTAAATAGCAAATACAACGTGATTTAAGACGTTCTAAGATTTATTTATTTCTCTTTCCAAACCGAAGGAGAGAAGATAATTACTTTATGGAACACTTAGAATAATAGCTCCATTCATTTATTTATTCAACATATATTGACCCGGTGTCAGGCAATGATACAAGAATCAGGACACAACATGTGTCTGTGAACACGACAGATCGAAATGCTTCCTTGTGGGGTTTATTGTCTAGCCATCCTCCCCCAAATCAGTAAGTTGTATCATCTGTTAAAAAGTAGTAAGTGCCAGGGGCACCTGGGTGGCTCAGTTGGTTGGGTGTCCAACTCTGGCTCAGGTCATGGTCTCACGGTCTGCGAGTTCCAGCCCCACAGTGGGCTCTGATGGCTCGGAGCTCGGAGCCCGGAGCCCGCTTGGGATTCTGTGTCTCCCTCTCTCTCTGCCCCTCTCCCATTCGTGCTCTGTCTTTCTGTCTCCCAAAAATAAATAAACATTAAAAAAATAGTAAGTAAGGGCTGTATATGAAGGAAGTCAGAGGAGAAAGATGATGAGTATTGAGTGTTGGTAATGAAACAGGGTGTTTGCAATTTTAAATAAGAGGACAGATTTTTTTCTGAGAAGGTGGCGTTTGACCAAACACTCAACAGTGAGGGCGGGAGACATGACAGCCACAATCCGTGGTAAATGACTCACTAAAAACTACCATGTGTCACTTAGGCTTGCAACAATTGCACTAGGAATCCTGCCTGCAGTTGTAGCTCCAGCCGATAGGGGGCTGTCAGACCGTCTCAAACTCTGTTCTCTCTAGAGTTCTTCCACCATCTGCCAGGTTATGTGGTTGAACTTCATTGGCTCTCGGTCAGTGGTGCAGCCGCTCCCTGTGGGGGCACGTGCAAATGTCACAGCCTGTCGCTGGCTGGCACAATGACTGCGGGATACGGGTAGTCTCCCAGCTAGTGGGTGAGGTCTCGGGAAAGCAAACCCAAGGGCGGCCAGCATGGAGGCCTGTCCTGCTGAATATCCTGGGTTCAGTGATAACGAAGTTCCTACTATCTTGGAGTTGAGGGTGAATGTCTCCAACTATGTGTTCGTGGCAAACACTTAGCCCAATGGGGTAGAACCTCCATTAGAGTAACATACGGGTCTCTTTCCCCTCCTTCTGTCTCTCTCCTGCTTTTCTGTTTGGTTCAGGCATGGCCTACCTCTTGCTCTGTGTGTTACTTTCCATTGCTGTGTAACAAGTTGCCACAGACTCAGTGGGTAAAAACAACACCCACCGACTGGCTCACAGTTGTGTAGCTCAGAAGTGTGGCACAGCACTGCTGATTCTGCTCCCGGTGTCCCAGGACTGAAGTCAAGGGGCTGATCTGGGGAGATAGCTTCCAAGCTCCCCATTGGCTGAATTTAGCTCCTCGTGGTTGTGGGAGTGAGGTGTCCCCTTTCCTTCGGTGCCATAAGGAGTCCTCCTTTATTTTTGTTACATTAAATTAAAAAAATTATGTTTATTTATTATTTTTGAGGGGGTGGGGCACAGAGAGGGAGACACAGAATCCAAAGCAAGCTCCAGGCTCCGAGCTGTCAGCACAGAGCCCGACGCGGGGCTTGAACCCACAAACTGTGAGATCATGACCTGAGCTGAAGTCAGACTAACTGGTTGAACCACCCAGGTGCCCCACATTTTTGTTAGATTTCAGTAGTACTATTTTTATGTGTAGGTTCTTACTTCATCAATCATTTTTTATGATATGGTAGAAACAACTTTATTAACATTACCTCCTTAATATTTTGTAATTTTCACAAAACATTTATCTATTTATTTTAAACACAAATGTAATTATGCTTTATTTTGAAGTATATGCCCAATTGACTAATTTTTTTTTCTTCCTGTGGGCCTTCGCCACAGTCTAATGTTATGAATATTTGACTAGGGAGAGTTTCAGAAAAATACATTAGTCACCTTAATTGTTTGTTTTTGAGTGTGAATTGCAAGTTCTGTCTTGTCCCCAAATTCACAACTGTAAACTCTTCTAAAAGGTCAGAATATTCTTTCCTTAAATGTAGTCTTCAGGGTACCCACAATTTCTTTTTAAACAGCTGAGTAGCATCAGAACAGTATCATTAAAGCATATCGTGGATTTTGAAACCATAGAAGATGAAGGAGAATGGGGAGATCTCTGCTGATCTCAAGATAAATTCTAGTGTGTGACGTCCCTGAAGAGGAGAAAAGGAAGAAAACAAAACAAAACAAAATAAAACAAAACAAAACAAAACTGAGAATTCAGGTCACATGGCTCTTTGGGATTCCTGTACGTAGAAATGTCTATTGTGTTGAAAGCTGTGAAGAATAATTAAATCACCACTTCCCTGACCATAGTAACAGTGAACATTGGAGTTCTATATATTATATAATTATCAATATAATTATCAATATAAATATGTCTATAGTTTACAACTCAATGTATAATTTACAAATCACTTTGCACCTCTATTATCTTATTTGAGGTTTTCAAGAAACCTTTATGATTTGTTCCTGTTCTCCAAGGAAGATGAGGCTCCCTCCTTCTCTGTTTCAGCCTGGGGAGAAACACTCCAAAGTTCAGGGTCAGGGTCATTACTGAGCTAGTGATGAGAGGCGACTGAGCTTTTTGATGACTCTGAAAATGTAGAGGTTAACATAGTATTAACAGCTGTTATTTATTGTGCAATCTATTATGTGCTATTTGCTAGTGTATATCTAATATCATTTCTCTACCCTCTCTTTTTAATCTATTTTAGATTTTCCTTGTCTTCTAATAGATGATGTGCATTTATCTGGAATGCCTGTTTATATATTTTCCTTTGAAACAATGGGGGTGGTGGTGGTAGGCAAATTTGTAGATTTTTTTTTTATTTACATCCAAGTTAGTTAGCATATAGTGCAACAGTGATTTCAGGAGTAGATTCGTTAATGCCCCTTACCCATTTAGCTCATCCCCTCCCACAACCCCTCCAGTAACCCTGTTTGTTCTCCATATTTAAGAGTCTCTTATGTTTTGTCCTCCTCCCTGTTTTTATATTACTTCTGCTTCCTTTCCCTTGTTTTCATCTGTTCTGTGTCTTAAAGTTCTCATATGAGTGAAGTCATATGATATTTGTCTTTCTCTGACTCCTTTTGCTGAGCATAATACCCTCTAGTTCCATCCATGTAGTTGCAAATGGCAAGATTTCATTCTTTTTGATTGCTGAGTAATACTCCATTGTATATGTATGCCACATCTTCTTTATCCATTCATCTATCGACGGACATTTGGGCTCTTTCCATACTTTGGCTATTGTTGATAGTGCTGTTCTAAACTTTGGGGTGCCTGTGCCCCTTCGAAACAGCACACCTGTACCCCTTGGATAAATACCTAGTAGTGCAATTGCTGCGTCAAAGGATGGTTCTATTTTTAATTTTTTGAGGAACCTCCATACTTTTTTCCAGAGTGGCTGCACCAGTTTGCATTCCCACCAGCAGTGCAAAAGAGATCCTCTGTCTCTGCATCCTCACCAGCATCTGTTGTTGCCTGAGTTGTTGATGTTAGCCATTCTGACATCAGGTTTGAGGTGGTATCTCATTGTAGTTTTGATTTGTATTTCCCTGATGATGAGTGATGTGGAACATTTTTTCATGTGTCGGTTGGCCATCTGGATGTCTTCTTTGGAGAAGTGTCTATTCACATGTTTTGCCCATTTCTTCACTGGATTATTTGTTTTATGGGTGTTGAGTTTGATAAGTTCTTTATAGATTTTGGATACTAACCCTTTATCTGATATGTCATTTGCAAATATCTTCTCCCATTCTGTCAGTTGCCTTTTAGTTTTGCTTATTGTTTCCTTTGCTGTGCAGAAGCTTTTTATTTTGATGAGGTCCCAATAGTTCATTCTTGCTTTGTTTCCCTTGCCTCTGGAGACGTGTTGAGTAAGAAGTTGCTGTGGCCAAGGTCAAAGAGGTTCTTGCCTCCTTTCTCCTTGAGGATTTTGATGGCTTCTTGTCTTAAATTTAGGTCTTTCATCCATTTTGAGTTTATTTTTGTGTATGGTGTAAGAAAGTGGTGCAGGTTCATTCTTCTGCCTGTCGCTGTCCAGTTTTCCCAGCACCACTTGCTGAAGAGACTGTCTTTATTCCATTGGATGTTCTTTCCTGAATGATCAAAGATAAGTTGGCCATACGTTTGTGGGTCCATTTCTGGGTTCTCTATTCTGTTCCATTGGTCTGAGTGTCTGTTTTTGTGCCAATTCACAAAACATTTATTAACTGTTTTACAATTTCCTCATTGACTTGCATATACAGTCTTTATTATGTGACACACTCTGGACTTCATGGCGGGGGAGAACATGACAGCCAATGGACCCTTGTGTTAGACCTGGTCAATCAGAAGCTCCTCACTTCCTCCTTTGTTTCTGGAACATATGTTCTGCCCACTTTCCAACAGCCGTTTTCAAGACTGCAATGTGGTACTGAGACCATCTGGATGGTGTACATGACTGAACCCCATTAAAGCCTCTCTGTATACTTTTAAGATTCTGGCGGGTGTGGACATCTATTTGTCTTGTCGCTGCCCCAGACAAGCCTCGTATGTAAGTTCCCTTGCTTGTTAAACCTGCCACCTACCAGCCTGGAGTGGTCTGCCTCTTTCTTCCATCTCTCCCTGCCCTGTGCAGAGGGGACTGGCTTCAGATTTCACCCAGAGAACTCCCGAGGTTACAAACCAACAATTTCCTATTCTGTTCCAGTACTCTTTTTTTTTTTTTTGCCTAAATCTGAACTAATAACACATTGTTAATTAATAACATATTATAAGGGTAATACAGTCCATTCACTTTTATTTTCAGTTTTGGTCATAGTATTGTCACAGATGCTGGTTTAGATATTCAGTGGACAATCCCATATTCTGTGTTTGTCTGTTTCTTTCCTGGCAGTGTCATTTGACATATGTTATATCCTCCCCACACTCCCTCTATATGGAAGATAATGCTAGGGGCTCGATTAGACTCATATTCAATGTTTTGGCAAGAAGAGTTTATGGCACACTTCATCTTGTATCACCCCCAGGAAGTATGCAATGCTTTGTTGTCTCATTATAACTGATGCTAAAAACGATCAATATGTCCAGGTAGAATAGCTCGATCTCACCATTACATGTTTTCATAATTAATTAAGGTAAATTTTCATACCAATGGTCATTGCCTGAGCCCATTTCAACTGGGGTTGCAAGTAGGGATTTTCTACATCTGTGATTCCTTCTATATTTATTAGCTGGAATTCTTCTGTAAATAGGAAACTTTCCATATCGCCTAGTTTGGTTTCTGTGACATAGGACTTATAAGAAAATGCAAGACAGGTGCCTAATTCTTTTCCTTTAACAGCATTTTTCATGGGAGGAGGTTGGTCTAATTGTCCAGTTACATCCAATGGTGCTTACCAAGGTCTTCTCTCTCTCTGTCTCTGTGTCTCTTCCCACTCCACATTCTCTCCTCCCTCACCTCTCTTTTATCACAAATCCATCAGTTTCTGAATATCAAAATAGTCTCAATCAACTGCATTGATTATTCATTTTGTCCTGTCTGTGGCCAGTGGGGGCCCCTTCATGCCTGCTCCTTGCCTTTTGTCAAAATCTGAATGATTGTCATGAATGGCTCTCTTGCTTTTTGACACAAGAGGGTATCAGTCTTGATTTCTTGCCTCAGACCTGGGCCAATGGATTTTAATTTTGTTACACCCTCCATTGTGCTTTAAACATTTATCATTAAAAAAAAAATAAATTCACTTGAAATCATCAAAATTATAATGCACATAATTAAAATGCACCCACTTACATGAGTTTTGACATTATTATTTACCCTGAAATGACCACCACAATCTAGATGTAAAACATTTCTATCCCCCCAAACATTCCTGCCTTTTTCTGGTAGTAGCAGTGGCACATTCTTTTCATTCTGTAGATGTATTGGAATCCATTCATTTATTTATTCGTGGACATTTGGGTTGTTTTCAGTTTTCACCTACTATAAATGAAGGTGCTATGAGCATTCGAATACATGATTTTGGACACAAATATTGTAGACAAACATTCCCTTTTCGGGGAGGTCAATTCCAGGGCATAGAATTACTGGGCTATATGGAAAGTATAGGTTTAATCTGATGAGAACTTACCAAGTTGTTTTCCAAAGTAGTTATACCATTTTATACCATTTAACCTTTCCATGAGTGATGGATGAGCCTCTCCATTGCTCTACATCTGCGACAGTCTTTATTTTAATTTATACTTCTCCTGTAACTAGTGATTTTGAGCACATTATTATGTGCTTGTTAGCTACTTGCATATTTTCTTTTATGAAGTGCTTGTTCAAGTGTTTTTCCCAAAGTTAAGCTTTGGGTTGTTTGTCTTTTTATTGAGCTATATACATTTTTTATATATTTTAGATACAAGCGCTTTGTCAGATATATGTATTGCAATTATTTTCTCTCTCTCTGGGATCTCCTCTGAGTTTTCTCAGTTATCCTTTGATGAGTAGAGGTTTTTATTTTTGATGCAATTAATTCATTCTTATGTGTTCTGCCCAAAGAAACATCTGTCTACTCCCAGTTTGCAAAGATGTTCTGTGTGTTTGAAGGGATTTTGTAGTTCTGTGGTCTATTATCCATCATGAGTTCATTTTTGCAAATACTGTGACATAGGGGTCATAATTAACATTTGTTTTTCCATAAAAAGGATAATTTCCTATTGTCGATATAACAAAGAACTGCCTAATGCTTTCTACCAGCACAAATGTGTTGTCTTAGAATTCTAGAGGTAAGAAGTTGGAAATGATTTTATTGGGCTACAGTCAAGGTGTCCCCAGAGCTGCCTTCCTTTTGAGAGCTCTAGAAAAAGCTCATTACTTTTGCAACCTGTAGGGTCCACCAGCCTTTCTTGGTTTGTAAACTCACATCACTCCAACCTCTGCTTCTGTGGTCACATTTCCTTGTCTGACTCTGAGCCCCTTGCCTTCCTCTTATAAGGACACCTGGATTATATGGGGCCACCTGGATAATTCAGAATAGTCTCTTCATCCCAAGATCCTTAATCTAATCACAACTGTAAAGTTCCTTTTTGCTGTGGAATGTAACGGGTATGGGTTCTGGGGATTAGGATGTGGACATCTTTGATGGGGGAAAGCATTATTGTGTCAACCACATTTGTACCTCAGATGAAATGTAAAATGAATGAAAACTACTACTTTTTTTAAAAAAAATTAAGTTTATTTATTTATTTTGAGAGAGAGAGAGAGAGAGAGCACAGGCAGGGTAGGGGCAGAGAGAGTGGGGAGACAGAATCCCAAGCAGGCTCTGCGCTGTCAGCACAGAGCTCGCCGTGGGGCTCGAACTCACGAACGGTGAGATCACGACCTGAGCGGAAACAAAGAGTCAGACGCTTCACAGACTGAGCCACCCAGGAGATCCCCCCAAAACTACTACTTGTGAGAAAGTGAAGCTGTGTGACATTTCCCCCATTTCATTGACCTGTGTGTGTCACATGTTTGCAGGCACAGACAGTAAAGGGTCCAATGGGCTTTCGTGCATTAACACATTTAGTTCCAACAAGCAGGAATGATTTTCATCTCAGAGCTGAAAAGGATTCCCATAAGCTTGTTTAACAACTGTAGACTTGAGCATGCCAGTTGGTGTGAACGCTCACCCACTTTCTCATGCGCCTTGATTTTTTTCTATCATTTTACTTGTTCTTAAAGAGTGTTCTTAAATAATTTTGATTTAAAGACAAAGAACTTCAGAGCTCCTTTTTGGAGCATCTAAAGCATTTTCATTATCTGTCTGTCACAGTCGTCAATGGACATTTGGAGAAATGAAGCTTTAGGTTCTGGGCTAAGTGCCCACACACAAGAAAGGATCCTACAGTTGTAACAAATATTCTGTAACTCAGTCCTCTTAAGGTGTAACACGAACACGCATGCAGTGTATAAAATCCATTTGCGTCTTTTGTTCAGTTGATATCTTATTAAATATGATTTGCCATGCAATCATGAAACAATATGAGATTCCCATAATAAAAGCAGAATATTCTGTATGCTAACTTGACCCAAAACACATAAGCTCCCCAAAGAATTTTGATGTTAAAATATGAGAGGTAAACATACATTAAGTTAATTCGTGACATTGCTGGTACCCTAATATTATTTTTCCTGGCTGGTTATTAAAATAGAATATACATTCAAATATTTATCTTCTAAATGGTATGAAACATGAAAACTATTTTCTTTGACTAATAGAAAACTTGTTGTTACTGAATCTTTTTTAAAAATTTTTTTTCATGTTTTTGTTTATTTTTGAGACAGAGAGAGAGACAGAGCATGAGCAGGGAAGGGGCAGAGAGGGAGGGAGACACAGAATCTGAAGCAGGCTCCAGGCTCTGAGCTGTCAGCACAGAGCCCGACGTGGGGCTCGAACTCACAGACTGCGATATCATGACCTTAGCGGAAGTCAGACGCTTAATAGACTGAGCCACCCAGGCACCCCGATTCTTTTTTTTTTCTTTTTTTAAGTTTATTTATTTTGAGAGAGAGAGAGAGAGAGAGAGAGAGAGAGAGAGAGAGCGCAGATGGGGGAGAGGCAGAGAAAGAGAGAAAGAGGGAGAATCCCAAGCAAGCTCTGCACAGTGGGCACAGAGCCCGATGCTGGGCTCCAACCCACCAACCGTGAGATCATGACCTGAGCTGAAGTTGGAAGCTTAACCAACTGAACCACCCAGGTGCCCCTACATGAATATTTTTCTACGTGGTTTTTCTATGGTAGCACTATCATGTGACTTTACCTTCCCAAGGTGTGCTACTTTGGTCTGCTGTGTTGAAGCTGCCTCACAAATTCCATGTCTGTTCCAGGCCTGGGAGAAGAAAGCAGATAAAGGCACCATGTTTGTCTCCAAGGACTGAACTTGAAAACTTACACCTGTAACTTCAGGAAAAAAAGAAAAAAAAGGTCATTTTTTCACATGACCAGAAGATTCTGGCAGGAAAGCCCAGAGAGGAAGTCTCCAGCTGGGCATCGCTGAGCACATCTAAAACCCTAGGGAGTGCTATTGTTTAAAAGACAGGGGAGGGACAGTGAGGCAGGCTTTATTCTAGAGACAGGGCAAAATCTTTTATTTAGAGAGAGGGGTATCCATGTAAATAGTGGCACATATGTTAAAAAAATTTTTCTCATTCATTTCATTCCTTCCTCTCCGTCCCCCCCTTTCCCTTTCTTATTAACCACCACACCACAAAGGATTCTAGATATGGAGGCAAGAGTGAGGGACGACCAAAGAGATGCAAGAAAATGGAAACAAAATCCCCTGCCCTCACCCCGATAACCATCCAGGTATCATGGTGGTTCTCAGTTTTGACTACGTATTGGGATCAACTGCAAAGGTTTTAAAACTCAAAATGCCCAGGGGTACTCAAGCGAATCACATGAGACTCTAGGAGGGAGACCCAGGCTCCAGAATATTTGCTCCCCGGGTATGTGCAGGTGTGGCCAAACTGAGGGCCATTGACATGCAGGTCAGCTTGTCTCCCTGCGCCAGTGCTGACTCTTGCCACCTCTTTACAGTGAAGCCAGGTGACTGAAGATTGGCCCTCCACATGTCACCACTCACTTGAAGATCTACAATAGTTTTCCATTATTCTTTTTTTAAAAAAAGGATCAAAATTCTTACAATGGTAGTAGATTTGGCCTTTGCTGTCATTTCCAGCCTTGCTGTAGATAGCTATCTCCTTGGGCTCTTCCTGTCACTTCCTCCTTCAGGCTTATATAAGTTTATATATATATATATATATATATATATGTATATATATATATATATATACACACATTTTTTTTTTGAGGGAGGGAGAGAGAGAGCACATGGGAAAGGGGCAGAGAGAAAGGAAGACAGAGGATCTGAAGTAGGCTCTGTGCTGACAGCAGAGAGCCTCATGGGGGGCTTGAACTCATGAACTGTGAGATCATGACCTTATCTGAAGTCGAACAATTAGCTGACTGAGCCACCCAGGTGCCCCTTATAAAAAGTTTTTTTTTTTTAATTTTTTTTTTGTTAATGTTTACTGATTTTTGACACACACACACACACACACACACACACACACACACACACATTGTGAGTGGGGGAGGGGCAGAAAGAGAGGGAGACACAGAATCCGAAGCAGGCTCCAGGCTCTGAGCTGTCAGCACAGAGCCTGACATGGGGCGCGAACTCACGAACCGTGAGATCATGACCTGAGCCAAAGTCAGCCGCCCAACCAACTGAGCCACCCAGGTACCCCTATAAAAGGTTTTTGCTACTAGCTCCCACTTCACCACCAGCCTACCTCTGCCCAGAGATCTTCTACTCTCCTGTAGGATCTTGCATCCAATGTCCATTCCTCAGGAAGTCTTTCCTCATCCCCTACCCAGACTAGATCAGTCCCCCATTACCATCTCTCCCAGAGCCCTGCACTTTCTTCTCACGGTATTCGTGACAGTTTTAATTCGACATTTAGCTGGATAATTAATCAGTGCATATCTACCCTTGTTAGTGAACTACATACACTCTATGAAGACGGCTCTCACTTGTATTTCACTCATTATTAAACCTCAAATGCTTAGTCGACTCGCTGAGTAAGCAGTGATTTTGTCTCTTGAGCGAGGCTGATCACAGAAGGTCCAGTAGGGTGTTTAATGGATTGAGGAATGATCTCGAGAACTTCACAGTCGAGAGGGGCAGGCCCTGAAGCTGATGGTGTGGCATCAAACCTGGGTGGCTCGGCGAACGGTCCTGTCATGAACAGAGATTGGTATGTCTGGGAAAGTAATCATTGTTTAACCACACTGTGCGACGGTGACTCCACTGGAAAACAGGGGTTGAATTCTAATCTCGTTCAAGACAAGTCTATAAGACAGGAAAGAGATAAACAAGGGCGGTAATTGGAACTTCAAGACAAATGTGGGATTCTAATAGAAATATTATTGGTTCCAGCATTTCCTGGTCCTCAGGAGTGACACGGAGCATCAAGGGGGAGCCTTAGGAGACCCGAGTCCCTTGGTCTTCCATTAGCAGACCCATTGCAACATGAGGCTTATCTTGCCGGGTTGGTGCAGGACACCCGTGGGTCCTTGGAGACACCTGCCTAGCAACTCTCCACCTTCACCCCCATCTTTCGTGGCACAAGCGCTCACTTGATATTCCCCCCCCCCCGCTCTCCAGGCAGAAGCCGAGACGGTAAATAAGGACACAGATACTCACCCCTTGCTTTCCTCCTGGCCTTTCCCTTATTTGTCTTCCAACAGCCCTTGCATGAATTTCCTTGGGCTTCCTTAAAAAAAAAAAAAGTACCCCAAGCTGGATTGCCTCAAACAACATAAATTCACTGTCTCATAGTTCTGGAGGCCAGAAGTTCAAAATCAGTGGAGCCATGCTGCTCTAGAAACCTGTAGGGGAGAACCCCTCCTGGCTTCTTCTAGGTTCTGGTGTTGGTTGGCCATCCTTGGTATTCCTTGGCTTGTAGAGGCCTCACTCCAATCTCTGCTTCCATTGTCACATGGAGTTCTCCCTGTGTCCGTGTGTCTCTGCCTTCACATGGCCATCTTCTTATAAGGACCCCAGTCCTATTGCATTAGGCGCACCCTGATAACCTCATCTCAACTTGATCCAATCTGCAGACACCATTTCAAAATAAGGCCATGTTCACACACCATTACTGGAGGTGAGGACTTCAGCATAACTTTTTAGGGGATTCAATTCAACAATTAACAGAGCTCACATTATATCCTTTTATCACGACATGGCTGGCATCCTGTCCTTGCTGCTGTAGGTGGAAGAAACTCTCTTTTACGATGCGGGAGAACATTATGATAATGGGTCTTTTAGAGCTGGGTGTCCACACATTAAAGAAGGAGAAATAGAGATTTGGAGAACTTACTCTTAAGACCAGAGCCTGGCTTGCAAGACCCTTGTCTCGGTGCTCAATCCTATTTTTATGTGTTAAAAGCCATATACATCTTGCTCCTTCTCTTCGCATTCAGTCTGAGACAAATTTTCATTTTTACCCCCAAGCAAATGCAAGCCGGCAAGGACAAAGTTCATGTGCATAGAAAGGCAAGAGAATAAAAATCCCGTGAATAATGTAATGGTTAATGTCTAGACAAACATCACTATTTCTGAATAATATCAGCTCCGCACTCCCATCACCTGGTTTAGTCTTCAAGTAACACAGTATCACTTTGAGATTTGGGTGCTTCTATGAATCACAGGCTCCTTTAATATAGCTGTCTTTGGGCCCCAGATCCTAAGTTGTTCTCATCCAGAAGCTAGTGATTGGCTTCTGCTACGGGACTAAAGATACAAGAGTCTGCCTGCCTGAAATGGTCTATTCTTATCCTTCAAGATTTTCCCTCCCTGCCTGGGATCCTCACTGTTGTGCCCCTGCAGATGACACTGTGTCCTCAGAGGCCATGTCCTGATAGCACCACCTGCTCCATTTACGAAGACAAAAAAAAAAAAAAAAAAAAAAAGGCATCTCACCAGCTGCTCACCTTGTGTTGACTCAACAACTAATTGAACGGTCAGAATAATTCACTTTTAAGTTAGCTCTGCTCATCGGGGTAGAAGTCATCCCAGCTCAGGGGGCAGAGGGACAAGGGGAATAAAGAGATGTGGAAAGAGGACGTGAATATCAGCCTTCGGGCCAGACGGGAATGAAACATTTTTAACTCTGGTGAATTTGGTGAACCTCGAGTAGCATTTGCAAACGGCATAGATTATGGAAAATACTTGTTCAGTCATGTACTTTGTGTTTGAAGCAGAAACACTCACAAGGAAAACAGCGCCCATATGTTCTCACTTTCAAAATTGTGGAATAATTAGTGCACTTTAACGAGTCAGTAGATCTGTCTTCTGTGTGAGCATCATATGGTGCACACGGTAAATTGAGAGCTTTCAAGTGTCTTTGGCAAGACCTGACACGAGACTGGAGTTCAGGTGGGTGGGGAGCTCCGATGATGGGATATTATTTATTCTTCCTTAATGAGATGGCTGCGTTTCACGTGTCCCTTGGTTTGCTTTTAGATCGTAATAAACAGCTCATTACCAAGCCCCTCCATAAATACCCCGAAAGAACACAGTGCGTGTGTTGGAAGGAAATAAATATTTACCAAATGAACTGACAGTCTCGCTCAGGAATATACGCCAACCTCATGTTCGCATTTATTATTTTAACTTTTATTTTTTCAAAGATGCCTAAAATGTCTGCTTTTTCCTATGGACCAATTTTCTTTTAAATCAACTTTGAAATATTCTTCCTATCATGATCCTTATCATTGACTGTTTGGGATCTTATTATATCAGGAGTGGAAATTGCCAAAGAGCTTTATATACACACACACACACACACACACACACATATATATATATATATATTTTAATAAACCAAAGCAAACAAAATCTTTTTACTTGTCAGGCCCATCTATCATTGTCTATAGATCTCCTCTGAAACACATCCCAATTTTGAGAGTGCGTAGGGCAGGGATCCTTCCCTTTATCATGCGTGAGGACGTGAAAGCTGAGTTATGGTCGTTCATTCTTGTATCCTTTTTTCTCCACCAAACTGGGCCACAAACAGAGACTTCTTCCCTGACCCCATTTTGCTTACAAACATAAATGAGTGAGCATGGAGTATTACGTAGCACTAGAAATGTGTTGGGGGGGCGGGGAAAGGAGGCCTTTCTAACATGGGGCATCAAGGGAGGCTTATGTGAGAAAGAGACTGGGAAAGGACAGAGGTGAGGAGGTCAGTGGTTATGCCCCAGAGGAGAGGTGGTGGAAAAGACAGGGTAGAAATCGTGTTCCAGCCTGGAAGCCAAGAAGGAGTTACCTGTTTGAGAAGACATTAGGAACAAATTTGGGCTAGAAATGGGTGAGGGATGCTGGAGAAATGAGGGGCCAAGTGAAAAATTTAAGACTTCAGGACGAGCTAGAGATGAATGGATAACCTCTCTATGGAAGGAAGGAGCCTCTGGGGATGGTCTGCTTCTATGGGATTGCCAGCGTTTGTCTTTTATTTGGCTGTGACATGACTCTGTGCAGACAGAAGTTAACTTATAGAAAACTGAGGGCAATGCAAAAAATTCTGCCTAGATAAAGGCAAATTAATTATGTCCAGTGGAATGCAGTTGATTGCGGCCCCACGGATAGAGCGGTTTTTGCAAATTCATGTAAGCGTTTTTTCTCAACGTGTGAATTTGTGGCTCTTTGACTTCTCATTAAACAGGTTATAACATCTTTTCCAGTTCCTTCATTAACTAATGAATTAAATAAAGTCTTTGGCACATGTTCATTTTATACCTGTGTACCCGATAATTTTAGTGTCCTGCAGGACTTCAGTTGAAGCTTCGTATATAAAATCAGTGGGATTATATTCATATATTCCTGCTTTTGTCTTCACGAAGTGGCTACATATACTTATATGCCTGTGTATATGGGCATACACACCAGGCAAACGTTCTCCTACAAATGAGTAATTTTAGTTGGCTTTACAGCATTTCTCTGGTCACTTTCTATCATCTGCACTAACATATATTTTGTCTTCCTGTACCTCTCCATCTCAAGAACACACACACACACACACACACACACACACACACTGTGCTCTCCAGAGGCCTGGAGGTCTATGGAAGAGACTTATGGGTAGCTGTGGGGTCTAAAACATCCACGTGAATGGGTTCCCTGCTTTCATCTTGACAGAAGCAACACCATGGCAATGCTATAGGCAATGCTATGGGCAGAAGCCATTCCTGAAGGCTGGGGTTGTCAGCCAAAGATTTTTGAAGGCTCAGCGCTGTGTCAGGACATCAAGGCTGAATAGGACTTAAAAGCGCAAAGGAAAGAGCATGGCGTCAAACATTGGAACAAAGAGATAAATACATACCTGGGAGAGGTAGAGGTGGTTACAGCACGCTGCATATACAACTCTTTGAACTGGTCTACCTAATCATGGCGAGGGCAGTGATGGAGGTGGGCCAACCATTCTTCTACATGTCCAAAATCACAGCTCCCAGCCCCAGCCCTGAGACTAAGCGATGATCCCTTGCTCTTTTTGAGCCTCTGAGCCCTTGAGTCCTCTTTGTCCTTATCAATGGAACAAGGCAGCCGTACTGGAAATTCTTCAGCATCCTTTCCAGGGCTCTTGTTATCACACTTGTCCTTCTTCTGCCGCGAGATCCTTTAGGACAAAGACTACAGTTTAGGCGTGGTGATATTTCACATGATGAGATGCTCGAGAAAGTGATTTTGATAAATTCTGGTTGACTAAGAGTCTAGATGAATGGGTAGATGAATGGGCACCCAGATGTGTGCCATCTTGTGCTCTCTGCGTCAGTCCCACATTCATATAGATGCAGAACTAAGCTTCTCATTGAGTTTCCTAACAAGCAACCATTTATATAAAAAGCTCTAATAAGCAAAGCAAATTCTACTAACGGATTTATGGGGGTGTCAAGGCAGGAAACTTGTATCACATGCTTGGCAGCCAACAGCTTCAGAATTCATAACAACACTTCTAGTCTTCTGTGTCATCATTAGCTATGCCGGAGTGGGGGGCCCCCACCCCCTCAACCTTGACATTGCTCCATGCAGGTCCCGCATTTCTGGCTCATGTCTCATCTCTTGGATTTGCTTCTGCCTTCAACCCATCTTCAGGCCAAAAGTACAAAGAACAAAATAAAATAAAACGGGAAATAAAAACGGCAGGCTTATTCCCACATAATCCATGTCTCAATGATTTATTTCTGCAACACATTGTTTTTCCGAGCAAAATGAAGGGCCAAGTTCACAGGGACACTCGCCCTGAAGAGAAGGTGGGGTTACAGCTATTTTATTTTCATTATAGCCAAATGGATGAAAAGGTGAAAATATATAAAAAGAAGCACAGGGGGCATAGAGTCAGCCATTTTTATGAGACGTCATTTATTGATTGATCATTTTATGCCAGACTTAATCACTTGAAATGTATTATCTTCATCCTGCAGATCCAAAATATGGTGGGATCAGAGCAGTTTGGGGCTTATTTGAGATGATACGTGGTATGTGGCATACATGGAATTTAGCCCAGAGCTATCTGATTCCAATGTCTGGCCTTGCTCTTCTCGAATGTCGCTCTGTTGCCTTCTGTATGGAGCTTATTCCATAATTGGGCCAGCCATCTTTCTGAATCCCCGATGTCTCCAGGTAAAGAAATGGCACCCTGGCAGCAGCTAAGTAGACCCAAGCCCTGGAATTATCCCCAAATTACTCACACTGTCTTGACTTGAGCCTCACCAAGGATCACCTACAGGACTCTGTAATCTGATAACAATCAGAAACTCAGCAAAGTGCTTATCAGCTATTTCGCAATGACAAATGTTTGCCAGCCTGGCAGATGTAATGGGAGATCACAGAGGAAGGGAAGGCAGAGAAAGCATTACTGGTTAGGGGATGTGGTTCCAACACCTGGGATACCTATAATTTGGCATGAAGAACAAAATGGGAACTGTTGGGGGCGGGGAGTTATGTTTCCATCTTCTCAAAATCATTACAAGGAAAGTTCGCATTAATACAGTAGCCACTTATAGCTACACGTGGTTACTTAAATTTAAATTAATTACAATTAAATAAAATACAAAATGCAGAAACTCTGTCACAGCAGCCACATTTCAGATGCTCAATAGCCACATAATGCTTGTGGCTACCACATTGGATTCACAGATGTAGAACAGCTCTATCGCGGCAGAAGGTTCCATGGGGAGAACTGATCTAGAACACAAAGTGGTGAGATCAAAGGAAGCCATTCATGATGATGTCGAGCTAATTAGCAGAGCGAGCATTTGTAGGTTGGTGCCAAGATTAAAACTCAAAGCCCCGGGATCATTCCACCTTGCTCATCCATTAAATGGAAATAGCAATATTTACCCACTTTAAACACAAAACCAAACCAAACCAAACCAAACCAAACCAAACCGTGGTACCGTGGACATAACATAAAATTTACCATTTCATCATTAAAAAGAAAAAATGCAGCTTCTCTCTCTCTCTCTCTCTCTGTCTTTCTCTCAAAATAAATAAATTAAACTTAAAAAAGGGGGTGCTTGGGTGGATCAGGCAGTTAAGCCAATGGCTCTTGATTTTAGCTCAGGTCATGATCTCATAGTTCGTGGGTTTGAGCCCCGCATCGGACTCTGCACTGACAGCATAGAGCCTGCTTGGGATTCTAAATCCTTTGTCTGTCTCTGCCCCTCATCATCATCATCATCTCTCTCTCTCTCTCTCTCAAAATAAATAAACTTGAAATTAAAAAAATGCAGCTTAGTATTTTTAAATATATTTACATTATTGTGCAAATGATCTCTGGAATTTTTCATCTTGTAAAACTGAAACTCTACACCTATTAAACACCAACTCCACATGTCCCCCTTTCTGGCAACCACCATTCCACCTTGTGTTTTTGAGTTTGATTACGCTAGATTCTTCATATGAGTGGAATCATACAGTATTTGTCCTTATTTCACTCAGCATGAGGTCTTTAAGGTACACCTATGTTGTAGCAGGTAAAAATTTTCTAGGACATTTTTTTTTTCTAGTCACTGGGTTTGGAATATTAAAAAAATTTTTTTAAGTTTATTTATTTGAGAGAGAGAGAGAGAGAGAGAGAGCGAGTGAGCAGAAGAGGGGCAGAGAGAGAGGGAGAGAGAGAATACCAGGTAAGCGTCATACTGACAGCTTGGAGCCCCACGTGGGGCTTGAACTCACAAACTGTGAGATCATGACCTGAACTGAAATCAAGAGTCAGACGCTTAACCAACTGAGCTACGAGGCGCCCCTTGGTTTGGAATATTAAAAAAAAGAAGAAGAAGAAGAAAAAAAAACTTTCCTTAGTGCGCCTGGGTGGCTCAGTCAGTTAAGCATCTGACTTTGGCTCAGGTCATGCCTTTGGCTCATGTCATGATCTCACAGTTTGTGGGTTGGAGCCCGACATCGGGCTCTGTGCTGACAGCTCAGAGCCTGGAGCCTGCTTCGGATTTTGTGTCACCTTCTCACTCTGTTCCTCCCTCGCTCATACTCTGTTTCTCTCTCTCAAAAATAAATAAACATGAAAAAAATAAAAAAATAAAAAACCCTTTCTTATTGAAGAATAATGTACAGATAGAAAATTAAAACTTATAATTATACATCTTGAGAAGTTCTCCTAAAGTGGACACATCAGCATGACCATTTTTTTCTTTTTTTAACCCTGAACCAGCTTTTTCAACAAGAGCTGGACGTGACCAGCTGACTCAGGTTAGGTTCTACAGAAGCAGATGCCAAAATGGGGAAGTGTGTGCCAGTGAATCACTAGGGAAGGTGTCCCAGGGGAGACAGGTGAGGGAGCGTGGGAGGATGAACAGGGAAAAGGAGAAAGGTGTTTCCGCAGCGGAAGTCTCCGCAGGCAGCTTCAGTCTGGTCTTGTAGGAGAACTCAGAAGGGAGGTAGCCTTCCAGCCATCCCACCATGTCGTGGGGGTGGGTCTTTCTTGCTCCCGTAACAGTGGCGATGGCTTCCCAGCGAGAGAAAGCACAAACTCGAGAGCCCTCTGTCTTTCTGTGCCTTTGGCCAAAACCACCGAAAGGACAGGTTGTCCAAGAAGCGCTGCAGAAACTGTCCACAGAAAGCCCCACAGGGGCAGAGGTGGAGGTGGCTGGGATGGGGGACTAGTGCAGAGAAATGGTAAAAAGGACCTGAAGGTATGGAGCATAGGGTGAGGGTGGGGAAGAGCCTTCACATTTTCCACAAACCTGAAGACCAGCGGCTCTGCTCCCGCCAGAAGCAGCTACGACCTTGACTTTCAACACGATACATTGGTCTTTGCTTGCTTTTGAACTATATATAGTGGAATATATATAAAATGAAATATAATGCACAGTTCTTCTTCGTGGCTGCCATTCTTCGCTTTTCTTAAAGTTTATGATATCTGGCCAAGTTCTTGTGCATAACAACAGTGTAGGATTCCACTGCTTCACTAGAGCACCATTTATTTATGCAGTAACAGTTCTGAGTTGTTTTTCTGCCTCAGAAATACGACCGAATGATGCAGCTATGAACACTGTTGGCCACACGTTCTCGTTTCTGAGGAGAGGCATTGCCGGGTCATAGGGTACGCAGTATTTAGTTTTGGTAGACGTGGCTGGAAGCCGCTCTCCAGGTTGTTTACGCTGATTAGAATGCCTACCAGAAGTTCACAAGGATTTCGGTTTACATCCTCGTCACACTTGATGTTGCCAGCCTTTTACAATTTTAGCCATTTTTTTGTGGGCATATGGTGGTTTTTCAATGTGGTTTAAATTTGTATTTCTTAAAAAAGGATGCTGAACACCTTGTCATATGTTTATTGTCTACTTGAACATCCTTCTTGTGAATTGCAGACTGGTAACTGTTGCCCATTTTAAAATTGGGGTTTCTTACCAATCGTTAGGATTTAAACATATACTCATACATTTGCTTTTTCATATCAATTAGACAATTTTTGCCAAATGAGAAAACTACACTTAAAATGTGCCTTAAAACAAAATGGAATTAAAAAAGAAACGTACGAGTTTGAAAGAATTTCACACCTGGCTGCCAATCAAATCCTTTGCTGTAATACAATTAATGCCGATTTGTAAAATGTAAGTTAACAGAATTCTCAACTTAACATTTTCCAAGATGATATTAAGGTCAAGAATTTACATCTGTGGTAGCAAATGTAGAAGGGAAAATATGATGTTCATCCTTACGAAACTTACAAATGTGATGATATTCAATAAAAAACCTTTAGAACTGTATTCAGAAGGATCAGATCCAAAGCATCACAAATCTGCATTCTGTAAGTGCTCCTTCTGAAATCTTTTTGTTTTTTATTTAAACAAAAATGTTTTAATGTTTATTTATTTTGTGAGAGAGACAGAGTGTGAGTGAGGGAGGGGCGGAGAGAGAGGGAGACACAGAATCTGAAGCAGGCTCCAGGCTCTGAGCTGTCAGCACAGAGCCCGATGCGGGGCTTAAGATCAAGAACCATGAGATCATGCCATGAGATCATGACCATGAGGTTGGAAGCTTATCTAACTGAGCCACCAGGTGCCCCTCCTTCTGAAATCTTTATATTGACCTTTCCACTCCTTGTCATTTGTTAATATTAACCCTTATTATAGAAGAGACAGAGAACAAGATTAGAAATGCTGCAATAAACCCTTGATAATGTATTGACATGTTTGCTCCTATAGTTCACTTACAAACCATGTCTGTACAAGACCATATGGGCTCTGATCATTAAAAAACGAGAATAAATACATTTAATGACATGAGTTTACAATCATATACAACACGCACATGGCAATATTAGGCAGTTAAGTACCCAACATCCGTGCTGACAAAATATTCCAATGACCAGTATTCATTTAAATGCACTTCTTGGGATGAGCACTGGGTGTCGTATGGAAGTGATGAATCATGGGACTCTACTCCTGAAGCCAAGAGCACACTTTATACGCTGTTAGTTAACTTGACCATAATGTATACTAAAAAACAAACAAAAAAAAAGAACCTAAGATATGGAAAAATACTTAGAAAGTTAAAAAAAAAACAAGGAGGAAATACAAGAGAGGGTCATCTTTCCAAACCTTGTTTAAAAAAAAAAAAATTGTCATTTTCTGTAGATCTAAGAACAACAATAAAACCACAGCAACAACTAACCTAAAAAAAAAAAACAAAACTGATGCAGGTAAGGGTGCTTGTTCCCAGAAAGTTAAGCATGCCGAAAGGTGTCTCCTGTGAATTAAAGCCTAAAGCCAAGGGCCCACATAATCACATTACCAACTAGTTGGGCAATGCTGTATGAGCCTTATCTTAAAGTTAAATGAAATGCCACTCCACGATAAAGCATCAATAAGTTAAAAATCAGAGCACGCCAATCCAAATCAGTGGCAATTTTTGTATAAAGCAAAATATTCACTCTCAACTGTAAAGCTGGCCCCAACCGATTAAATCATGGGATTTTCTGTCTTTTAAAAATACCGTATCTACAATTCCTTTTTCCTGTAATGAAGCAGTTTTCTTAGTAATATCCAACCGATATATAAATAAATAATCAAGGGAAAATAATAGTCCCTGAATATCTTTAAACCTCTTCTGACATTTCACTTTAAAAGATGACTATTGGGGCACCCGGGTGGCTCAGTTGGTTAAACATCCAACTCTTGATTGCAGCTCAGGTCATGAGCCCATGTTGGGCTGCACATTGAACGTGGAGTCTGCTTACGATACTCTCTCTCTCTCTCTCTCTCTCTCTGCCCTTTCCCCACTTGTGTGCATGTGCTAGATACTGTCTCCCTCTTCTCTCAAAAAAAGGGAAAAAAATAAATAAAAGTTAAGGAGGGCACTTGTCATGATGAGCACTGTATGTATGTAAGTAATACTGTATTCTATGTAATACACATATGTACATTACACTGTATTCTATGTAATACACCTGAAACTAATATTGCACTGTATGTTAACTAGCTTGAATTTAAATAAAAACTTGGAAAAAAATAAAGTCGCTTCTTAGAAAAAATGTTTAGGAAAAACACTTCAACTATTTGCCATTATTCTGATAACAAAACAAAACAAAACAAAACAAAATAAGCCCCACATTCTTAAACAACCAAGCAACACTAAAACCATATTACACACATGGATCTTGTTTTTACTATATGTTTTTAGCGTATATTTTAATTGTATATTTTATATGCATAAAGACTTATAATAATATAAATAAACATACATATATATATTTTTAAATTTTTTTTACTGTTTATTTATTTTTGAGAGACAGAGGCAGAGCATGAGTGGGGAAGGGGCAGAAAGCGAGGGAGACACAGAATCTGAAACAGGCTCCAGGCTCCAAGCTGTAGGCACAGAGCCTGACGCGGGGCTCCAACCCACGAACTGTGAGATCATGACCTAAGCCGAAGTCAGATGCTTAACCAACTGAGCCACCCAGGCGCCCCAACATACATATATATTTATATATACACACATATATATTCTGAATGAGTCCTTGTTGATTGTACGTATTGCAAATATCTTCTATACTCTGACTTACTCTTATACTCCCTTAATGGTGTTCATTTGATGAACTGAAGGACTAAATTTTAGTGCAATCTAGTTTACCAATCTTTCCTTCTTGGCTGTTACTTTTTGTACCTGTACTTTTGCCTATTTCAAAGTCATGGAGATACTATCCAATATTATTTTTTATAATATCTATTGTACACCTTGAATTCATTTTTTTATATATAATATGAAGTAGGGAACAAATGTCATTTTATTTCCATATGGATATTTATTTGGCCTTGCATAATTTATTGAAAAAGTCTCTCTTATACTATTCTACAGTCCTGTCTTATTCATAAACTTAATATTCATATCTGTGTGGCTCTCCTTTTATTCTCACTTACCCATCTTTGTGCCAATACTACTCTGTCTCTTTCCAACATACTTGTAGTAAATCTTTATATCTATCCATTAGAGTGATTCCTACTTTTTCTTTGATAAGGAGAATAAACTCTTTTTTTTTTATGTTTATTTTTTGAAACAGAGAGAGAGAGAGAGAGACAGAATCCCAAGCAGGTTCCAGGTTCCGAGTGGTCAGCACAGAGCCTGACATGGGGCTCGAACCCGTGAACTGTGAGATTGTGACCTGAGCTGAAGTTGGATGCTTCCCTGACTGAACCACCCAGGCGCCCCAGGAGAATAAACTCATACGTAAAGAACAAACAATCAAAACAAAGAACAAACCCAACAAACAAATAGAACTCTCTATACTACATATTCGAAAATTTAAAAACTCAAGTAACAAAAACCATCCTTTATTTTCTGCCCCCTCACTGTCACCCGCCTTTCTCTTCTGCAGGACTTCTGTGACCTCCTTTTAAAATATCTACCAGCATCTCATTTCAGATGGGTGCTATATCTTGTTTACTATGGCTTCCCTAGTTTTAGAAACGTATATTTGAACTATTTTCCAGTGTATATTTTTTCATTACTAACTCTTTTCCTGTGTTCACAATTTAGGTTTGATTCATTTCTCATGAACCTATTATCAGAATTTGGGGTTTGGGTGTCTTGTGAGTTTGGGACCTCCTTCTGAAATGGATTTCCAAACTAACTCGGAAATGAAATAAGTTGGTTTGTTTTGGGGAGATAGCATGGGGGGGCATGGAATATAGGGTAGTATTCTAGAATAAAACATTCCTGAGGAACACTGGGGTGTTAAGACCTGAGGCACAGTCATTGCCTGACTTCTGGCTGGTGGATTCTCTCCTCTCAAATCAGGAAATGACATTTTTTTAATGTTTATTTATTTTGAGAGAAAGAGAGCGTGAGTGAGAGAGAGGCAGAGAGAAGAGGAGACACAGAATCCGAAGCAGGCTCCAAGCTCTGAGCTGTCAGCACAGAGCCTGATGTGGGGCTGGAAACATGAGATCATATCCCGAGCCAAACTCAGTCGCTTAACCACCTCGACACCCCTGATATTGCTACACCTTAATGTTTCTGTGTCGGTATTCTATTTTCACAACAAATGGGTGAAGTCTTGGCAGCATACGAGCATCAGGGATCTGGAAGATAACAGAAAAGGGCTACAAAGTGCAAATCAAGTGCACATATGCTGATACCTCTTGATGTTTCAATTTTTTATTTTCTCCTTATGTCTCCTCTGGCACTTGGAGATTGATGGTGCAGCAAAGCTCTCTCCCTGAGCTATTTACTATTTAGGAGGACTTTGGCTTTTCTAGGTGGGGAGCATAGACTGAGCCTGCTTCTCTGGCTTTCTAGCTGCTGCCTGACCCCATTCCTCCTCTTCAAAAAAGACATTTTTCTTTGTGCTCCATTTTTGATCCCTATACAAAATGGATTGTTCTGAATTTTTGGGTTCTTAGGGAGCCTTCCTTACACCTGCTGAAGTTTTTTGTTTTGTTTTGTTTTGTTTTGTTTGTTTGTTTGTTTTTGTTTTTTGTTTTTTGTTTAACTATGATGATCCCCTATACCTGTAAAATGCACTAAGAGGAAGCCAGCTCTTTGTAGATGGTCCCAAATGATGATTTTCCCTTGATGGCTCTTGAACCATGGAAGAGAAAAAACCTGGAAATATCAAAATATCATTTGGTAAAAATGGGGACAAGGTGTCTGTAGGAAGATGAGGCTTACAAAAGAATGATAGAATCCTGTTTTGCCTCCCTCATCACATGCCCAGGAGAGGTTTCCAGACCTTCTTAAGAACCTGGGGTAAAGTGAGGAAATCAGAGAAAACTTCTACAGATACTTACCAAAAAGTCTCCAAGATAAAGACCATATTTGACACCTTAATCTATCCACCAGGATAGGCTGGGGAAATTGTAACAGCTAAAGCCTCCAAAACACTGGAAAAACATGAGTGCAAATAAACCTCACTTACCTCTGTGTTTTACTGGTATATTTAAAACCACTCTTGTACCAAGTGGCTGTATTTTCCTTTTCTGAAGATGGCAGAGTTTCCTCTATGAAATTGTCTGTATCAATATAAGAATAAGTCTTTGAAGTGTCATTGCTAAAAGAGTCTCTGAGACCTTAAGAGTGCTCATCCAAGAAATCATGACCTGTAGTCGCTCTACAATAAATGGACCAAAGACTCTTCACCCAGGTGAGTTCTTTTACTGAGATGAATTTCTGTATTGTCCAGACCTTAATTTTTTATTATAACTTTTTATTCTGAAATTGTTTAAGTCGCACAAGAAGTTGCCAAAACCATACAGAGTCCCCGTGTAGCTTTTATCCAGCTGCTTCTGAATGTTAATGTCTTGGAAAATCATAGTACACTGTCAAAACGAGGAAATTGGCATTGGTACAGTATATCAACTCAAGTGCAGACCTTGTTCAGACTTCACAGTTTTTTATTTCATTCTTTTAATCTTTATTTATTTTTGAGAGAGAGACAGAGTGTGAGCAGGGGAGGAGCAGAGAGAGGGAGACACAGAATCCGAAGCAGGCTCCAGGCTCTGAGCTGTCAGCGCGGAGCCCGACGTGGGGCTCGAACTCATGAACCGTGAGATCATGACCTGAGCTGAAATCAGATGCTCAACCAACGGAGCCACCCAGAGACCCCTGGACTTCATGGGTTTTTACCTAAGCTCTTTTGTGTTTTTATTTTCAGTGTCTAGTTTTATGAAATTTTATCACTCGTGTAGACTGATGTGAACATTACCACGATCAGAATACAATTGCTATCATCACCACAAATAAGTCATTCATTGCTGACTTTAAGTTAACCACAATTAGAAATAGATCAATTCAGAGTAACTCTCCTTGCCTCGAGTAATCTATTATAAAGGTCTAATGGGAGAAGACTTATTATAGTTTAAATATTTTAAAATATTAGTATTTAAAATATTAATATTTAAAATGCCTTAGTTTAGCAGGAAGCATTTAGAAGCTACTAGTGTGTAAATATGCATGACTCCAAGAACTTCGTTCCACAGATTATTATATACTTGTAAGCAGCGGTGTTATGGTTATCCATCGCTACATAACAAATCACCATAAAGTGTAATGTCTTTAATAACAACCACCATTTATCTTGCTCTACAAATCTTCGATTGGGTATTGGGGACAGCTCACCTTTGTTCCATGCAGCATTAGCCGAGAGCTGGAGGACTCACCTCCCAGATAACTGAGTCACCTGGATGGCAAGTTGCCATCAGTAGGTTCCTTTCCATGCGGTCTCCTCCGTGGAGTGGCTCAGGCTTCCTCACAGCATCGTGGCAGGGTTTTAGGAGTAAGAGTAGAGCCAGGAAATGGGAGCTGCCCGTTTCTTAAGGCCTAGGTTCAGAAACTGGCCCTACGTCACTTTCATCTGGTGGACATACACCTCGCCGTTTGATGGGAGAGGTGTCACAATTTTTGTGATCGTATTTGAAAACTATCACATTCTTTTTTGTATAAAGGAAGGCATCACTTGCATAAAAGAATGGTTGAGGTTTTAAGAATTTATTGCAGGGGCACCTGGGTGGCTCAGTCAGTTAAGCGCCCAACTTTGGCTCAGGTCATGATCTCGTGGTTTGCGAGTTCGAGCCCCGCGTTGGGCTCTGTGCTGACAGCTCAGAGCCTGGAGCTTGCTTCAGATTCTGTGTCTCCCCCTCTCTCTGCCCCTCCCATGCTCATGCTCTCTCTCAACAATAAATAAACGTTAAAAAATTAAAAAAAAAAAGGATTTATTGCAAATTTGTTGCAATGAAGTTCAATCAATGACTTCAATGAAGTTCAGAAATATCTTAGTCTTGGGACACCTGGGTAGCTCAGTCGGTTAAGCGTCCTACTTCAGCTCAGGTCATGATCTCACAGTCTGTGAGTTCGAGCCCTGCGTCGGACTCTGTGCTGACAGCTGGGAGCCTGGAGCTTGCTTCCGATTCTATGTCTCCCTCTCTCTCTGCCCCTCCCCCCGCTCATGCTTTGTCTCTCTCACTGTCAAAAATGAATAAATGTTAAAAAAATTTTTTAAGAAATATCTCAGTCTTGAGATGTGCTTGTTTGGAAAGGAGCTCTCCAAAACAAAACAAAAAACTATAGAGACGTATCCAATGAAAATGTGATAAATTTGTGTCTGGATGTTATCATATGTGGAGGGCTATTTTTAGCAAGAGGCATGAGATGACAGTAAATATTGGAAACTAAAAATTATAAGAATTAGACATTTTTTAAACTAATATTTTTTTCTAGTGGAGTTTTCATTTGGAACTGATAAACCACAGGCCGAGGAACTGATGAAATGCTCAGTCCTGAGGCCAAGAGTCTTAAAATTCTGCTTACTCGAAAGGATAGTACCTTGGTTTTCTTTTCAGAAGACTCCTTTTTGAATCTAATGTTTTTAAAGACATTAATTCCAAATTTGGAGATTTTGAGTGAAATTAAATATTAAAAAGGTGATGAAATTAATTTGATAATGACACCAGAGCATTAATCATTTTTCCTTGATTTTAGAACACTGTATTCTATGTGTTACTTGTAGTATTAACTACAGTTAACACAAAGGTAGAAATCAGGGTTTTTGGAACATGCTGGATGTGATTTCATTTAAGAATCTGCATTTCTGCATTAAAACTAAATAGCTAAAGCTTTTTGATAATGATCTGAAATAGGGGACTTTACTTGAATTGTTGCAGTTAAGACGTGTTGTAACCATAAACATCCTTGTCTTATGAAATGACCCTGGGAGGACCGGGGTCCCGATAAGCCGGAAATTACATGAATTTGTAGAAAAGTGTCCACTTTAACTTTGGAGTCATGGCTTAAGGTTGCAATAGCTGGCTCATTTCTGATTGCTGGTATCTCAAAATTAAGTTGCATTTTATGTTTATATGTGCTGGATTTTTTTTATAACATATTTGATTGGTTTTGTGAAGTTTGAATTTGTAGAGCATTAAGGTAATGCCTCTGAGGAACTAGTGTCCTATGAAACTAGGTTTATCTCCAAATAAAATGAGGCTACATGAAATATGTATGAGAATTTCAGGGCAAACCTCAAGAGTTTGTATTTATTTTATTTCTCTTTGCTAATCATATGGGATTCTAAGGTACTAGGGATTTTCTTGATCCTCTAGTGGAAAATTGAAAACTTTGGCTGGTACGGTGTTAAGAAACTACTAATTGGGATAATCTCATTGAAACAGTGCATAATCTGATACATTAAAGTGACTAGAGATTGTTACATGTGAACATAGTTTGTTCTGATATGATCAGAAATTAAGTCATAGGAAGCAGAGCCAGGCTATTCAGTTTATTCAAGCAAATATAGATATTTTGCAATTATAGCTAGGTACGAAGTCATTTCAGGGAGATTGGATGGCAATGAAACTAAGGTGCAGAGTTTTGAACACAGAGATGGTGATTTTTTTTTAAAAAAAAAACTATGTCAAGGCACAGAAGATTTATCTTTCCTATGTTTTGACAATCTAAGCAGACTTCACCCCATGAATTTACCAGTAGCAACTATGGAATGCCAACAGCTTCAGATTGAAAGCCAGCAGAAAGCCCTGAAGTAAAACCGTAGGTCGGGTAAGTGCTTCAACCTGTAGAGGGACAAATTATAATTGATTCTATAACAGTGATTTTCAAAGGGTGGTCTCTGGACCATCATCATCAGAAAATGTATTAGAATGGCAAATTTTTGACACTACCTCAAACTCACTGGAATTAGAAATGCAGGGGGTGAGGCCCAACTATGTGTTGTTTTGTTGTTTCTTTAGGCAAATCTTCCTTGTAATTCTGATGCACAATAAAGTCTGACAACCATTATTCTAGAACAAAATAATCTGACTGCAAATCTATAATGAAATGCAATATAAACAAAAAACCCTACCCCCCAAATTGAACTTATTCAGTAATCATACTTTTGCATTGATATTGAATTGCTATTTTGGAATGGTTTTCTTATATTCTCAGTAAAGTAAAAAGGTAACGATGTTTATTTCATTTGGAAGCAAGATGTTGACTATAAAAGAAAATGAAGTATAATTTTTCAATCAAAAATGTAAGTAGGGACACTGTACTATTAGAGCTGAATTGGAAATATCAAAATCAAATCATAACTTTACAAAAAGAAATTCAGAATATATCTTTTATAGCTCTGCCCAAAGAAATAGCCCAGGGAAATGCTTCCCTCTTTGCTTCCATTACTCACAACAGCACTTAAATTCTTGTCTCCAGTGCTGTTTTCTCCCTGTGAGAAACCAGGGATCCTTGCAGAACTTGCTGATCCCACTTGTGAACTGAAAGGTAAAATGTGAGCCTAGAGCACCTGTTGTGCCTGAAAGATAAGTTTTTTTTTAAATTTTTTAATTTATTTTTGAGACATAGAGAGATAGAGAATGAGCAGTGGAGGGGCAGAGAGAGAGGGAGACACAGAATCCGAAGATGGCTCCAGGCTCTGAGCTGTCAGCACAGAGCCTGGCGTGGGGCTCGAACTCACGGACTGTGAGATCATGCCCTGAACTGAAGTCGGACGCTCAACCGACTGAGCCACCCAGGAGCCCTGAAAGATAAGTTTTCACAAAGCACAAGGATCCCTATGTCCAGAGGCATTCTACTCATCAAGTGGAGATAATTGGGAATTGAAAGAACAGTGATGGGGATTGATTTATACATCGTGAATCTGAAAAGTCATGAGTTCATAATGATAGACATAAGAAAACACTAGTGACAATTTCTTTAAATGAAGGTGTATAGAAGACAAATGTAAAAAAATATATATATATACATATATATATATATTTTGCTATTCAAAATATGTTTGTATTATCAACTCATATATTTGCCAATGAAAAATGAATAAACTAGTGAATATAAATCCATCACACAGAAAACATTTTTCTGACTCATTGGGAATGTCAAAGAATGATTCTACAGATTATGACTTCTAACCAGATAAAGATACATAAAATATCCAAATTCCAATAGGAAATAATTCTAATTATCTTTGAAGCATTTTGCTAGCTTCCAGGGAGTTTAAGTAACTAGGATGAAAAGAAACACTCAGGGGTGAGGGTCGCTACAGATCCTTCTTCATAGAGTGGATAATTAGAAAATTGGCTTAACTTGAATTCAGAGAAGGAGCCACTTTCCTCTTGAAATTGTAACATTTGACATAACAACCATAAAACATCTTCCATACTAAAATATCTGTTAGTAGATAATGTCATTTTAAAAAAGGCCATAAGCAGCCTGAGGTTGTCCTAGTAAGGATGTGGAGTACTGTGTAAACAACTGAATTTAGCTCTTGATTAAGCCAAGGCTTTCTTGGGCAGCTTTTTATAGCCTGCTTCAGATTCTGTGTCTCCCTCTCTCTCTCCCCCTCCCCCACTCGGATTCTCTCTTTCTGTCTCTCAAAACTAAATAAACATTAAAAAACATTAAAATAGGGGCACCTGGGTGGCGCAGTCGGTTAAGCGTCCGACTTCAGCTCAGGTCACGATCTCGCAGTCCGTGAGTTCGAGCCCCGCGTCGGTCTCTGGGCTGATGGCTCAGAGCCTGGAGCCTGCTTCGGATTCTGTGTCTCCCTCTCTCTCTGACCCTCCCCCGTTCATGCTCTGTCTCTCTCTGTCTCAAAAATAAATAAATGTTAAAAAAAGAATAAAAAAAATTAAAAAAAACATTAAAATATTCTATGCATTCAATAGATATATGCAAATTTAGTGTGAAAAATTATAGTTTTATTTCTACTTTTCCAGCCCTATGACTTTTCTTGCCTTATTTTACTGTCTACCATCACCAGAGGAATATTGAATAGAAGTAATCTTCTCTTGTCTGAGATCTATCTCCCGAGGGAAGTTTCTAATGTTTTACTTATTAAGTCACTTTTTGGCTGCAGGTTTTTTAAAAAATTTACTTTATCTGATTAAGAAAGTTCACTTCTATTTATAGTTTACTTAAGATTTTATTAAGAAAAAAAATTTTTTTTGCATTGATTTACTTTTGAGAGACAGAGACAGAAGGTGAGTGGGGGAGGGGCAGAGAGAGAAGAAGACAGAATTCGAAGCAGGCCCCTGGCTCTGAACTCTCTGTCAGCCCAGAGCCCGATGCATGGCTCGAAGCCATGAACTGTGAGATCATGACCTCAGCCGAAGTCAACCGACTGAGCCACGCAGGCACCCCTACTTAAGATTTTGTTTTGATTTGTTTAAATAATGATTAGAGATTAATTTCAATTTTTCCCTGTAGCTATTAAGAAACTAATCAGTTTTCTATTTCTTCTTGTATTAGTTTGGTAAGTTGTATTTTTCATTGAATTTGTCAGTTTTACCTAAATTTCCAAATAATGGCATAAAGTTGTTTCCCCAAAGTTCGTGTTTAATGTCTAATGATCTATCTTATCTTTTTTTCTAATATTGGTGAATTGTGCTTTTCTTCTTTTTACCGTAGTCAGCCTAGCTATGTAATTATCAATCTTATTATTTTTTTCAACCAACTTCTGACTCTGCGGATTCTGTACATTGTATATTTCTTTTCATTTATTTTATTATTTTATTTGCTTATTTTATTATTTTCTTCCATTTTGTTTGACCGAATTTCACATTTTTCTGATATCGTAAGAAGCATATCTATCCCATCTACTTTTAATCTTTTAAAAAAATGTATACAACATTTAAGCCAAGAAATTTCCTTCTAACTACAGTTGTAGCTTCACCCCACAAACTTTGATAAGTTTTATTTATATTTTTATTCAGTTCAAAGTCCTGTCTAATTTTCATCGTGACTTCTTCATGGATCCATTGTTAATTTAGAAGTGATTTTGTTTACTTTCAAATTTCAAAAAGAAATTTTAATTATTTTCTTGTTCATTTCAAGCTTAATTCTATATGATCAGAATAAACTTTGTATAATTTCAGTTCTGTGTGCATTTGAAATTATCCTGTACTTGTTAGATGTAATGAGCTAAATATGTCAAACCATCAGGATTTTTAATTCTATTTTTGTTAAATGTTTATTTATTTTTGAGAGAGAGAGAGAGAGAGAACATGAACAGGGGAGGAGCAGAGAGAGAGGGAGACACAGAATCAGAAGCAGGTTCCAGGCTCTGAGCTGTCAGCACAGAGCCCTATGCAGGGCCCGAACTCACAAACCACGAGATCATGACCTGAGCCGAAGTCAGACACTTAACTGCCTGAGCCACCCAGGCACCCCTTTTCATTCTATTTTTAATCATCAAGGTCCCTAGCAAGTTTTTTTCTCTGATTTTAACAATGCCTTCTTCTGCCAGTGACTAAGAAGGGGCATGAGAAAATTTCCACAATAACTGAACATTTGTCTTTTTCTCTTAAATTTGTCATTATTTGCTGTATACATTTTAGGGTTATATTATTAGAGGGAAGACTTAATTATAAATTTCCTATAAACCCAATGTAGTGAAACCCTTTATATAACGAAATATCCCTCTTTCTTAAAAATTTTTCATTGAATATTGTTTTATTTAAGATATATTATAAATATATCTTACAATGATATTTAAAATGTTGATAGTTAAAATTAAAAAAAATTAAATTATATTATTCTGATACTGATAATGGTCGGTCTTCTTTTGGTGTTTCCATAATGTATGTCTTTACATCAATTTGCTTCCAACTTCTCTATATCCTTATATTTACAATGGTCTCTTTTAAGCTACACAGAGTTTTGGGGGGTTCTTGGGGTTTTTTAAATTTTTTGATATAAAATGACAGTTTCTGAGTATTTCATCCATTTGCATATAATATGATGTCTTTTTTTATTGATATATATTTTTAAGTTCTTATTTAAATTCCACTTAGTTAACATATAGTGTAATATTAGTTTCAGGTGTACGATATAGGGATTCAGCATAGTGCTCATCACAGCAAGTGAACTTTTTAATCTCCATCATTTATTTCACTCATCACCCCCCCCACCCCCCTCCTGTAACTATTAGTTTGTTCTCTACAGTTAAGAGTCTCCTTGGTTTGCCTCTATTTCTCTCTGGTTTTTTTTCCCCCCTCTGCTCATTTGTTTTGTTTCTTAAATTCCACATATGAATGAAATCATATGGTATTTGTTTTTCTCTGACTCATTTCACTTAGCATTATACTCTGTAGCTCTATCCATGTATTGCCAATGGCAATATTTCATTCTTTTTTTTATGGATGAGTAATATTCCATTGTATATATATACCACATCTTTACGCATTCATCTATCGAGGGACACTGGGCTATTTCCATCATTTGGCTATTGAAGATAAAGATGCTATAAACATTCAGGTGCATGTATTCCTAATACTAATACTAATATTGAATTAGTATTTGTGTATTCTTTGGCTCAATACCTAGTAGTGCTTTTTCTAGATCTCAGGGTATTTCTAGTTTTAGTTTCTTGAGGAAGCTCCATACTGTTCTCCAGAATGGCTACATCAGTCTGCATTCCCACCCTCGGTGCAAGAGTGTTCCCCTTTCACCACCTCCTTGCCAACACCTATTGTTTCTTGTTGATTTGAGCCATTTTGGCAGGTTTGAGGTGATGTCTCGTTGTCGTTTTGATTTGTGTTTCCTTGACGAGTAATGTTGAGCATCTTTTCATGTACCTGTTGGCCATCTGTATGTCTTTGTGGAAATGACTGTTCATGTCCTCTGCCCAGTTTTTAATTGGATTATTTAGTTTTAGGGTGTTGAGTTTTATAAATGTTTCAAAATATTTTTTAAATGTTTATTTAATTTTGAAAGAGAGAGAGAGAGACAGAGAGACAGAGAGAGAGACAGAGCACAAGTAGGGGAGGAACAGAGAGAGAGGGAGACACAGAATCTGAAGCAGGCTCTAGGCTCTGAGCTGTCAGCACAGAACCCAATGCGGGGCTCAAACCCACAAACTGCGAGATCATGACCTGAGCCAAAGTCGTACGCTTATCCAACGGAGCCATCCAGGAGCCCTTATAAATTCTTTTTTTTTCTTTTTGCTCTTTTTTTTAAATTTTATTTTTTAAAATTTACATCCAAATTAGTTAGCATATAGTGCAACAATGATTTCAGAGGTAGATTCCTTAATGCCCCTTACCCACTTAGCCCATCCCCCCTCCCACACCCCCTCCAGTAACCCTGTGTTTATTCTTCATATTTATGAGTCTCTTATGCTTTGTCCCCCTCCCTGGTTTTATATTATTTTTGTTTCTTTTCCCTTATGTTCATCTCTTTTGTCCATTAAAGTCCTCATATGAGTGAAGTCATGTGATATTTGTCTTTCTCTGACTGACTAATTTCATTTAGCATAATACCGTCCAGTTCTATCCACATCATTGCAAATGGCAAGATTTCATTCTTTTTTGATTGCCGAGTCATACTCCATTGTGTGTGTGTGTGTGTGTGTGTGTGTGTGTGTGTGTGTATACACCACGTCTTCTTTATCCATTCATCCATCGATGGACATTTGGGCTTTTTCCAAACTTTGGCTATTGTCGATAGTGCTGCTATAAACATGGGGGTGCATGTGTCCCTTCGAAACAGTACACCTGTATCCCTTGTATAAATACCTAGTAGTGCAATTGCCAGGTCGTAGGGTCGTTCTATTTTTGATTTTTGACGGAACCTCCAGACTGTTTTCCAGAGTGGCTGCACCAGTTTGCATTCCCACCCTATAAATTCTTTATAGATTTTGGATGCTAACACTTTATCAGGTATGTCATTTGCAAACATCTCCCGTTTAGTAGGTTGCCTTTTAGTTCTATTGATTCCTTCTCTGTGCAGAAGCTTTTTATTTTATTTTGTTTTTATTGATATTTCTGAAACTATATTAGATTGAGAAGAATGGAGAAGATAGTATACAGAATTTCTATACACCTTACACTTAGCTAACCCTGTTATTACATTACTAATATCTTACATTAGTATGGTAATTTGCTACAATTAATAAATCAATTTTGCTACATTATTATAAACTAAAACTTGTACCTTTTTCAGGTTTCTTCAGCTTTTACCTATTGTGTTTTTTCTGTCCTAGCATCTCATCCAAGATACTACATTGCATATTCTTATCATGTCTCCTTAGCCTCCTCTTGGAGATTGGGATTCAGTGTTTGTGAAGGTTGGCACCCTGCTGGAGGGTATGACCATTTGGAATTCCAACTGAATGCCATTCTTCTTCTTATTATTATTGTTTTGACTCTAGATGCCTTCTAGGACTCTTCTCTCACAGCTCCATGAGGCAGTCGGGAGCACTCCTCTTCTTGTTAGGTGGTCAGCCGTTCTTGAGACCTGGAGAATCCACTGAGGTGAAAAGTGAAGCTGAATTTACCATGGTCACCTGTATGGACTGGGCCAAGAATTTGCTGCTTCGATCACTCTCTGACGTCTTCAAATACTTTTTAAAAATATTTTTTCCAGCATTTCAATTTTTTTTTTTTTGCAGTGGGAATGTCCATCCACGCAAAATTAGTTCACCTGACCATAATGGGTGAAGGCATTTAGAAAGCATTTGCTATCTATTGCAGACCAGCTTTCCCAAACACTGTCCAATTTCATTCTTGCCAAAAGTTTATAACAGTAACTATTTCTCCAAACTCCAATAACAATGTCCAAAAGTAGTAATTTTGAAGCTTATAAAAAGAGAAAGAGATCAGGGTTCATTCATTTATTAGTTTATTCAACACATACTTTTGAGCTCTGACTGGACAGCAGGCCTACTGTCTCTTTCCTCTTACTTTCAAGAGGTCTTTAGACTCCAGAGAAATTATTTTCAATCCTTTTCTCCAGCCGCTTATAAGCTGTATAAAGAAGATACTTTCTCAGGGTAAAAAAAAAAAAAAAAAAAAAAAAAGAAAGGAAAAAGGAAAAAAATCATGTTAGTATTTCTCTATAAGAATGGGTGTCCCTCTACATCATATTCACAAAAATGAAGTCACTCTGGGGTCCTTCCGTGAATGAACTGACACTCTGTTTATTAAAAGTAGAAATTCTCCTGACAACATTTAGAGGGAACTTTCTCTTATTAAATAACAACAACAACCTCAGAAAGTATATTGGAGGAGAAGGAGACTATTTGAAATTTCCTGTATGGTTTGAATTTCTCCGTTATGTATACATAACTTGGTGATAACATATGGTTGGTTGGTTTGTTTTTTTCAGGCGAGTCGTAACAAACATCAGTGTAACCACTTTCATTAAGCAGGGGTATATCAGGACACAGAACGTAATATCTTAATATCCTCTTCTGCATCTTCAACCCATCAATCATTTATAGAACATCATTTAGAATAAGATAAAATAATTTAAAGTCATTGATCAATTACTTTTGTGTTCTACACAATTGTCTAAGAATTTCCATCAGTAGCAACAACAGAACATAATTAAAAACAATATTAGCAGCTACTGTCTATTTCTCAAATGTCAAATGCAAAGCTTACCACAGGCCCCTCACAATCACGGTCTCGGTCCTCACATCAGCCATCTGAATTAAATGTCCCCAATTTCTACTGTTCCGATTGATCAGGTAATTGTCGATCACTTAAATGAAGTCTGGCTATCAACTGAAACATGAATACACTTCAAAGGATGATTGAAATGAGTGCAAATATCAAGTTATAGAAAAATTAATTAAACAATAAATAAAAGCATAATACGTTCATTACATGGTAAAATTTATGAGGCATTCTAGAATTAGAAACTTGGTTTTAATTAGGCAGAGCTAAATAAATGACTTGTTCCCAAAGATAGAGGAGGTTTGATTTTCTCAGCATGCCATACTCAAGAAATTAAATCTTTTTTCCCCATAGTAAATGCTTCTCTGTACGTGGCCAAGCCCTATTTATCTATTTGTTACTTAAGTATGCCAATTGGTATATGGAAATATCTAACATTCCCAATCATTAACTAAGGATGTTTCCTTAAGATTCCATTAAATTAAGATCCACGAAAAATGAATTAAAAGTATACACAAGGTGACAATACAGTGATTTTTATAAACTCTTCTTCATAAAACCAAAAGATTTCTTTAAAAATGTTTTTAATAGGAATATTATGCAATCCATGAAAAGCAAAAAATTGAGGCCCTTTTACAGACTAGAAAACCAAGGGTCAGTAGAGTTAGGTGGATTGTCAACTTGCTAATTTCAAGGGTTTAAGGAAATTTTATGTAAAATACTATTGGTTCTGGTTCATTTGATATGCATATGTGAATTTATGCGGAAAGCGTGAAGGAAATGGAAAAGCTCTATTTCATGTGACTTTATTGGAACTGGCCCATGGGGAACGTGAGCTTTTATTTCAAAGCTGTTAATACAGTCCTTACTGACAAAAAGCACTTGAAATACGCCATCTTTTGGTCAATTTGAATTCCAGGCCATCATCACTTGGTGGCCATTCCTTTGAAAAGAGTTCAAAAATGTGTTGTCAGTGTTTGATTCAATAGTTACATTTCCTTTGGCTATACAGCTCTTAAGAAATATAGAAATGCTTCCAAGACTATCTATAACATTTGAATTAACCAAGTAGGGTTCCTAACAGCAAGCAATTACAATTGGTTTTCCCTTTTTGTTTGAATTGATTTTCCTTGGATTGCTTGTGTCCACTATATATAAAATGCAACACATTTTATTTCCCCCAGGTATAGCCCTTCCCAGTTAACCACAGCACCCTTAACAGAGCTCTAGGATACCCCACGCTCCCCATGTCCTATCCTGTTGCGGCCCCTGCCGGAAGTCTTCAATGGCCCCCCTTATACTAGACAGGGTCTGAACTTCTCAAGGCATATCTCCCGCCTTCTCTCTCCAACTTCATATTCTGCTATTTTCTCCCTCCCAACTCATGCCTTAGAAAAGATGGGAGACCAGCAGTTTCCAGAATATGCCTCGCTCTGTCGTGCCTTTCATTGCTGCTGCTATCTCTGTAACATTCCTTCCTGGCGCTACAGCATTCTCTCATTGGTCTGTTTCTGGAACTGCATTAACACGTTTAGCTATCAAATGCAATGGTGTGACTCTCCAGGTCCCCTTAGGCTTTAAGTTCCCATTTATTCATTTCCTCAACAATCATTAAGCAGTCACCGGGTGTCAGATATTTTAGTTAGGTTTGGAGAAACGTGGGGCTTTAGGGTTAAAATAATGAACTAGAGACACAGCTTCTGCTCTAAAGGAACTCCAAGTCTGATGGGGAGATGAACATTCAATACTATATGTTATACAATGCTGTGATATGTATCTTTTAGTTGTTAATCCCCTGTTTCAAAGTCATTAGTTTGATTACATTAAATTTTCTCTGTTCACTTACTGTTATGGTTTCTGTCTTATAAGCGGACACTGGCCATTAGCACAGGGGAGCCCAGGAGCGTTGGAAGCACATATAGGACCTTGAACATACTCCCTGGGAGAGAACGGGGTTATATGAAAGCTTCTTATAGGAGATACTCTAAAACCAGTAGAAACCATGGTGCTTGAAATTGATTAATTGCTCAGTGAATGAATAAATACATACTGTTTAATATGATTTTTCTACCTACAAAACTCGCTTAACATAGGTGGAAAAGGAGTCATCATTATTGACATTTAAGAGGACAGCAACCAAATTAGATCGATTTACCATGGTCACTTAATAATCATATGACAATTCTTTACCATCTGATCCAGAAATTCTTCTTCCTGATACTATCCAAAGGAATTGAAATATGGATCTGAAAGAGGTATCTGCACCCCCAAACTCTTTGCAGCATTATTCATAATGGCTGGTACATGGAAACAACGTAAGTGTCCATTGATGGATGAGTGGATGAAGAAAATGTGGTACATGCATACAATGGAATATTATTCAACGTTAAAAAATGCTGCCGTTTGCAACAACATGGATGAAAGACAGACTTGGAAGACATTATGGTAAGTGGAAGAAGCTATACACACAAAGACAAATACTGCATGATCTCACTTACATATAGAATCTAGTCAAACCAGTGTGGACATTGTCAAACTCAGAGAAGCATAGTAGATGGTGGTTGCCAGGGTGTGGGGAGGGGAAAATGGGGAGATGTTGGTTGCAGGGTCAAAGTTTTAGTTATGCAAGATAAATAAGTTCTGGAAATCTACTAAGCAATGTAGGGCCTGTGATTAACAATATGGTATAGTATGTAGGGCCTGTGATTAACAATACGGTATATAAGTTCTGGAAATCTACTAAGCAATGTAGGGCCTGTGATTAACAATACGGTATAGTATCTTAAAAACTAAGATGATGGATCTAATAACAAAACCAGAGGGTATGTGAGGAACCTTTGGAGGTGAGGGATAAATTTATAGCACACTTATCTACAAACAGATTAAGTTGTATGCATTAACTATCTGCAACTTTTTGTATGCAAACAAAATAAAACAAAACAAAAATCATCATATGACAATTCTTTGGCCACAACACAGTTCTTTTCACGTCTCAGCAAGCGATCTTTCCAGTTTTTCAGGAGGGTTGCAAAACAAAATTTTATTTAGTGTGTAGGTGGTGAAAGGTAGTATGATTTTTGTTTTCCCTTAATATTTAAGGAAGTATAGAAAAATACTCTGGCTCTTTGGAAATCTGGTCTAAGTCCTTCCTTCCTCTTGACCACAGTGAGGATATACCCAAGGGCAGAGTGCCAAACCTGGTTTCTTTGTCTTCTGATTCCAATTTATTTCTTTCCTGCTTTGTACGGGAGCAGATCCTGTCCCTTGCAGGCTGCATTTATCTGGTTCCCAAGTGGCTTCCAGTTTGGTTCACTCACTGGGAGGTGCTAGTGGAGATTGTGTCCCGGCAAGACAGAAGACCTCCCTCCAATCCTTTCTGTCCGCCTCAGGCAGCATCCCTCCCAGCATTTGCCTCTTCTCCATGACTCCAGCTTCTGATAGACCGTCTTATCCAGGTTCCAGTGTCTGCCAGGGAACTTTGCATTTCTGGTGACATTTCCTCCCTCACTTGACCTTGCGGCCCCAGGGGTTGATGCTGCCTGCTGTTGCTAACTCCGAGTTACCTCACCATCAGTTTCTTTCTTAACCGTGCAACCAAAATTCTCTCTGTAAAAATGGCTGATGATACCGCTCCTCCTGGTGAGACTTTGACTGATTCAACCGGGTTAGGTTTACCAAACACCCTTTAAAATTGGCTTAAATATTCAAATGTATTCTCAGGTTGGCAGGTGACAAATGAGTGAAGCTGGCCAGGTGTAGAAAAATATATCCCTAATATAAAAAGGACAATAGCACAAGTGTAATGATAAATGGCACCTGTTGTTTGGCGTCTGGGTTGGAAGATGACAGGGAAGGGAACTAAAGGGAGGGCTGCAGCACTTTCGGGCAATTCGAGACCTCTCTACTCAAAGCGAGCTTACTCCTCCTTGCATCCATCACTTGGGCCATTGCTAGGAATTACAGGAGCTGGGGCCCCATCCCAGATCTACTGAAGAATAATCTGCATTCAGATTGGATGCCCAGGTGACTAGCATGCACTTAATATTTTGAGAAAATACTGGTCCACAGGATCTCTTGCTTAACGATGTTCCTCAGCTTCAGCTGATTGTTGCTAAATAAAAATGTGTTCTTCACATTATTTTTGTTAATGATGTGCCTACCAGAAAGAACGCATCTCTAGGCCTCTTAGGAGGAGCAGGGTCAGCTGGCTACATTTGTTTGGAGAAATAAAGGGTGGGGGGCATGGAAAGCATGTCCACAAAGCACATCTCTTATCTTATTGAAACTTACCTGTCTTACTTGGCTCTCTCCTTTCATGGTTAGGAAAACACAGAGAAACTGGCTCTTGCAACAGAAAGAGTGGCTCAAAAGCAGACAGCTAGTAAGAGGACAAGTGGGGACTTCATCAAAGGACTACAAATGCTCCCTTTCTCTTGCTATGGATTTGCTTCCAAAGTTGATGGGTCAGAGTCCTGGTGACCTGGGATCTATCCAACGTGCTAAAATCCCAGGCTTTCCCCTGCTGTAACTCCAGAAGACAGAGCAATGGTTAAGTGCAGAGACTTCCTCACCATTCACAAAGTAGATATTTAATTACCAGAAGCTTCTGTGTTCCCACAGCAGGATGCATAAAAGGAAGTAAAGCATAATTGTGGCAATGCGTCTGGTTCGGAAATTAAAACTCAGCAAGGAAGGGTGTGTGGGGAGCCAGATGGTGTGGAGCAGAAGGTGGCCTGCAATGAGCCATTTCCCATTCAGGCAGGTCTTATTTGGGAGCTGATTTGTTTGAGGCTGGGCTGCCCCTGGGCCGGGCCGCTGGCTTTCTGTTTGGGGATTGCCTGCGCCTGTTTGAACAAACACTGTCTGTCTGGCAGGTTTCTGCCAAAGAGGCTCAGGCATTTTGTCAGTGGCTACAAAGCAAAATGGCCAAATCTTCAGCAACTCTTAGAAAGCTGCTGAACAGAAAAGTGCTAGGGAGCAATAACCAGATTTCTCATCTACTCTAATGAGACATGTTTAAGATCCTACCTGGGTCCTGGAAGAATGATCAGAGTAAAGGAAGTGCCCCACCTCAGGCCCTGTGTTTGTGGAATCGGACTCCTGAAGTACCTAAACTTATTTGTTCTATACCAGACCCCTTATTCGTCACCCTTCGGGATGTTACGTGAAAACTTGAAAGGGTGGAGAGAAGTGTCCACCTCATTGAGCCACTTTCAACTGCAAGTTCACTCCAAGAACATTTGCAATGCTTCCTTGGCACAGCAAATTTGTATCTGACCCAGAGGTGTTCCTGCTCCAAGGTTGACCGCATCTCCCAATTCCATTTCCTACCAACTCTCGTTTATTCATACATTAATTCTTTCAACAAGTATTTAATGAGCAATGATTATATACCAGGCACTATTTTAAATGCTTGGGGGAGACTCATGAGTAAAATGGATAACGAACATATACATACATCAGACAATTTTGGGAAATGGGAAATTCTGGGCACACACACACATACATCTCTCAGTATCCTTGGGTAGGATGACATGGGGGGGTACTTCTTCACTCAGCATGACCTAGTGAGGACCCTCTGGGAAGGGACATTTGATTGATGTCTGAAGGATGAGAAGGCCAGCCATAAAGATGCAAAGATGGAGAGGGAAGGTAGTGTTCCAAGAGGAGGATGATCAGAGATAAATATCCAGAGGTGGGAATGACCTTGTATGTTCAGGAACAGAGGAGGTACGCTGGTGTAGGGGGGAGAATGACAGAAGATGAGATTGGAGAGGGTAGCAGGGGCTGTCTTTTGTAGGACCTTGTAGACCAGAGTAAGCATTTTAGTCTAATGGCCGTAAAAATGCACACACATATCTTAATTCCTAATCTGATTTGTGTTCCAGAAAGATCACTCTGGCTGTAGGGTGGAGGGTGGACTGTAAGGTGGGCAAGAATGACGAAGTGGTTAGGAAGAAGAGTTAGGAGTTTGTGCAAAAGTCTACGTGTGAAATGACAGTGCCCTGCAGCAGAGGAGAGAAGGAAGAACAGAAAACGGTATCCAGGATACTTTTGGAGGAAGTCCCACTCCTGGTAGCTCCACCTTGCCTATACCAACCTTACTGAGTTGGCTCAAATTCCAGCATGGGCAGAATAGTGTGAATCCTTCCTTTGCAGAATGCAGATCCTGATGATTGTAAAATGGCAAAGAGGAGTATTTGGCACATTATGAACACTTGACTGTTCAGGGCTCAGTAAGTGCTCTGAAAACTTACATGTGTTCATAAGCCATTTCAGATCTACAGAAGTGCAGAAGATCCAAAGAGTAGACTGGAGGCTGTGCAGCTGGAGGGACGTGACCATCACACTGGGGAAGAAGAGCCTGGAGACGGAACAGACAGGTTGAGGTCAAATATTTGAAAGGTCATCCTGTGAGGAAAAAGGTGACCTATTGACACTTGAGCAAAAAGCCCAGGACATTATTGGTTTTGCGGGGCTGCTAACAGTAACACAACTCTGGTGGTTTGCTAGAAATCTTTGGTGTCCTTGGCCTGTAGAACCTTCAAGCTAACCTTTGTCTTCACGCGGCACTCTCTCTGTGCGCATCTGTCTCCAGATTTTCCTTTTATTGCAACATTATTTTTAAGTTTATTTATTTATTTTTGAGAGTGTGGGGGGAGGGGCAGAGAGAGAGGGCGAGAGAGAATCCCAAGCAGACTCTGCACTGTCAGCACAGAGCCCGACGTGGGGCTTGACCTCAGGAAATGTGAGATCATGACCTGAGCTGAATCCAAGAGTTGGATGCTTCATTGGCTGAGACACCCAGGTGCCCTAGATTTTCCTTTTTTTGAGGACATCAGTCATATTGGATTATGGCTCACGCTAATAGCCAGACTACATCTGCCAAAGCTGCTTCTTGAGAAGCTCATATTCTGAATACTGGTGGCTGAGGGTTCAACATATCTTTTCTGAGGGGGACACAGTTTAACCCATAACAAGAACTAATCAGTAGAAGGTGATAGGGGGCAGATTTTGTTTCTATTTAAGGATCAGTTTTTCAACAGTCCGAATTTTACACCCATGGTGAAGGTCTGCATTTCTCAACCCTGAGTTCCTTGGTGTCAGGAGGTTTTTAAGAAAAAGCTGAAGGATATTCAGCCAAGGATTTGTGAGAGGAGGTGTCTACACTGCATGAAGTGATTAGTTAAAATGATCTCTACAGTCTTTACAAGCTAGTTGTCCACAATTCTATAATATTTATCTTAAAAATAGTAACAACTGACATTTACTGATGCTAGTAGGCTAAGCTCTGGATTGAGGCATTTTTTTTTTTAATCACAGAAATATCATGAAGTTACAACATGGATGAAGAAAGCAGGTACCAAAGTCCACACAATGTATGATTCTATTTATATAAAATGTCAAAAAATAGGCAAACCCGTAGAGACAAAGGTGCATTAGTGGTTGCCAGGGGTTTGGGAGAGGGGGGACAGAGAGTGCTTGCTAATGGGTACAGAGATTCTTTTTGGGGTTATGAAAATATTCTAGAATTGAATAGTGATGAGTGTTGTACAACTTTTATGACTACATGTAAAATCATTGAATTGTAAGCTTTTAAGTGGCAAATTTTATGTCTCAAGAATCTTATGAGGTGGGCGTTATTGTCCCCATTTTCCAGATGAGAAAATCTGGACCTAGAATAGTCAGACTTTAGCCATGCTCCAATGGCAAATGGCATAGTGAGAATTTGTATTTATCTCTATTCTTTTCTACTTAACAAAAACAAGTTTCCTAGGGACTGCCTAGCTGGCGCCTGATCACTCGATATGAAACACCTGCTGGTGATAAATGTCCCTTTCCTTGAGGACATTCTATAATCCAGCCTGTCCAGTGACTTAAGCTGTCCCCAGGCTGGAAATATGGGTATGACATTTTTCTTTTCATGGTCAGAGGCAGACAGAGACAATTTTCTTTTCTTTCATCAAGTTTTCTGATTATTTACCAAAGAATAAGGAAAAGCCTGTGGTGAGAGGAGGCTAGATGTTAATTAAGACACAATTTCCTAAAAACAGTGTCTGCTCATGTGTTGGGGTAAAACTGGGGAGAAAATCAGCATTTTGGCTTTGTATGAGTTTCCTGTGTCTGTCATAACACGTTCCCAGCTTTGAACACACGTTTGTTATCTTAAGATTGCCTGCGGCCAGGAGTCTGGGCCTGGTGAGTGGAGGCCTCACCTCAGAGCCTTAGGCTCCATCAGGGTGAAATAAGGTATTGGCACAGCTTTGATCTTACCCGAGTCTCTAGGTTTTCTCTCCAGGACCACGGCTCGCTCCAGCTGCTAGACTCCAACCTCAGGTCCTTATCTTATGACCCTTTCTCCTTCGCATGGCGGCTTTCTCCTTCATGGCCCGTGGAGGAAGCTCTCCCCTTGGTCTGCCATCGAATCTTACACACTAGGGAATATTATCATGGGAAGGACTATTCCATCACTTTTCCCATGGAATATAACCTAATCAAGCCATATAATTTACAAATCATACCCATTCTCCAGGGGAGGAGATTATACAGGGCGTATGCACCAGGGGCTGGGAGTTTGGGGGTCCTGCTTAGGATTCTGCCCACCCCAGGCATTAAGATGTGCTGATTGCAATTAGGTCAGCTTGATTTGGTTCCACCAAATTTACAGTGTCCGTTCTTTGGAATATTGCCCCGAAAGACTTATGTGAAATGCACATGGCGGGCAGGCGAAAGTGGTGTTCATAACCTCTCCAGTTTTGTCATGTTTTGTGCTGTTAAGTCAAGAGCACCTCCAACCAAGAGGCCTGACACCCTCAACTGGAGCTGCCAGAGAGGTTCAGGGAAGTGCCACTTAAGGAGTAGGTGCCCCCAAATCATTACCTGGTACTAATTGTGCCACCACAGACGAGGCAGCTTAAAGAAGAGACATGTATTTTCTCACAGTCCAAGATCCAGGTGTGGGCAAGGTTTGTTTCCTCCGAGGCTCCTCTCCTTGGTGTGGAGATAGCACCTTCCCTCTGTGTCTTCACGTGGCTGCTCCTCTGTGTCTGTCTGTCCTGATCGCCTCTTCTCATAAGAAGACCCGTCAGATTAGGTCAGGCCCCACCCGATGACCTCACTGTAACTCCGCTTTAAAGACCCCATGTTTAAATACAGTGACATTCTGAGGTACTTGGGGTTGAGACTTCAATGGGCGTATTTTGGAGAGGACGTGATTCAACCCATAACACCAACCAAATGTGAGGTACACAGAAAAGGTGATGGCATTTTCTCACCACCAGTGAGGAATTTAGAGCATAGATGGAAATGGCTCATCGTCAAATGAATCATAAGGGGCCACAGAGGCATTTTAAGCACAGGGCTGCAGCGTTACCTCTTCTTGGCCCTTTCAGACGGCCCAAACCGGATGGCAGGTTAAAATTTACCCCTGAGATATTGTAAGTAAAGCTATAAAGTGGGGAAGATGCTTGTAAACACAATGAAGAAAATCTCAGAAGGCTTTATTAAAGTGGAACTCTTTTTTGGGACGTGAAATCGTCCTCGCTTCCCATGCAGCATGAATACTACTCAAAGACTTTTTGTTTTACCTCATTCTCTTGTTTTATGATGAATTTGTGCATGAAAAGACTCATTAAGGACATCATTATTCTACATTTATCAGTAATGAACTGTCTGTGGCACCTATTAGTGGCAAAATGGTCCGAGTCCCTTTCTGGATCTGTCTACATTTTTCTTCATTATTTACTGCTCAACTTCCATCCATTTCAAATGGATTCTGCTGGATGCAATTTTCCCCCCAATTGTTCTTTTATTTGAGAGACAAATATTAATAGAATTCATAATCCTCGAGGAGTCCACTCTGAACCTTCCAATGTTAAAATGACTTTTTAATTTTTAATACCGGGAAGGGACAGGGAGGCTCACCTTAGGAACCCACAATCTAGCCAACCCATTGCATTCATCATCCTACTTAATTGTCATAAGAACTCAGAGATGGTATTGTCACCCCAATTCACCAAAGAGAGGCTGGAGAACAGAGAGGTAGCCTGCTTTGTTTGGTCACTTAACTTACAGTTATGCCCACCATAGAGGCAAGGACCTGGAGAAACCCACTGCCAAAGATTTTGTGGCACGGTACGTTTTCTCTGACTTCCACATTCATGCTGATTCCAATGTATCCAGACACAGGCTCAAACCTGGAACTTATTAAAATGTGTGAGCCCCACTGCTGTCTGTGAGCCCGGCAACACCTTTGCTCAGTCTAGTTCATTTCTGCCAGTGTTTTTATGATGCAAATGACTCCTTCTGGTATAGTCTGTCACCTTTGATGCAAGAGAAGAGATTCTTTTAAAACAATCTTTCTCACTTTTTCAGCTCCTTTAGAGTTTTTCTCTTATCTCACTCCCCAGTGATTAACATTCCTTTTGACGACATAGGGAGACATCTTATCAAAGTCTCCACCCTGATGCCTGGAAGGTAATAAGGTTTTTACTTCCAAACTCTTCAGCATCTCTTGCTGTAATCGGTTGAGAGATATGCTAAATTCTTTTAAACTTTCTGTTATTTGCTTAGTGATTAGCAAACCAACTCTTAAATAGAATTTTAAAATGTTGACAAACAGTTCTTTATGTGCGTCTGTCCTGCCTAACTTTCCAGGGTGTGGGTTTTCATGATGCCCCTCTGCCACTGTGATATTAACTAAGGGCCTGCTTTCACTGGGCCTTTACCCTCTTGAAATGTTCTGTTACACGTATCAGTGAATTTCCTTTTTCTGATCATAAGATACAGAAATCGAATTCAAAGTGGCTTTAACAAAGGAGTCTTTCAAATACCGGGACTGCATTTTCTTAAAGTTTTACTTTAAATACTCTGTAGCACCTAATTCTTTCTAGGCACAGTAGGATCACAATACACATTTTTGACTGACTTATTACATGATATTGATATTTTTCTATTTATTTGTACAAATCGTTGTTCAATGATCTCAGTAACACTCTGTTAAACGTTTCTATTCTTCCAGTAGTTCAAGGCACTTTGCAGCACAAACAGGAAGCTTACAAAGTGCCTGGTGGAAGGAACATGGTTTCCAGACCCCAACCCACTGAGCAAAACTCTGCTGCCTCCGGACTCTGATTTTAGAAATGTTGCATCTTTTCAAGCATAGGAGTAAGAAAAATCTTCCTGAAGGAAGTGAGGTCAATCAAACAAAATATTAAGCTAAGGACTTAAGAAGTAGATGTTAACTGCTTTTTCTGATTCCCCAAACTGTGTTACATCTTTCATTTTATATTCTATGCTTTTGTGCTGTATTTCCCTTTCTTAACATATAGCACAATTTAATTAATTGTAAATGTGCACTGTTTTTTTTTTTTTTTTTTTTTTTTTGCAAGAATACTTACATAAAAAGCAGGGACTCTGTAAGTGCCGAAAGGATTGATGGAGGAATGTATGGTAGGTGATAGATGGGCTGATGGATGAACGGATTGATAGATGGATGGGTGGGCCAATGAATGAATGGTTGGATGGATGGATGGATGGATGGATGAAAACAACAGTCCTAAAGGCGAGAGCAGGGACTATCAAAATGTTCACTATATTTTATATTTTTATGGATAGAAATTATTTTAAAATGTACAACTACAATTATGACAAAATATACTCAGAAAAAATCAGGTATTTCAATAAACAAAACATGATATACACTTAAAATTCTTTTATAATTATTCTTTTTAAACGTTTATTTATTTTTGAGAGACAGAGGGAGAGAAAGCATGTATGGGGGAGGGGCAGAGAGCGAGGGGGACACAGAATCCGAAGCAGGCTCCAGGCTCTGCGCGGTCAGTACAGAGCCTGAGGCAGGGCTCGAACTCACAGATTGCAAGATAATGACCTGAGCTGAAGTCGGACACTTAACTGAGTGAGTCACCTAGGCATCCCTACACTTAAAATTCTTTAATTGGTTTCTAGAATATAGTCACAGTAAATAAAATATTTTGATATATATTTTAAGTACATGTATAAAAATCATATACATCAAAGAAAACATCATATGTGAGTATATTCTATCAGTCGTAAATGTTGAAAATAGCCATGTGCCCCAAACCCAGGTTGAGTGACAACCTGCCTTGACTGTGTCTTCCTCTCCCTTTGCAAGATTTAACCACTTTCCAGAATGTGTTTGTTGACCTTTGCTTTTCCTTGCAGTTTTCTGAAACATGTAACCATGCCCCCAAAAGTATTGTCTCCCCACTTTGTTCAAGTGTACATTTCAAAAAGTTAAAAAACACGACCTTCTTTACACTTATGTAGTGAGCACATGTTAACCATACATTTAACTCAAGAATGGGAAACTCACCAGCTGGTAGTGGTGATTTCAAGGAGGAGAAGAGAGACCAGAGTATAAAACTGATGAAAAGCTGATGAATGATAAAAGGGTGGCTTGTGATTGCTTAGTTAAAGAAAAACTCTGCTGGCCTACAGGTCAATAAGTCCATAAACTTTGGGGATATGTCTTCTAATGGATAGAAATTATTTGTAACCTAACAACCTTCAAAAATTAACATCTACTGTCCAGAGCTGTGTTGTTGATCAGTAGTAAATAGTAAGCTAAACGGAAGTCATATTACCCTTAGGTGGGCTTGGTTCTAGAACAATGTTGAAAGGGCTTCTTTCTGCTTTGATAATGATATTTCTGTCTCATTTCCAAGTTTGAGATGTTTCCATCTTAGCTTTATACATGTGGAATCCTAATATACATATTCTAATATTATATGTCCTCTTGTTATGTTTCTGAGTTGATCCAGGTTGATGTAGATAAACCATAGTTCATACATTTTAAGTGGGTGGAAACCCACAATTTATTTTCCATAAATATGTATTTTTAAGTGAAACTACTTCTTCCAGTATTCGATGTTCTTTTCACATACTACACCTATAAAAAAATGTTGTCTAGTGTGGCAAGTCTTTGTCAACACTTGGTTAAATAGCTCAGTCTCAGAAGCCAGCTAGGCTGGGTGTAAATCTCGGTTCTGGAATCTACTAAATCTTTCACTGTCTTTCCTTCCTCCTCCATAGAAGAGGATAATACTAGTATTGACTTGAGATTGAGATTGTGACTATAAAATGGTAGAACCCAAACTTAGCTTACAGCAAGGATTCACTAGATATTAGTGTTTATTGCTACATTTATTTTGCAGCTCAAATAGCTAAACTCCACAAATATCAATCAATAATACGCCTGTCTGTAAGTGGGTGTTCCAGATAAAGAATTTATACTGCTCTGACAAATGTGAAGAAAGAATATATGTCTTGGCTTGGAGTTCATTGGACATGAAATCACAGGGAAAAGGGATTTAGATAGGTGGAGGCTGATCAGCAGATTTGAATTTGAGGACATATAAGAAATTGCGATACATATGTATATTCGATTCATTCAAGTATTCTTGTTCTGATTCCACGTTTTCCAATCCATATCCTATACTATTTGACTTTGTCTGTAAGTCAGTCCCAGAGTGATAATGTCTGGCCATATAGACTTCAGCATCTTGCTGCCTGTGATTCTTGCTTCTCATTACAGCCCATTTTCTTCTCTGCTTATATGCCTGACACTCATGAATTTGGTTAATGTGAGTCACCCTCTGAAAGAATTTTTACTCAAGGTGCTAACATAAATCATACGTTTGAATCTCCAGGGCTCAGAGCTTGCCTCTGAAACATGACAATGTCAAGACTACTGGAACACCACTCTTTAAAGTGTGTTCTTGGACCAGTAACACCAGCATCACTTGGGAGCTTATTAGAGTTGCAGAATTTTAGGCTTCACTCAAAACCGACTGGAAAACTTCAAAATCTGTATTTTATTAAGATCCTTGGGTGACTCATATGCACATGAGCATGGGGAAAGCACACTACCAGAACATAAAGCCTGCCTGCCCCGTCCCAAACACATCCACATATTCATCTGGCTAAACTTCTACTTTGGGATGTAAAGAGAAAAAAAAAGACGTGAAGAGGTGGAAAAATGGGAAATTGAAATAGAAGAGTAGGATGTTATATTTACTGTTTATAAGGAGGAAAGTATTTGTCAGTATCAGTGGGTGGCTGATAAAGGAACTATCAGTGAGTGTGAGGAAATAAAGGATCCTGGGTTGGAGTTTGAATGAGCGATTTGCTCAGACATCGATGGCCTTTAGGAAGATTACAAGACTGGGGTGCGGGATTCATGCTCAGGTGTCAAAGTGTCAGGAATACAAGGAAGGGACCAGGGTTTCTACTCGATAGGAGTAGAGCGAGTGATAGCCCATAGGGCAGGGGATTTTGTATCTGTTTATTAGACTGGTTTTACACTAGAGGGTGACAACCTCACTCATCCCTGTGTCTCTTACGGTGATAGAATAGTTTGAACACAGTGTGTTCTCAACCAATGCTGGTTGCAAGGATGAATCGTGTTAATGGCATCTCTTGAGGAATTTCTGTTTTTAGTATTTTATCTATATTAATGAATCTAATCTTGATTTTTAATCCAACAAAGTTCGTTGTTTGTCCTCTTCCTTCTCCTCTTTATCATCATCATCATCATCCCCAGTGGACGACTTGGGGAACTAGCAATGTCCAGAGTAATTTGTCCAAAGCCACATAATAAGTGAGCCTCAGAGATGGGTTTCAGATCCAGACAGTCTGATCTGATGTCACTCTCCAAGGAAAGGATGAACCATATGATAGGATGTTTGCATAAACATACAAATCCAGAGCAAGGACCATTCTTATCCCTTGGTGAAAAGCTGAAAGTACATGGTCCTGTTTTCTTCATTGAAGTGTGCACCTGTATGCTGAACCAGCATAATGTCAAAGTAGCTTTGAAAAACCTCCAATAAAATAATTTGATTCTTCTCACTGAAGCAGATTCATTTGGCGGGAGAAGTTCATAAGCTGAAAGGGAAACTCAGAATGTGAGATGACACATCAAAATTAAAATATATATTTTATATATATATAATATATATTATATATATATACACAATTTTTAAAAATGTCCTCTTATAATAAGTATGGAGAAAAGGTCAGCTTTCCTCTTTTGTTACATTCTCCTCACTTCACAGATCACACTGATAAATTTGGCATCTCTTGGAATGTGCATGGTCCAGAAATTATGAAGATATTATGAAGCTATGTGGGTTAAAAAAAAATAAAAAGCAGAATAATGGAGGAAGAAAGAAAATATAGAAGTATTTTATAGTATTATAATATGTGAGTGTCAACACTCATTTAAAAAAATTATAGTGTTTATTTGTGAGAGAGAGAGAGACAGACAGAGACAGAGAATGAGCAGGGGAGGGGCAGAGAGAGGGGGATACAGAATTCAAAGAAGATTCCAGGGTCTGAGCTGTCAGTGCAGAGCACGAAGCAGGGCTCAAACCCATGAACCATGAGATCATGACCTCAGCCAAAGTCCAAGGCTAAACTGACTGAGACATCCAGGTGCCCCTCAACACTCAGGTTTTAAAAATTGTATTTATTTGTTTTGAAAAGAGACAGAGACAGCATGAGTGGTGGAGGGGCAGAGAGAGAGAGAGAGAGAGAGAGAGAGAGAGAGAGAGAGAATCCCAAGCAGGCTCTACACCAGCAGTACAGAGCCTGATGTGTGGAGCTCTAAGCCATAAAACTGTGAGATCATGACCTGAGCCAAAACCAAGAGTCAGATGCTTAATTGACCAAGCCACCCAGGCGCCCCTCAACATTCCTGTTTTAAAATGTGAAGTAACTTTTACACCTAATAATTTTCTATTCTAATTCATCACACATCCTGTAGTGTCCCACCAGCTGCAATCGTGTCTATCCTGGCGGCCATGACAGCGTGTGACATCATTTGTTTTGCATGGCCACGTGTGCTCTGAGAGTAGAGAACTTAGTCCTTTGTCCTCAGCACTTACAAATGCTACACCTACTCTCGTCTTCTTCAAGCTATCTTGTGTATTGTTTACCTCTTTCTGTGTCCTTAACCCACACTTTTCTGATAATGAACCAGAATACAGAAAGATCTTGGCTCTGGGATTGAATGGTATTGTCCCTCTTTGTCATAACTGTTCCTCCCTTGATGTCAAGACTCTTAAATGGACATCCTAAAGCTTCTGTGAGACCTTTGATCATGCCAAGATATAGGTAATGTTCTTTGTTATTTTCAGTTTTGGTTTCAGGTGTGTGTGTGTGTGTGTGTGTGTGTGTGTGTGTGTGAGAGAGAGAGAGAGAGAGAGAGAATGCCTCCTTCCTATTGATTTCTTATAATGCTATATACAATACAATACAACACAATACAATCCAGTACAATATATAATACAATTAAATTAAAAAGTGACAATAAAGGGTCTGGGTGAGAGCTTCAATGGGACATCTCCCCCAAAGAACTGAACTTCCTCTGGACTCTGTGTGGTCTCTCCAGCTGTAGATCTCACCTGCTCCTTTGACTTAACTCTGAGCACTTCCCTAAAGGGTAAGACAATGCTGCTTCTCAAGGGCAAAATTTCCCCCTCCACTTCAATGAAGCGTCTGTATTGCTGGTGCAGCACCAGGGGAAAATATTCTGCTTCTCTCTGCAGCGCTTAGCTGTCAAATGCCTGGGGAATGTTCCCATTTCCTCTCTTACCTACTCTTGCCTAGGTGATTTCATCTCCATCTATAGCTTTATTTATTTATTTATTACATTTATTTATTTTTGAGACACAGAGAGAGACAGAGCACAAGTGGGGAAGGGGCAGAGAGAGAAGGAGACCCAGAATCCGAAGCAGGCTCCAGGCTCCGAGCTGTCAGCACAGAGCCCGACGCGGGGCTTGAACCCACAAACCGAGAGATCATGACCTGAGCCAAAGTCAAACGCTCAACTGACTGAGCCACCCAGGCGCCCCAATCCATCTATAGCTTTAAATAGCATCAATAAGCTGATGACTCCCCAATTTATATCTTTAGCCTTCAAAACTCCCTTGAGCTCAAGAATTTTACTAATGGCTTACTCGACTGTTCCACTTGTATATCTAAAGGAATTTCAAATCGAGCAACCTCAAAACAGGAGACCTTCTATTTTGCATCCCCAGACCTATCCCTTGGTAATCTCTCCAAGTACACAGCACCATCCAACATGTGAAGTTGTTCTTGATTACATTTCTTTCCAACGTCTAGGCCAGTCCCTTGGCGTGTTTCCCTCCATGATTCACCCTCAGTCTTCTCATGTTTCTCCCTTTCCACTGACTTCGACTGGTGCCAGCTAACACTATCTCTTGCTTGGAGTAATAAAATAGCTTAAATTCCAAGCAAGAATTTAAGCATTGGGGTACATGTGCTCCTACATATGTACTTCCCTACAATCTGTAGCTATAGAGACATTTTTATTTATTTTTAATTTTATTTTTAAATATAATTTATTGTCAAATTGGTTTCCATACAATACCCAGTGCTCATCCCAACTAGTGCCCTCCTCCATGCCCATCACCCACTTTCCCCTTACCCCCACCCCCCATCAACTCTTAGTTTGTTCTCAGTCCGTAAGAGTCTCTTATGGTTTGCCTCCCTCCCTCTCTGTTACTTTTTTTTCTCTTCCCTTCCCCCATGGTCTTTTGTTAAGTTTCTCAAGATCCATATATGAGTGAAAACATATGGTATCTGTCTTTCTCTGCCTGACTTATTTCACTTAGCATAATACCCTCCAGTTCCATCCACGTTGCTGCAAATGGCCAGATTTCATTCTATCTCGTTGCACGTAGTATTCCATTGTATACATAAACCACATCTTCTTTATCCATTCAGGAAAAAAAAACTCTTTGACCTCAGCCACAGAAATTTCTTACTTGACACATCTCCAAAGGCAAGGGAATTAAAAACAAAGGTGAACTATTGGGACCTCATCAAGATAAAAAGCTTCTGCACTGCAAAGGAAACAGTCAACAAAACTAAAAGGCAACCTATGGAATGGGAAAAGATATTTGCAAATGACATATCAGATAAAGGGCTAGTATCCAAAATCTATAAAGAACTCACCAAACTCCACACCCAAAAAACAAATAATCCAGTGAAGAAATGGGCAGAAGACATGAATAGATACTTTTCCAAAGAAGACATCCAGACGGCCAACAGACACATGAAAAGATGCTCAACATCACTCCTCATCAGGGAAATACAAATCAAACCCACACTGAGATACCACCTCATGCCGGTCAGAGTGGCTACAATGAACAAATAAGGAGACTATAGATTCTGGAGAAGATGTGGAGAAACAGGAACCCTCTTGAACTGTTTGTGGGAATGCAAGCTGGCGCAGCCACTCTGGAAACCAGTGTGAAGGTTCCTCAAAAAATTAAAAATAGATCTACCCTATGACCCAGCAATAGCACTACTAGGAATTTACCCAAGGGATACAGGAGTGCAGAGGCATAGGAACACATGTACCCCAATGTTTGTAGCAGCACTTTCAACAATAGCCAAATTGTGGAAAGAGCCTAAATGTCCATCAACTGATGTACAGAGATATTTTTAAAGTACCATCCAGATTATATCAACCCCTTTCTGCTCCAATTAAAAATCCTCCCATTTCCAATATAAAATTCAATATAAATTTTATATTTATAAAAATGTGTTATAAATGTAAATTTATAGAAGTAACTATATTGATGCATTTCTTTATTTGATAAATACATTTATAAACCTTACACTTATAATATAAAATCCCTCCATGGTTTCCCTTTGCACCCAGAATAAAATCTGACCTATATACCAGCCCTCAAACTGTGACAAAATGGAACCCACGACTTTTTCTAAAAACTCTTTTCAAACTCCCCTTGCTCACCACCCAAGTTTATCTCCTTCCTTCTACTCTGTATGGCCCAGTGCAGCTCATGATGATGCCCAATCTGAGCAGCTCATGGGAAGCAGCTTTTCTCTGCCAGCCACTTCTTATCATATTGCTTTTTTATTTTCTTCACAGTACTTGACATTGTCAGAAATTCTTTAATTTAGTTTGCGTTGTGTCTCCCTCCTCCACTGAAATACCACTGCACGAACCCAGGCGTTTTGTTGTCCATATATTTTAGTCTACTTCCATCGTCTTAAACAGAACTTGGTACAAAGAAGATGCTCACAAAACATTTATTGAGAATGACTGGCTGACTGACTGACTAAATCCTTACTTTAGTTTACGCCTTATCCTTACAGGTGGGGACTTGGCTGCTATTGGGAGGGTACATTTTCTTCTTTAAAATTTTACTGACCTCCCTACTTCCTTATGTAGTGAGAATTTATACAAGCTCGTCTGCAAATTGTTACAAGACTCCTGGCGTGAGAAATAAATACGATTTGTCCAAGTTTCAAAGAGCCTGCTATATATTCTCAGGTGTTCATGGCTATGATATCACAGATAATGGCTTACACAAGTCACATGACTTTTTTTTTTTTTCTTAATAAGGCACAACTGCAAAATATGATGAAAATACCAGCTTTTCCAGTCTCATTGCTATGGCTGGTGGTCTTATGCATCTTACTCGGCCTTCCCTCCATGCTACTTTTACTTGGACTAATTTTTATGGTTTGTTTTTGTATCTTGGCACTGCTTTATAGCTTATTCCATGGGCTTGGGCTTTTTGGCAGAGGTATCTTATCTTTCAGCTCCTACCCACCGGCAATCTTTTGGTTTGCTCTATCACACCATGTGCTGTCGTCAGAAGATTTAATGGTTAAGACCTCTGGTTTTGACCATCATCTCTACTACTTTCAAGTTGAGTGACTTCGGGCAAATTACATATCGACTCTCAGCAATAGTTTCATTACGTATGAGAACGGTGGTCGTTCTCATCGGATACCTGTGAAGTTGATGTGAGTGTTGGTCCAAAAGCACAGGCAGTAAGACGGTAACCAGTATTATCGGTGTGAACTCCCCAGGCCACCTTGTCCCCAGGCCACCTTGTCCTCTCTCTTCTCAACAAAAGCAACATATAACCAGGATTAAAAGGTGTCAATGCTACCAAGAGCCATGATGGAAAGCCTAACATGATTCTTGGTACATACAGTGTTTGAAATACTTGTTGGCTAAATGAATAGAAGCACAGATGTCTGTCTCTGGGTAGACTCCCCGTAATGTACCCAAGTTCTGTTTGTTAGGAATGCAAGCTATTAAAATAAAATATTGCCACTGCGTTTGAGGTCATCGAGGGTATTTTCTCAAAGTGAATTTCATTTTTGAACGAATAGAATATTTGCTTTTGCTTCATGCTACAAAGAACAACAACAAAATTGTGACTTTGAAAAAAAAAGTTCTGTAAGTGGACACTTTCTTAGTATGAAGCTTTTGAGCCACAGAAGTTGTGGGAACTGTAGAAGTAGATAGATCTGGAGTTGCACCCAGGATACATCAGACTAGCTCTGTCAATTTGAGTTTTATGTGTCAATTTCTGCCCTTGTTTCTTCAGCATTAATGTGGGGAAAACAAACTGTGAGCATGGAGAGTTGTTAGACTATGCACAAACCCAGCCCGTTGGATGGCACATTGGATAAATTACTGCCTGGTCTCTGGGCTTCACCTTCCTCATCTGTAAAGTAGGGTGATGGCAACGGGATCTGACAGATGGGTCAAGGAGTGCCGCAAACTTATTGTGGTACATGATAGACGGTAAAACGTCACCATGAGTTTTCTGTCCTTCTTTTCTCATCCCTCTTCCTTTTACCTTCCACTTGTTTTTTTCTTCATCTTCTGCATTTGGGACATACATTGATAGAATTCTTATAGCAACGACAGCAATAACTATCTTTGGAAGTATTTATATGCAGGCGTAGAAGATAGATTCCCACCAAAGAAAGTAAAAATAATAACTACCATAATTGGACGATGTACCATACATCTGGTACCTTATATTGCACACCCTAATTCTGGCAATTTATCAGATAAGAATTGCTACCTCCCTAATTCTTTTAAAGGACTTGCAACACCAAGGGAGTGATTCTAAGGCAATAGCTACATCAAATACTCAGTTCTCAATATATAGGTCTAATAAAAAAAAAAAAAGAATTGCTGTCTCCATTTTTAGAATGAGGGTAAAGACACCGAGGATGAGAGAGGTTAAATGATGTTTTCAAGGTTGTAAAACTTGTAAGTGGTAGAGCTAGCTTTGTAAGTCAAGCTTGCCACATTCAGGTGAAACGATGTACTTTGCACGCTCTCTTTGCGTGTTTGTGACAAAGTGAATCTCAATTTATTCCCAAGAGATGTCCGTTCATCTGATAGAACATCCTTATCATTCCTTGTGTCTAGCAGCAAGTGGAAAAATAATACATTAGGTGAGGAGAGAGGAGGTCATGTTCTTCAGCAGAGGGAACAATGTTTTGGAACTCTGTCTAATTGTACCCTTGGAAAATATAATACATTTATCAGTATGTGTTATTTCCCAAGCCTGTGACAAAATAAAAAAAAACATCACTCAAAAGTCCAGAGAGGCAGGAGTGCCTGGGTGGCTCAGTCGGTTAAGCATCTGACTCTTAGTTTTGGCTCATGTCATGATCTCACGGTCATGAGATCGAGCCCCCTGGCGGGCTCCTTGCTGAGCATGGAGCCTGCTTGGGATTCTTTCTCTCTCTCTCTGTCTCTAAAACAAAACAAAAAAAAAAACCAAAACAAAACAACATAACACAACACAACTAGGGAAGCAGCCTAGATGTCAAACTCTTTCCCAGGCAGATAAAACTGGACCTCCCCCAAATTCTAGACTGATAGCTGCCTAAAGGCCAGGGATTGGGTCTAGGCCAGGTGTGTAGGGTCACTGGGATGACTAGAAGTATGATGAAATGTTGAATGATCTTACTTGTAGTAGAGTCCAAAGGTGGAAATTCATAGGTCGTCAGACATGAGTGGGGGGGGGGGGGCAGGCTGAGGAGAAGGTGTGGAGGTGAAACAGGAGGTTAGATGGCCAAAGAGACTTCACAATTTTTATAAAGAAAAGCTAGGGTCCCTTACATTGAATGTCAGCTACAGTGAGGATGGATGTCTGGTGGAGGCACGGGCCAGGGTGAGGGTGGTTTCCTAGCTGTGCTCAAAAAAACATCAATGAGAACCATTACCTGTTTCGATTGTTCATTTAGGGAACTTCCTAAAACACCCATTGACCCTTTAATGGAAAGCAGCAACACTTCGGACCCTTAAATTCTTTGAATCCTTCACGTAAAAGTCCTCGCCTTGCCGTTCCCACCAATCCCAGACTGTTGTATCATGATTGCTTTCTGACCCTTATCAAGTACACACATTCAAAGACTTTCCTTAAGGCAGACTTCTGAGTCTCAATAAATTCTGATCTTAACATTCCCATGCTGGGACACTGCCAAAGCTTTGCAAAGATTGTATTTCCTTTACCCCAGTAAGCCATAAACTCACCTTTGTCTTCTTGACAGGTTATGTTGGTGATATTTGGATAGCCAGTTTTTGACAGTTTCCATGACGGGTCCAAGTGGGTGTAACTCCGGACATCCGAATCCTATGTCAAACAGAGAAGGCTTGCTCACATATGTCAAACTTCCAAGATATATTTGATTGGAAGAAATATTTCCAGCTAATAATAATTTTTAAAACGTTCTGAAAATCATTGTTGCATTAAAGAAAAATGACCTCAGGGGCGCCTGGGTTGCTCAGTCGGTTGAGCGCCTGACTTGGGCACAGGTCATGATCTCGCGGTCCGTGAGTTTGAGCCCCGTGTCGGCCTCTGTGCTGACAGCTCAGAGCCTGGAGCCTGATTCAGATTCTGTGTCTCCCCCTCTCTCTGCCCCTCCCCTGCTCATGCCCCTCCCCTGTTCACGCTCTGCCTCTCTTTGTGTCAAAAATAAATAAACATTAAAAAAATTTTTTTTAATAAAAAAGAAAAAAGAAAAGTGACCTCTGAATTGTTCCACCTGAGTCTGGTATGTTTCTCCTTCATTGTCTATATACTTTGGAGGAAATCTCAACCTCACAGATCCCTTGTCCCTTTCTTTACACAATGTGGTGGGTGTTTAACCAGAAATGCTTTAAGGTGCCTTCCATCTTTAATAATTCTATGGCTCTAAAATGTCTTTGCATTGATGCCGTCTGTCAAGATGACCTCTTAAGACATAAACTTCTGTTCCTAAAATGCTAATTGTCCTCACAGCATCCAACAGAATGCTGGGCACATACCAGTCACTCAATAACCAGCTGTTGGTAGTTTGTACAATTGAAGCTGGATTCAATTCAATGTCTGGAGTTTTTTATTATAACTGTCTGATTCAGTAATGCACCAAGATAATTTTATATCAGAGACAAAGCTGATTCATGGAGGGTGAGGGAATTCACATTTATTGAATGCCCGCCAATGGCAGCCCCAGTCCTGAGGGTTTTGTATGCAGGAGAGATCACCACACTTTATTCAAACAGTTTGAAAACAGAGGCTAAGGCAGTTTGAGGAAATTTCCTAGTTTACTAGTCTATGCAAGACAGGGATTAAAGCCAAATGTGTCTGGTGCCCCATCCCATGCTCACCTAGCTACGGTAAGCATTAGGATCAACTAAAGCTTTACCGAATGTACAAAACTTTGAATCTTGAGGCCAGATGTTAGGACTTACAGATTCTGGATGGGACCTAGGACCCTGCCATGAATGATTTCAATTCTGATCGTCACTGAATTAAAGACCTCGCTGCCATCATCTTAGTACAGAAAAGGGAACCGAGATCCACGGCCACTTAGAGACCCTGCTGGTTCATGGAGGTGCCTTTGTTTAAATTCAGACCCCTCTAGATTCTTAGATTCAAGACATTTTTTTTTCAAGTTTTCCTTTCTAAAAATTTTTATCAGTTATTCACGCATTTAGTACAAAAAGCAAAGTCATTCCCTAAGTGCTGTTATGGAAGAGACTGTCCCTGACCACTTTCCAAATGTATTTCTTCTCAACCAAGGACAACCACTTCCAGTGCCATTTATCTCCGTGTTTATATAACAAATTAAATGCCTACTTGTTGCTTTTCCAGTTTGAAGCTTCGAGTGATGTGTTCTCAGCATGGAAAATGAGGATTTTTTCTTTCTTTTACATCTCTGTCCTTTACATCAACCACTAACCCACGTTCTAAGTGTTCCTTCTGCCTGTTATAAATATATCATACTTTTGTTTCAATCTTTCTTTGGAATTTAAACTATCATGACCACGTAAATCTATTGATGGCTGGGTCATTTGGTCAGATGTGGTGATTTTTATTTTCCCTGTGCAATATTTTATCTTTGTTATCACATAGGTGCATATCATGAACATGTTACCTACATTTTGGTCAGCTGTGAAATACGATTTCACACTCATGAAAATGGCTAAAATTTTAAAATGGTCAATACCAAATATTGGTGAGATTGTGAAGTCACTTGAATTTTCTTGCATCGTGCGTGGGAACATAAAATATAAGCACTTTTAGAAAAATGATTTGGCAATTTTTTGTAATGTCAAATACACGTGGACCCAGTGATCCAGCAAATCCACCCAAGAGTAATGGCTACACATGTGCCTAGGAAGTTCTGTATACAAAAGTTCACTGCAGCTGTATTCTCAACAGTCCCAAACCAGAAAAGCTCAAATATCCATGATTAGGTGAATAAACTAAGAAGAAGAAGAAGAAGAAGAAAAAAAAGATGGCATATTCTTACATTGGAATACTACTTGACCATAAAAAAGAATAGTTGATCTGTATAATAACATAGGTTGATATACAAAAAAAAAAAAAAAAAAAAATTACATTGAGAAAAATAAACCAGCCTCCAGAGTAAGCAATGATGTGTCTATGCACATGAAGTGATAGAAATCTGGAGAGTGTTTGCTGAGGGAATGGCTGGGAAGGAGCACATATCGGGGGCCAGTGAAACAATCTAGGGTGTGGTGAGAGGTAATGATGATTTGCATATACACATTTGACAAACTTACTGAACTTTACAATTAAGATCTGTGTGCTTGATTGTGTGTAAATTGTAATTCGATGAAAATGAGAAAAATAAATGTGGGAAGGGTATGAGCCTTCACTGAAATCACTTCCACCAGGAAACAGAACATGTGGCCCAGGCTTGGGGTTGGGGGTCAGAGCTGAGGTAGAATTCATGTCTATTTACATCACTTTCCTTTTTTATAAGATGGGACTACTGACCCCTTCTCATCAGGGTATGCTTAGGATTAAAGGACACAACAGAGGTGAGAGTTTTCTCCTGTGTTTCAATTGTATTTTCATTCTTTCATTTACTTTAGCTGGTATCTTCTTCACTTCTTTCCTGAACCTCAGGTTCACAATCCCAAGTGTATTAGTTTGGACAATTTGGAAATTGTCAAACTGGAAAGCGTCAAAGACACTTGTCAAACAAAAGAAACCCTCAGCCCCAGCTGGCTCTAACTCCCCAGGAGCCTCGAAGGAGAAGGCCAAAGCGCAGGAGACAGAGCATTAGCCCAGCACTGGGTGCTCCTGGGGTGGCTGCCTCTGTGCCTTGCGGGGGGGCTCCACTTGTCAGCACTGCTGCCCCACCCACAGCAGAGCCAGCCGTCCCCAGCCAGGTTGCTCTGTCTCCTGGGAATGTCACCTGAGGGCCAAGAGACAATGGAGCTGAGTCACATCAATGACACCAGGCCCGCTGGGAGAAAAGACCACCCAGCCCTGCCTAATCTTGGATCTAAAACTCGTCCCCTGATTCCTGCTGATACCCCACCCCCAACAGGTGAGTTCTGTAGCTTGAGACCTGAAAACCGGAGCCATTGCAACAACCAGTCTTGTCTCCATTTCTCAGAACTTTTGTTGCTTCTTAATCTTCCAGATTCAAAATCCCCCTTCCTCCAATCTGTGCCCACCGACTGCCTAACACCCAGAGAAAGGGGGCAGAGAACATCTTGGAGACCTTCTCCGCCCCAGGCAAAGTCTCTCAATCTTGTAATTCTCTGGAGGTTGTCCCCACCCCACACTACACACTCACCTTCCCCCATCTTCCCGAGGCTATTGGATTAGCATGAAAACATGGGAGACTCTGGGGCCAAAACCCTATAAATATTTGAAGAATAACTCTCTTTTCATGTCCTGTTTGAAGAATATTTTTCGTTTTATGTTCTTTCCTTCCTCCTAATTAGTTTATTTTTTTGTGGAGTGCTGGAAAGCAAAGTCATTCTGTTAACATATATTAAAATGTGTCCCTGACATTTGAAGAACTATTTTCAATAACGTCTGTAATTTTCTGTCATTCTGGGTAGTGTGGTGGAAAAATATAAATAAGGAAAATTCAAGTTAATGTCTTTTTGATTTTTTATACTTTTGATATAAATAAATTGAGATTCAATAAATATTTATTAGGCACTTTTGTGTACAGACTATTTGTTATGCTAATACTTGCATAACAACAATAATAACTGCTATCATTTAAATGTACTAGGTAGTATACTAATTCTATTATTTTATTTAATTCTTATTACAATGCCAAAGGTGGGTATTATTCTAATATCCATTCTTTTAGAAGAGAATCAGGTTTAGAGAAAGGAATTAGAGTAATTTAAGATCATATAATATATGGTAGAAACAGAATTTTGAGGACAGTTTTTTTCCCCAGTTTTGTTGAGATATAATTGACATATAACATTGAGTTTAAGGTATACGGGGTGTTGATTTGGATTTGATTCACATATACTCCGGAATGATTACCACCAGAGAGTTTTCTAATACTTCTATCATGTCACATAATTGTCATTTCTTTTTTGTTGTAAGAACACTTACGATCTACCCTTTTAGGGGCTTTCACCCATATAATACATCATTATTCATTATTCAATTCTGTGTATTAGATCCTTAGAATTTATTCATTTTCTACTTGGAAGCATGTACTCTATGACCAACATCTCCTTATTTCACCCATTCCTAGTCCCTGGTAAGTGCCATCTACTCTGTTTCTATGAATTTGGCTTTTTTAGATTTCACATGTAAATGATATCATGCAGTATTTGTCTTTCTCTGTTTGGCTTCTTTCACTTAGCATAATGCCCCCAAGGTCCATCCATGATATATCTATATATATTATATCTATATATCTCTATATATGATATGATATATCTATATATATATCTATATATGATATATCTATATATCATATATCATAGATCATAGATCATAGATCATATCTACCATCTATATCTACATATATCTATATAGTCTGTATCTGTATATATCTCTATCATCTCTCTCTCTCTCTCTATCTTTAGCCATTTAGCCATCACAGACATTTAGGTTGTTTTCATATCTTGGCTATTGTGAATAAAGCTGCAATAAACATACAAACCTGGAAATGCAGATATCTCTTAGATATTCTGTTCTCATTTCCTTTAGATATATACCTAGAAGAGGGTTTCAGGATCATATAGTAGCTTTATTTTTAATATTTTTAGAAACCTCCTTACTGTTTTCCATACAGCTGCCATTTTACATCCACACCAACAGTGTACGAGGGCTCCCTTTCCTCCACATCCTTGCCAACACTTATTATCTCTTGTCTTTCTGATGGTAGCCTTTCTAACAGGTGTTAGGTGATATCTCATTGTGGTTTTACATTTCATTTTCCTGATGATTAGTGATGTTGGGCACCTTTTAATGTACCTGTTGTCCATTTATTTAAAGTAAGCTCTGTGCCCAACATGGGGCTCAAACTCATGACTCTGAGATCAAGAGTCCCATGCTCTACCAACTGAGCCAGCCAGGCACCTTTACTTGTTGGCCATTTGTAAAGTAATCCCATTCTCAACGGCACCAAGACTGATAAAATACTTATAAATATGCTTGACCGAAGAGAAGAAATTTCTGTACGTTGAAAACCATACGATTTTGACGAAAGAAATACAAGAAGGCACAGACGGAAAGGTAGTCCATGCTTATGCATTGTTAAAATGTTCACACTCCCCAAAGCCATCTATAGATCCACTGAGGACAATCCTACCAAAATCTCAGTAGTATTTTTCACAGAAATAGAAAAAAAAATCTTAAAAGTTTGCATGGAATAAAAAAAAAATACCCTAATTAACCAAAGCAATTTTGAGAAACAAGAACAAAGCTGGACGCATCACACTTTCTGGTTTCAAACTATACAATGAAACTATGGTAAATGAAACAGTATGGTACTGGCATAAAAATAAACATATAGATCAATGAAACACAATAGACAGCCCAGAAATAAACCCACACATATACACTCAAATAATTTGACAAGGGAGCCAAGAATACACCATGGGGGGAATGATTGTCTCTTCAATAAGTGGTGTTGGGAAAACTGGACAACCACATGTAGAAGAACATGATGGACCTCTATCTTATACCGCTCACAAAAATTAACTAGAATGAATTAAAGGCTTGCACATAACTACTGAAACTCTAAAATTCTTAGAAGAAAACACAGGGAAAGAATCCTTGACATTGGTCTTGGCAATGTGTTTTTTTTTTTTTTTTTTTTTGATATGACACCAAAAGCACCAACCACAAACACAAAACTAATGAGTGGGACTACATCAAGCTTAAGTTTCTGTACAGCAAAAGAAACAGCCAACAGGATGAAAAGTCAGCCTATGGAATGGGAGAAAATATTTGCAAACCATATAGTTGATAAGATATTAATACCCAAAATATGTAAAGAGCTCATACAACTCAATAACAACAACAACAACAACAACACAACCTGAATGAAAACTGAGTGGAGACCAAAATAGACACTTTTCTTAAAAGTCTTATTTTAATTGATTCCAGTGTTATGTTTGGGACTCCTAGGGCAGAGGCTGTCAGTACTCCTCATACATCCCCTCACGCTGATGGATTCCTAATACCCAGTGCCTGATTTCTTTTATGACACACCTCAATTCACTCTGCCCAAGCTGTGATCAACTAGAAATACTGGGGAATCTAAGCCCACTGCTCCAGCAGTCCTCAAATAAAGACAACAAAAGTTTAGGTAGAAATACCCCAGCTCACTAGGCCTTCAGGTGGGCTAACTCTGAGGGACATGCTCTATATGGTTCCAGCATTCTCCGGTAGTCCACAGTAATAACAAGCCCTTCCTGCTTGCTTGCGTTTCTGGGCTCAGTCCTCTGCTCCCCTATTTTTTTTTTTTTTTTACCACTTGTACCTGTATCCTTATTGCCCAGTCTGCTTCCGAGTAAACCCAAACTAAGATGATTGCTGTGCTAAATCCTAATGGAAGGTCAGCGTTTGCTTCTAGAAGACCACGTTGAGTCCATGGAGGGAAGTGAAGAAGTGAGTGCCTCTGTTTTGGGGAACTCTGAGGAGCACAGCCATATGTGCATGTGCGTAACATCCTAGATGATGTGTTTACAGGAAAACACAAGCTAGTATGAACTGAGAGCTAACATCCCAACATTGATGACACAGGAACAGAAATAGAGCAGAAGACTGGCCTGGGATGTAATCCGTGGGGAAGAGAGACTGGAAATATATTGTGAAGACAAGAAAGGAGACATTATAGAATGGGAGACCTTCTGGGCACAAGCAGAGAATAGAGCAGGGGCGAGCATCATGGGCATTAGGCGCTCACTCACCGATGAATACATTTGCTAGAATATATTCAGTCCTTAGCACTGGAAGCGCATCGGGCTCATAGACTACATCTCTTAGCTGTTGGCCTCAGAACTCTGAAAATGTCACAGAAGCCATGAGTCACGAGCTGGCAATATGGGGCATAGCATATGAATTGTGACCTCAGATAAATTTTCTCATTTTAGTAAGCCTATTAAGTAAATATTTGTGACTCTGTCCTGCAAAGATCCTGGAAACAGAGCAGAGGTAACACAACCAGTCTGCGAAGCAAGCTGGATACGACATTGAACCACAGTGACATGAACTATCATGGTGGATTACCTGCCAAGCGTTGGGGGTGAGCCATCTACAGTGTAAACTGTAACTCAGTCTATCCTCCTAACAATCGTTACTAAGCAATTATCATTGACATTTTGCAGATGAAGGAACTGAGGCCCACGATGGCGAAGTTACCTATAGAGCTGATGCATGATGCATATGTGATGGTAAGACAAAAAAAAAAAGAACTCAGTTTAACCTCCTTGGCCATTTCATTTCTAAGAATCATGTGATTTTGTGTTTAATTTTGAAGCTTTCATTTTGTGCTTCAATTTGAAATGATTTCAGCTCTTCTTCCATGGTGGAGGTCCCTGTCTCCTTGATCAAGAGCTTTCTCCAGATTAACCCCATCCCAGGGAGCCTGTGGACACGTGGCTGTGTTGATTCTGCCAAGGCAGGGCCTTTGGGGCAAGGCCTCTGAGTAGGTAGGAGTCCATCAGTCAAGGACCGTTGTGTCCTGTTGTCACTTACATTGACTTCTCTGTTATCTCTTTGAGCATTTTGTTCTGCGATCATAGAACTACACGTTGTGTCTCATGCAGCTGGGCAGTGGGCCAGGGAGAGACTCTGACCCCTCACTGTCTGTGGGAGGCTCTGCACTCTGCCAGCACTCAATAAAGGCAAAACATCTACAATGCGCCTGCCATTATCAATCTATAAGGAGCTATTGGCAAGCTGAATAATGTCCTTCCAAGATGTCCGTGTCTCAATCCCTAGAATTTGTGAGTGTATTGCCTTATAAAGTGAAAGAGACTCTGCAGATGTAATTAAATTAAGGATCTTCAGTTGGGGAGACTGTCCCAGATTATCGAGGTTGCCTCGATGTCATTATAAGGGTCCTCAGAAGGGGGATTCAGGAGGGGCGAAGTCAGGAGAAAAGACCTGTGATAATAGCAGCAAAGTGATAGGCTTTGAAAATGGAAGGAGGAGCTACAAGTGAAGGAGTGAAAGTGCCTTCCAGAAGCCGGATTAGTCAAAGAAATTGATTTTCCTTTACAGCCTCCAGGGAGAGGGCAGTCCTCCCGACCCATTTGGACTTGAAGACAAGTGTGTACATTGGCGTAATCCACCTAGTGTGTGGCCATCAGCTAGGGCAGCAGTAGGAAACCATAATATCTAATACCACTAAATCATCTGCCTGCAGTGGTAAGTCAATTCTATGTTAGTACTGGGGCCAGAAGCAGAGCGCTAAGTGCCACGCATCAGGGCTTTCAGGGGGCATGTCCTGAATTTGAATCCTGGCAAAACGATTCAGTAGTTCCACAGTCTTGGGCGTAGTAACCACATTCAACGCATCCTAAATTATTCATTTGTATCTCGGGATTCATCCCAGCTTCCACCTAGTGTAACTGATTGTATAATAGAAAACACAGAAGGTTCTTGAAGGCACCGCATTTGCATTATGGATTTGCTTAATTCTTATTCATCTTTTTTTTTCGTTTTTCTTCCTCTGTCATTCAGTAAGAAGTCTATTTTTCTGGATTACCCTCTCTGGGCACCAGAATTTTTGCTAACATTCTCAACAGCATGGCCCCTTTCTTAGTGATGCCGGGGAAAGTTCTTAGTGCAGGATTTCATTTTGTAAAGATGAAAAGAAAATGTCGTTGAGAACAATCATACCTTAGATGATGGATTAAACCAGTTTGTCATTTCTGCGACAATTGTGGTATGACAGATATATACAACCACCAACCTCTCTTTTCTCAGGCCCCAGCCCTCTGCTTCTGTAGGATCCCAACCACACAATCATCTTGGGAGTGCTGGCTATTTTATCCCTCGTGTCTTCAAGGGCCCGATGATCGTAGGATTCTCTACGAGCTGCAGGTACCCAAAATTCAGGTCTCCTGACCTTCACGTGGTGGCATTTCTACATGGCGTATGAAAAGCCACACATGTGGAACTGGCAGAAGGGTCCCCATTTCTCCCACACTCTCTTCTTCTGTGATTGCTCGCATGGTCTCTGTGTCCTTCTGTGAGAGGAAGTTATTTGCATCCTCAGCTACGGGAGAAGAAAATGACACCTTTGGGGATAAGTCCTGTCTTCAAAACCCTGTTCAGTTCTCAAATGCACTTTCTCTTCTCCTGTTTCCTGTCTCTGCTGCAGAGGTGCTCTGCAAATCCTACCCTGGAGCTGAATTACATTGGTTTTCTGCCTGGTGCTCCCCTGATAGACCTATTCAGGTTCCAAAGATGTGGATCTCAAAAACAGGTTGCTTTGTCTAAACTTCAAGAAGATTCAACCCCTAATGTTTAGCTTTAATATAGCTTACAAATATGCCTGGATACTTCCCAAACGTAGAGCAGTCTTGAGCTACATAGAGGGCAGGTTTAGGGGCCGTAGCCATGGTTACCGCCTTCCAGGAAGGCCCACCCCTCTTGTTTGCAGGGCCCAGGGCAGGAGAGTAAAGGCTCACATTCCACATGTCAAGTTTCAATATTTAAAAGTTATTAATCAAAAAATATACTCTTTAAGTATGTTATATTTCCTACCTATTTCTTGCATATCCCCGGTACCATGAACTAGAACTAAATGGACTCTTGTCATTGTGGCAAAACTTCTCCTTCTGCAATAACTTAATGCATTCGTGCCATCTGAAAGGAAAGATGCGGTAAGCTAATTAATATGTCTTTTCTTACTACTTCCTCTGCTCAATACCTCCTTGGATTCTAAAGCAGCATCCATGTTCAAAGTCAGCAGATGGTGTAACCTGCAAACCTTCAAGTCATTAGGATGCAGTCATATCTTCTTCAAGGACACAGAGCAAGAAATATGTGAAGCATTCCCTGGGTCCTGAATAGTGTGAATCACAAGAGAATGTGCTTATGGTTAAGGGTTGTACTATGTTGGCCTGAAGCACCTGATTTCAAGTAACAATATCCTTTTTCCTTTAATATGTGGTGTGTGTGTGTCAAATGTGTGTATGTGTGTGTGTGTGTGTGTGTGTGTGTGTGTGTGTGTGTGTGATTTAAGACCCACTAAAACATAGAGGTCTGGGAAACCCCCACCCCACCCCGTCACTAATGTTTGAGGACCATACCATTCCAGGTTTTTATAATCCAGTTGGACAAATAAGAATTAGGCACATAGAATCATTACGAAGCATCACAAAGCCTCACACAACTTACTTAACAGGTGGTGACAATGACCATAGCTTTTTTAAGAGTGTGGAGTTGCAGGCATGGGTCACTTAGGAAAGACCAAACTTTGTATGGGGAAATAAATTGGATTTAATTGGAGAAGCAGACGGGAAAATTACTGTGTATAAAATTCCAGTGAAAATATAGTGTCACATTTTCATGTGTTTGTTATTGCATGGGATGAGCGTCTACATCAGGATTGCCACATCGTTCCCCATTACAGGGTTATTAAAGCACGATCCTGAGGCTCTCAGCCAGAGATGGGGAGGAGGAAACTGATATGAAAACAGCATGATGCAGGGGCCCAAGAAGGGGAGAGATAATGTTGGACCAAGTCCAAGGAAGCGTGAGCAAATCTAACACAGTATCGGGTTAGCACTGAGAGATTAAGAAAGAATTCAAAAAACCAGCCACAGGTGAGCATCCAACACTCAGTGCTGAGGTCATAGGAGCCTGAGACAGGGCAGACACCTCCAGAAACCCTCCACAAACAAGGTGAAAAAATGCGAGAAGGCTCAAAATGAAAAGTATGTATGAAGGTGGTCCTTGTATAAAAGAATTTCCCTTTTACCCCAAAAGCAGATAGAGATGAGTTTCGAGATAAAAGTAACAGGGGCGCCTAGGTCGCTCGGTCGGTTGGGCGTCAGACTTCGGCTGGGGTCATGATCTCACAGTTCGTGGGTTCAAGCCCCGCCTCGGGCTCTGTGCTGACAGCTCAGAGCCTGGAGCCTGCTTCGGATTCTGGGTCTCCCCCTCTCTCGGTCTCTCCTCCGCTCCCACTCTGTCTCTGTCTGTCTCTGTCTCAAAATAAAAGTAACAAAGTTCATTGTAGCTACTGCATTTGTAGCTACCCTCCTGAGTTCCTGATGCTATTAAGGGGACAAAAGGAGAAAGACCCAGGGCTGGAAAGATGTATTCGAACGTGATCAGGCTGAAATGGAAGAAAGTGACATATAACTGTCAGCCACCATGCTCCCTGACATTGTTCTTTTTTGTTAGGTGGACTGGTCCATCCAGGGACGTGCGGTGCAAGATGCTCCAGTAGTGCCTGTGGGGCACTGGCCACGTGAGGACTGCGACACGGAGAAGCAGCCAGTTGGCCTCGATGGGCTCTTTGCCACCCAGCCAAAGGATCTAGGCTACACATATCAGCTCTCTTGTGGCTGCTGTAACAATCTGGCGGGGAGGGGGCGATCAAAACAACAGAAATCTATTCTCTCACAATTCTGGAAGCCAGAAGTCCAAAATCGAGGCTCTAGGGGATGCTCTTTCCTGCCACTTCCAGTTTTGGGTGGCTGCTGACACTCTTTGACTTGTGGCCACATCACTTTAATCTCTGCTCTGTCTTCACAAGGGGCTTCGCATCGCCTCTTCTCTGTGTCTCTGTTGGATATCTGTCTACTTTTCTCCTAAAGGACACCTGTCATTGGCTTTAGGGACCACCCTAAATCGGGGATGATCTCATCTCAAGAGTCTGAACTTTATCATCTCAGTAAAAGCCCTTTAGCTAAACGAGATCACATCTATAGGTCGCTGGGATTTGGAGTCAGACATATCTTTTTGAGGTGCCCCTATTAACCCACTACATGGCACATACCATTTCTTCTACCAAACTCCCACCGAAGAAGGCCCTTCCTCTTCCTGTGAAAAATAGCAAGGGGGGGGGGTAGAATGGGAAGAATGGGAAGAATGGGAGAATGGGAAGAAAGCCATGGTTTAACCACAGATGTGTATCCACTGGAAAGCCCACATCAGGCGTGGAGGTAAGCTCCTTCTTGATAATACTCACATCGGCTTAATCACAAACTGTTTGCAGGTTTTAACTCGTGTTGTCCTCCCACCTACCCTAAGAAGAAAAGACTTTCATTTTCCCCATTTCAGGGACCAGGAAACTGAAGTGCAGGAGGTTACACAACTTGCATGAGGTCATGTACAAGCAAATGGTTCAGTGAGATTAAATGCAGGGGGGGCCGGTTGCAGAGGTCACTCTGAGCCCCTATGTCATCTGGTTCACCTGCTATCTGTACCCTAATGAGACCCAACATTATAATACCGACTTCTCTGGAAGAACTGTGATCTTTGAAGCATTGAACTAAATGTACAACATTATAGAAATGGTTGAGTAAAATATTGTCTTTTCATCTGATAAGATACTCTGCAGTGAATTTAAATGAATGTTTTTGAAGATATTTAATGATAACTTAAAATATTCATGAAACAATGTTAACAGAAAATAGCAGATTATATATAATTCAAAAACATCAGATTGTGTATCTACAAATAAATATATTCATAGAAAAATAAGTCAAGAACAAGAATGCCAAAATGTTCGTATCGGTTGTCTCTGGGTTGAAAATTTTGTTTCTTCGGCCATTTCTTTTGTATTTTTCAGGCGATGTACAAACATATATTGCTTTCATGGTAAAGCAAAACAAGGCTGTTATTAATTTGGGGCAAAAAAATGTAAGAATTTGAATTGGTCTCAGGAACCGGTAGATAAAAATCAAAGATGGAACAATGAATAAGTCCCGATCCATGGGCCTGTGGAAGAGAAAGGGAGGAGAAACACTTGATTCTGAAGGACCTTGGTTCTAGAAGGAGCCAGAAAAGGGTGTTCAGGGGTGGTGGTTGCATGTGGGGAGTTGGGGAGGTGGGGTAAGGCACATGCCCCAAACCACACAGGACCCTCAGAAGCCTCCCAGTAAGGCGAGTGTCAGTGTTTCCCTGCTGAAAAGTGGAGTGGGCTTCAGAGAGGCCAAGAAAATGGCTCAGTGTTTTGTGGGACAACTGTCTAAACTTAATTTTGTTCCCAAAGTTTTTATACGTCCCAAATGGGAACATTAGACGGACCAGGTAGTCACCTCTCCAGCAACATGGGGTCTCACTGGGGAGCATTTACACCAGGCCCCTCGGAGGGACATGGCTCCTTATCCCAGCCCTCAGGAGATCTCAAGACCATGCAGCTGCTTCCCTTCCAACCCTTAAGGGAGGATCCATGGTGGCCTCCATGCCACAGAACATTGCCAACCTTCTGACGAAGGACGTGAGGTCATTCCAGCTTAAGTGAGAAGGAGGTTGTGAAGATGCACGCACGCCAGGAACCATTCAGGATCTGAAGGCCAAGGAGCCTTCTGGAGCCAAGGCTGTGCCAAGGACCTGCGTGGTCTCCTTCGCCTTCTCAGGCCGACCCCATGTTTCACATCTGCTCCAACTTCCTCTTGCTGTCAGCTGGCTGTTTGCATCCTTGGTTCATTTCTCTGTTTCATAGACGACTCATTATTCTGGCTCGCTTGCACTCCTTCGTGTCCTATCTAACCTCTCAGTCTGCTATGGCTGTGAGCAGTTGCTTCTGCAGCTGAGGCAGATTTTGCTTAGAATTTCTGTTTGAATTGCAGAGAGTGGAAGGATTTGATTAGCTCCCCCTGAATTTTACTTAAATGCAAGACGACAGGGCCATGTCTGGGCCATGGATCAGTTGCATTGGTCAGTCTGCCATGTCTCTTGGCATTGCCCACTTCTGCAGGTTCTGGGTGTAGGGGAAATCCTTTCAAAGGGGTTGTTGGCATGAAAGGCATCGTGATCGATTTCTCTTCTCTAATGTTTATGCAGTGAAGAAGACCACTTTTCTTACGCAATAGCATTTACATGGCAGGTGCCTAGAGCTAAATGGATTCCTCGGTCAGCCATTCAACATGTGGACCTTTTGACCAAAAGGAAAGGAAAAGACAGCTTCTCCTCAACTGATAGTACATTTCAAAACATAAGAACAGGGTTGGACAAGTCAAGGAAAGAATCTAGTGGTCTTTCCTTTAGGTTTTAGCATTAAGGGGAAAGGCCAGGTTTTTAACATTGATACATCCCTTTTAACAACTGAACACTTACTTTCAGGATATGAAATACAGTTTTTACTCTGCTAAGCGATTCTGGAGTGTTGTTTTGGAGGAACCGCTAAAGAAAATCTACCTTGACCTTATGGTAACTTGGTGTATCTCTCCACCGATTACCAAGTTGCAGCTCCAGAAATTTCAGACAGAGTTGGCCTAACTGGGGACACCACACATGAAAATGAATTGCACAGCTGGGAGCCTGAAAACTTCCTGGGCTAATTAACAGGAAGTAGCTTTGAACTTTTTGCTCTGTTGGGCTTCTTGGGAGTCACTAAATGATTGGTTCAAGTCCAAGAGCAGCTAGAAGGACCCAAGAGTATGAAGACATATTTCCCCGGTGTGTGGGCTCTGGAGAGTGGGAAGGTGGAGGCCCTGGCTATTCCAGGAAAAGAAGTCTTTGATTTTTTTTCCAATTATAGCTCATGTGTAAGCCACTCATGATGAGTGGACCCACTCGGTTCAGTAAAGACAACGTGGCTTATATATTTTTGGCTTTAGCTAAAGTCAGTTAAGGATTTGAGAAGAGATTATGCATGTTCCAAAGGTATGAAGTCTTTTGTTTTCATCCCCTCCTCTTTTCTGTCTCCTGACTCCCTTTTTATTCTGGAGCTGGATTCTGAGTATGCCGCTTACTGGCTGCGATTAGCTTCCGTGCCCTTCATTTTTTGTCATCTATAAAATGTGTCCTTCATACCTACCTTTTCTATTTTTTTCTATGGCCGGTGTATGTTTCAAATGACTTTGTAAGTGTCTCAGTATGTTGTTTTCCTAGGTATTCCATTTATCTAAGGCTGTGTAACAAAATGTTCCGAAATTTAGTGGTTTAAAACAACAATGTATTATGATACTCCACGGTTCTTTAGGCCACTGAACCGGTTTGCTTGGATTCTCTCATGGGGTTACAAACAGATGGCAAACGGGGCTGGAGGCTGACTTTTGGGCTGAGACACCCGGAGGCTGGTCAGTTTCTCTCCTGTCACGTGCTGTCTCCACATGCCCACTTTAGGCTTCCTCCCAGCACGGGAGTCTCAGCATAGTCAGACTTCTAAAATGGCAGCCAGCTTCTAGAGTGAGTGTTCCGGGAGATGTGGGAAGATGTTGCAAAATTTAAGTCATAGCCTCTGAAATTCCCAAATGTCACCTCTGCCATGGTACCTTGAGTAAGTAGGTCATGACGCCCCACCCAGAATAGAGAGGATGGAAATCCCTACCTTTATGTCAGCTGCAGCTTGCATACGTAGAGAGGGAAAGGTATGATGGCATCCTGTTTGGAGACTGTCAACCGCACCTGTTCTATGTTTCATTTAATTTCTGCTCCCTTCAACCATTCGTCCATCCATCTACCCACTCATCCCTCTGTGCATTAAACAAGTATGTAAGCCTCTTATGAGCTCATCACTGTCCTGGGTGCTGTGACATAATGCCAAAAAGGCAGGGAATACTGTTCCTGCAACTCATAAGAATGATTAGTGGTGGAGACAGAGACACTACAAAATAAATAAATGTGTTGTTTCAAAGCATGGTATGCATAATTTATCAAAACATATATGGGCCTGGCAGACCTTACTCAGATTGATGATAGGTCACAAAAGTTCTGTCTGAAAGAGGGTCACTAAGAATGAGTACAAGTTGGTCAGGAGAGGAGTGAGGGAAGAACCTTCCATGCAGGGAAAGCACACTGAAACAAGTCAACCTTTACTCAGACGTTAGTGCACAAATGAGGATTTCCTGCACAACATCTTAAACTATAATTCATATTACCTCTTCTTGGGTTCCCTACTCTCTTTCTGTGCATGATTTTTCACCGTGGCACTTAAAATATCTAACACACTACGTGCTGTATTTATTTATGGGCTTATGCTATCTGTCTCACCCACTAAAAGGTAAGTTCCACAAAAGTAGAGGGATTTTTCTGTTTTGTTCCCTGTTGGATCTAGACCAGTGCCTAGCGCGTAAAAAGCCGTCAAAATATTTATTACCTGAATGTGTTACTTGTCCCCAGCTTCTCTAATCACATTTTCATTGTATCTCATAGACTGCAAGCCCCTTTCATGCCAATGTTCTGTTTGCTGTGCACCATGAGCACTGGGCAGATGTTGAGGAAACCTAGATTCTATTCCCCATCCTGCTGCTAACTTCCTGTTTGAATTCGGGCAAATTGCTCAGAGGTTTTCTTGTTGATTTCCTCATTCCTGGAACAGAGGTGTTGACTTCTGCAGCCTCCTCCTATTCTGAGTGTCCGGAATCCTTTGATTTTTGTACAGCGAAATCATTACAGAGGGACCAAGGGCTTCCAACAGTGACCTAATTCATAAGATGGCTAGTGGGGGGAGGGGGAAGGAGAACAAAAAAGATTCTTGGAGGAAGGAGGGCTTACAGGGTGTGTTTCATGGTGCTGGGTGGGGGGGCTGGGTTTTCCTTTTTATAAGGAGAGAGAAGGGAGAAAAAAAACACCTTTTCCCTCGGGGACTTGGGTACAGAGGAGTAATACTGAAGATTCATCCAACACCTCTTAAGACTGAACAGCATGTGGTCTGATCTGGGAGGATCTGGCTCAGTTAACTCTGAGCAGAGGGCTTCTAGTAGGGGGTTGCGCAAGGAAGGAATCGGGGCACTTAGCTGGGCAGGTAGGAGAAGCCATCCCAGCGGCTCACTTTTGCTTCCACCTTTAAGGCAGCTTAATCAGATGGCATGCCACAAGCAGCATGGTTGAGGGCCCACGTGCATGGGTAATACAGGAATGAAGCATTTTACCTCTGCAGGTGTGCCTGAAGACAGGCATGGCAGTAGGACTGAGGCATAAGGAGTGTTTCTTGCAGATGTGCAAATTTTGGACCCAGATGGCGAGGAGCATGAGGAGCCATTTCACAATGAGCTGCAAATCAAGAGACGGTAGTGAGTCGCTTCTAGGGAATCAAGAGCTACTGTTACTTAGACCCAAACTGATGGCTGGGAAAATACGAATTCTTCTTATTCTAAGGTATAAACGTGCACATGTATTGCGATGTCCGGGAAAGAACGTAGACATTTGCAAGATTCTCTTTGGGACTGAGGCGTTGAACATTTTTCTTGACATGTGACCATGTTACCTGGTTTGTCGTAGAAGCACACTCTGAAATGAGGATTCAAGTGCAAATTATTATTTGGGGTTGATCCCAAATCAAGTAAGGGAAGTAAAACAGAAATAATTCCAATGTGGTGGCAAAGAGTGTGTTATTAAACAAGTGGCCATTGGGGAAGCTGGGGCCCGATCCCTCTGGAAAACTCTGGGAGCCAGAACAGAATGCATGCCTCAGAGCTGTCCTAGAAGGTACTTTGTTCATCTACCAATTCCTTTAAATCATTTTGTTGAGTCTTACTCCCAGCGGAAAGGTAGTACTTGCACGTCTGGCACTTTATGACCATTATGTGCATGGACAGAGTGGGTTCTGGAGGCCAGAGGGAGCCTCAGGTAAAGGAACGGAGGTATTGACAGTTGGAAATGTCACAACATTGACTGGAGTGGTAAGGATCAAGGGTATATGGACAGCACATTATAGTCTCTGTTCCATCTGGCATGGGGATCGAATGTCCAAACAAGTATCAGTAACTAACAGCTTATTTGGAATTAACAACAACACAAAAACAAAAGATGTTTTTACCCATCAGGAATATGAGGGGATGGCAGGTAGAATGGGTAAATATTGCCAAGGGGAAGAAAGTACTGGGGGAATGTTACCATGTTCCTGGGGCAGAGCAAAGATTGAAATGCTCTGGAGGGAAGCCAGATGTGCCAACACTCTTTATGCTTCATGCCTCTAGTAACAAATGTCATAGATAAATGTTAACTCTTTGTGTTGCAGGGTTTAACACATTTTAAGACCGTTCAAAAAAAGAGAATTTTTATGGAAACCAAGAACAGAAGTGGTGGTAGGAAGGGCCTTTGAGCCTAGAACCATAACACCAGAGGGTCTACACCAGAGATTCTTTATAAAGACCCCAGCCATAGGGATATCTGGATGTTTGGTCAGGTGCTCAGCAACGAACACAACTAGATACACCATCCCCTTCTATACCTGATTATTTATATCTCTTCTTGCCCAATTTACAGCCTTAATCCAGAAGGGTAAGTGTTAGAAGTGGTACAAATTCTCTAGAATCTCAGTGAGTCCCAAAGAAATCAATACGAACAAAACAACACCAACAAGTAACATTGTCAAATGGCTAAAAGCCAAGACAAAGAGAAATTCCTGAAATTAGCCATAGGGGGAAAAAGAGACATCAAAGACAGGGGAACGTCAACAATAATAATAATTTCCAAATTTTGGACAGAATACAGAGCAGTTGCTCTGTATTCTCTGACCCACAGCCAGGGGGAGTATAAAATGGCACACTTTGGAAAACTGTACAGCAATCCAATATATACCAACTTTGTAAACATTGATTTCTTCCATGAAATTCACCCCAAAGAAATGAAAACATATGTCTAGAAGAGATATATAACATCTCTTATAATATAAGAGAATATTGATTACAACTTTATTCATAATAACAAAACAAAAACAAAGGCAAAAGAAAACAAACTGGAAACATCCCAAATGTCCATCAACAGAAGAATGGATAAGCCTAACATACCAATGCATAGAAGGTGGATGAACAACAAGAAGGACAGACACAAAAGAGTTATAATATATGCCTCATGTTACACGAAGGTCAAGAACAGGTAAACATAATCTGTGATGATAGAAATCAAGAAAGTAATTGCTCTAGAGGTAGGCTGGGGATGGGGTGCTGAGTGGCTGGTGGGTTTGAATGGAAAGAGTCATGACTTTCTGGGATAGTGGAAATGTTGGAATATGGAACTGTTGTGTACCTCGATTGTGGTTGTGGTTATGGGAGCGTATCCATTTATCAAAAGGCATCAAATTCTATACTTTAAGATCCATGCATTTTACTGACAATATCAACTCGACACAATAAATTATAATATACTTATTATTTAGGTTTGCTTATCTAAAATCCATCAAGGATCATTGCTCTTAAATAAAAGCTTGAAAGACAAAAAAAAATCATTTAGATCTTGTTAAAACCAATTATATATGTATTTAAACATATGTATATTTATACACACAAACACACACACACACACACATATATATACACACACGTATACAGACATACACATATACATCTACATATATACACATACCAACACATATACACATTTATACACACACACATACATATATACAGACATATAAATGATAAGCAAGCAAAGAAAGGCCAGGAGTCAGATTCAGTGATGCTGGTATGAGTTTGTGTTTAGAAAATTTCATTCCCTTTGCCCATCTGTAAAGAACCAGAGATGCTATGATTATGGCTAACTTTCCAGAATTATGTCTATAAGCTTCTTAACTAGGTAAGACATAGGTGGGTTTTCAACCAGAACACTTGACCGATGCTGGCTTGTAACCAGAGCTGTGCAAAATGCCTTTTGGAATAGCTACTGGGCGAGGCACCTGGCAAGCTCAGCTGGTAGTGCTTGTGACTCTTGATCTTGGAGTTGTGAGTTTAAGCCCCAAGTTGGATGCAGATCTTGGTTAAAAATATTAAAAACAGGCTAGATGCAGTATGCATCACTTTTTCTCTTTTGAGAAAGCTTAGCAGAAATGCAGAGACCCTCTAGGTCAGTGGGGGCTGGGTCAGGGAGGGGGTGGAATTACAAGGAAAGGGTCTGAAATCTTTACTTGTCATGAGCAGAAGTCTTTCGCTAGTTCTTAGACTTGTTGTTCAAATGGGGGCAGATACGGTTTCCTATTTCCTTAGCACTGCTGAACCTGGGCCCCCCGTGTTCTGGTTGGAGCCACTGACAGCTCTGAAACGCTGTCTTCTATGTGCTTGGTGTCTGCCGGGGGGCTGCACCTTTCCTGGATTTCAGTTGTGCTGTGCTTCCGTTGCTCATTTTCCCAAATCAGCTCCCCTGATTTGTTTAGTGTTTACTATCATTATTTCTTTGTTTTGTTTTTGAGAGGGGAAGGGGCCGAGAAAGAGGGGGACAGAGGATCTGAAGCAGGCTCTGTGCTGACAGCAGAAAGCCTAATGTGGGGCCCAAACTCATGAGCCATGAGATCGTGACCTGAGCCGAAGTCAGATGACTAACCAATGGACCACCCAGGTGCCGCTCCCCTGCACTCCTTTTGGCCTTATCAGGGGCTCTTTCCTTACCCCTGTGGTGACATAGATCTCAGGTGGTCTCCACCTGAGGCCGAGACTGGGATTTGAGTTTTATCTCTGGTTCCCATTCTATTTTCCGACGTTTCCCTGACTGTGGAGCGATGGACTCTATCAAGGATCAATGAGCAGGAGAAAAAGCAAGACTTTGGGAAGAAACGGATCCCAACTCTGGTTCCATTGCTAAGTTGGACAAGCTACTTTACCAATTGTTCAACTGTCTCCAGAACTGTCCGATGAATATTACCAACATCCGCTTCCGCAATTGTCCAGGAGACATCACAATGCTTACTTCATGAGGTTGTGGTACAATTTAATTATATTTAAACTTACATATGGATATAAAGAGCAAACTGGTTCAAATGATGGTACCTGGAATATTGTTGAGGTTCCATCCACCTTAGCGCCTACCATGCCTCCTGTTTTTTTTCCCACAGAAAAATCGATCGGTGATACGCTATGTAGCTGAAAAAAAATGTACTTGATTTCAAGAATGCTTCCTCACCCCTCCAAATCACAAGTTCTTGTGCTCACGGGTACAACTCAGTCCTTAATTAATTCATGCTACACATTCCCAGGCAGGCTACTATACGGAAGCCAACAACAACAAAATCCTTCATTATGGAGATTGCTTAAGGACCATCATTCTCATTATTGCAATCTACATTAGTGTATCATTTTAAAACTCGCAGGTTGCTTTCATAGGGTTATATATAAGTTAGGTGCTCATGTACTTCTGCGGAACAAGTCAGGATATTTCCGAGAGTAAAAGAGCATAATATTTGAGGTGAGACAACAATCTGGGATGGAGCTGGACACATTGGAGTTGAGATCGCCCTACACAGGGGCTGGGATCTATTCAGGACAAGTATAAATCCTTGCCATATGATGAAACGGAGTGTCAGGACGGTGACATGTCCTGATGTCAAGATCATCTGATTAGTAAGTGCAGAGTCAGCATGCAAATACAGGTGTTCTGAAGCCGAAACCTGTGATTTCTCTAGGAGAACAAAATTTGTTTTGCAAAGAGTGATGGGAATGTCTGCATTCTTTGGTTGAAATTTTGCTGTATTAAATATTGCATTGGCTAGAATTCAAACCCTTTTTCATAGATAGCTTTTTTGGCTTAGGCTTTATTGTAATTAGACTGAAGAAGCACCATAACTATCTTTGCCCACTGGGGTACTATTAAGAGCTGTACAGCATTATGGAAATGCAAATTTCCATAGCTAGAAGTAATCTTTGCTACTGAGTTGAAGTAAAATCTCTTAGCCTGATACTTAAGGCCTGTATGATTAGACCAGAATTCTTTGACTCCTCTCTCCAGGTTTTCAAAGAGAAGGGAACTTCCAGAGGGATGTTGTGTGTGTGTGGTGGGGGGGAGGGCATGTCTGGCCTCTTTCTTTCCATTTTTTCTCTCACACCACCTCAAAGGAGTTAAAACACCTGGCGAGAGCCAGGATCTGCCTTCCGGAAGCAGGTATGTGTTCTTGAGCAGACTGCTCATCCCGACAACCTTATGGGCCATACAGACACCATAGTGCAGCCACATCCAGCCTCAAAAGTTCAGAGGCATCAGAGGGGGAGGAAATCTTTACCTTGGCCTCCATTGCAACATTCGTCAGAGACCACTAAACGGAAAGTTGCAGAGAACTGGCAAAAATGTATACAACTGGTACTTATTCCTTTTTTGCTAACTTTCTATGTATATTGACTTTATAGATCAGAAACTTGGAGAAAAGGAAGGATAAAAGGATTGACACCCTGAAGCCCATACAGCCTCCCTAAAATGTTCATCACCGTATTTTGTCATCCAACCCATAAAATGACTTGTCATTCTTAAGCACAATGTGGATTTTATGTTCCTATAACTTTGCTGCTCCCTTTCCCAAAATGGCTACGGATGCCACTAAAGCTAGTTTATTAGTTTTCTAGGTAGGTCAAAACAAAGTACCCAAGATGGGTGTCTTAAAAAAACAGAAACTTATTCTTTCACAGTCTGGAGACCACAAGTCTGAGATCAGAATGGCGGCAGGGCCGTGTTCTCTCTGAATGTTCCAAGTGAAGGAATTCTAGTTGGCTTCTGGTGGTTGCTGAAAGTCCATGGTGCTCCGTGGCTTATAGAGGCATCATTCCAGTATCTGTCTTCATTGACACCTGGCATTGTCCCATGTGTATCTGTGTCTTCACATGGTCTTCTTAGAAGGACACAAGGTGCTGGATTTTTAGGGTCTACCCTAAAATCTTGTTGGACCACATCTTAACTTGATTACATCTGCATGGACCTTAGTTCCAAGTAAGCTTACTCACCAGTGCTGGGAGTTAGGACTTGAAAACGTCTTCTTGAGGGACACAATACAGCTGGGGTCTCTATTTGTGTGTGAGATCAAATCCCCTCTCTCTTTAGGAATAAATACCACTGTAACTATTCTCCCCTTCATCCTACATCATCTACTCTCTCCTCTATAAAGGGCCTTCTTCATCAGAATTCAATGTATGGTTATTTTTTAAATAGATTTTAATAAAAAAAAAATACAAACAAAAATCTCTCTTGACCTCTGCATTCATCAGGATTCTCCAGACAAACAGAACCAATGGGCTGTATATATAGAGAAAATGGGGTGAGACTTATTATAATGAACTGGCTCACATGACTACTGAGGCTGGCAATCCCAGGATTTGCAGAATGAGCTGATAAGCTGGAGACCCAGGAGCACCAATGCTCTAGATTCCACTCCAAAGACCCACAGGCTTGAGGCCCAGGAAGAGACAGTGTTTCAGTTCAAGTTCCAAGGAAGGAAAAAAAGCCAATGCCCCAGTTCAAGGGCTGGCAGATGGGAAGAATTTTTTTACTCAAGGGATGGTCAAGGACTGATAGCCTCTACACACTGAATCCGGTGGTGAAATCTTTGTCAACTAGGAGGTAAATTCCATTACAACAAGGATGCTTGCGTGTTTTGTTTGTTGTTACAGTTTCATCTCAGGACGGTGGCTAGCATTCAGTAGGTCTTAAGTTAGTATTTGTTGAATTAGTAAGTAATTCTCTCTCGACTCATTGCTGGCATTTGACACATTTGATATTTCTCTTCTTTAATTTGCCTCCTCTTGGCTTTCCAGCCTATCCCGGTTTTCTTCCCAACTTGCTGGCTGCCCCTTCTCAATCTTCTTTCTTGTTTCCTACCCATCTACTGGCCTGTTAGTTTAGAGTGCCTGAGGTCTCAGTCCTTGGTCTTCTCACCTTCTACTTCTCATTCCTGAGGAGATCTCATGCACGGCAGTAGTTTTAAATCCCAGCCCTGTGCTGATGATTCCAAATTTTATGCCATCTCTTCCTTCTTGAACTCAAAACCTCTTCACTTTAGTGTTTAATTGCTCTCAAATTAAATACGTCTAAAGAGGAGCTCTCGATCTTCTCCCAAAAATTCTTCTATTAATGTCCCACTTTTAGTCCGTTGGTAAATCCTCTCCACTCTAACTTCCGAATGTGTCGGGGATCTGAACACTTCTTACTACTTCCATTATTTACAGCCTGACTCAGCCATCTATTCCAGATTTTTAATCAACTACTACTTTCTCGGTGAGGCCTCTCTGTATTTACAATCTCAATTTTTGACTCCCTGAGAAACCAAGTGATGAAAATCCCTATCCCCTGCCTTACTGTATTTTTCCCTATTCCACTTTTCACTAACTAGTATATTACACACGTATTATGTATAACATATAAGTATGCGTGTGTGTGCACTATGATGTGAACATTTGTGTCCCCTCAAAATTCATATACTGAAATGCTAACCTCTAAGGTGATGGCATTAGGATGTGGGGCCTTCGTGAGGTGATTGGGTCATGACAGAAGAGCCCTCATGGTGGGGAGTGGTGTCCATATAATAAAGACTAAAGAGGGCTAACTCATCCCTTCACCTACAAGAGGTTGCAGCTACAAGGCATTCTCTAGGAAGCAGGCTCTCACCAGACATCAAATCTGCCAATGCTTTGATCTTGGACTTCCCAGCATCCAAACTGAGGCATAAATGCCTGTTCTTCATAAGAGACCTAGTCTAAAGTGTTTTGTTATAGCAGCCCAGATGAACTAAGACGGTGCATAAACTGATTTTGCTTGTTGTCTATTTCTACCATTAGAATGTAAGTTTCATCAGGGGTTACACTTTTTCATTAATGACTGTATTCTTGGCATCTAGAATACTGGAACATTGTAACTGCTCAATAAATACACCTTGAATAAGTACATGTCATTCTATTCCCTTTAAGAAATCAAAGTCCTGCCCCATCCTTCAAGGTCTTGCTCATATAATCACCTTTTTCTTAAAGAATTTCTAAGTGTCTTCAGCTAGAATAGGGGTGCCTGGGTGGCTCAGTCAGTTAAGTGTCAGACTTCAGCTCAGGTTGTGATCTCACGGTTCGTGGGTTTGAGCCCCGCATCGGGCTCTGTGCTGACAGCTCAGAACCTGGAACCTGCTTCGGATTCTCACTCCCTCTCTCTCTGTTCCCCCCCACTGGTGCACTGTCTCTCACTCTTTCAAAAAGGAATAAACGTTTAAAAAAAAACAACTAGAATTAACCACTCTTTCCCCTGGCCTTCCAACAAACCTTGCATTTATATTTTATTGAGTGCCTTCCATGCCTTAGACTCACAGGTCCTCTCATTTAATAACTTATTCCAACCAGTAGTCCAGTGCCTGTGAACTTTCAACACATGTTTTGCAAAGAATAAATATATTCTCACTGAAGCCTTGTAAGGTGAAAATAATCATTCCTAATGTAATGAAGAAAATGAATTTCAATAGCATTAAGCATCTTGCAAAAGGTTTTATAGCTGGTAAATGAGACTCGGAAGGAAAATCAAGGTCTTTGACACTATTTCGAGTGCTTTCTTCACTTCTGTGAAGTGACCCTTCAACCAAATGAGTCAGAGTTCCCAACCTAGGTGTACCTGAACGCATGGACTGTTGTACCAATGTACTTTATCCTTAGAGGAGAAATATTGAGCCGCTTTATGACTTGGGAACAGAAGGGTACGGATTTTGGATTTCTAAATCAGAATCTTATATTACTTACCAGTTTGGCTTTATGATTTTCCCTAGTCATTAATTATTTATTACTAAAATTTTTTTCTATTAAAAATTTTTTTGATGTTTATTTTTGAGAGAGAGAGAGAGAGAGAGAGAGAGAGAGAGAGAGAGAGGAACCAGAGGAGGTGCAGAGAGAGAGGGAGACACAGAATCCAAAGCAGGCTCCAGGCTCTGAGCTGTCAACACAGAGCCTGACGCAGGGCTCAAACTCCCGAACCATGAGATCATGACCTGAGCCAAAGTTGGACGCCCAACCAACTAAGCCACCTAGGCACCCCTCCTTGGTAATTTTTTATAGTTATGAGAAGAAATAAAATTAGAAGCAGTGAATGTGGTAAAGAATGGAATTGGGGCGCCTGGGTGGCTCAGTCGGTTAGGCGTCTGACTTCGGCTCAGGTCATGATCTCACGGTCCGTGAGTTCAAGCCCCGCGTCAGGCTCTGTGCTGACTGCTCAGAGCCTGGAGCCTGTTTCAGATTCTGTGTCTTCCTCTCTCTCTGACCCTCCCCCATTCATGCTCTGTCTCTCTCTGTCTCAAAAATAAATAAACGTTAAAAAATTAAAAAAAAAAGAATGGAAAACATACTGCCAGATGTCCAAGCACCAAGAAATGGAAACAAAACAAAATAAACATCAACAATAGTA